>NC_056735.1:1228342629-1228942629 GCF_019279795.1 Protopterus annectens
ACACACACACACACACACACTTAATCAATCCCCTTACATAACTCTTTCTGTAACTGTAGCCCACACTCATTCGCACAAATGCACACATACATGCATACACACAACTAAAGCAAATATCCGACAAAATGTCAATTTGATAAACCTGATATTGGAAAATACAACCCTGCACTGCTGGCTGTTGACTAAAGCAATGGTCAACCAGACGTGTGTGTGTGTGTGTGTGTGTGTGTGTGTGTGTGTGTGTGTGTGTGTGTGTGTGTGTGTGTGTGTGTGTGTGTTATATGCATGAAATATAGGGTATCTACTGTTACCTTGCACTGTAGGGTTTGGAAACAAGTTTCGTGATTAGTGGTGAAGCAATAAGCAGTGGTTCAGCAGACTGTCCACCGGCTTATAAAGCTTGGAAGATCAGAAAGTTGTGTTCTTTTGCCCACTCTGTTAGAAAAGCTTGCCCAAGATGGCTTTTTATGTTTTTTGATAGTCTTGTTTGATCCATCTTTTTTTACACATTGTTTTTTGCAGCTACTATAAGGCCCTTACCAAAGGGTGTCCAATCTTACTGTGTAATGTTACTCTTATCCAAATGGTAAGTGTGACTTAAGTAAGGCTATTCCAGAGTGGCCTGTACAGTGTTACCAAATACATGCAAGTACACTAAGACCTTAAATATTTGTAAGCAAACCAGACACAATTAAAAGGTTTAAATATATTTAATAATAATAAATAATAAAAGCACAAGACAATATTCTTTAACTCAACACAGTGAAAATAGAGTTCACAGTCACAAGAAATACTTTAAAATAACATAGCAGGACAGTCTTACACAAATACAGAAAACATCTTTAACTACTCTTGCTATATTCCTATCTATCACTAAGAGAAACTATATTCTAAATAACTTACTTGCAGAGCAAGTCAAATTGCTGGTGAGATGTTTACAGGTCCAGAACAAGATACAAAATGCTAAATTGATAATACACATTACTGCTGAATCATCTCAGATTACATCATTCTTATCACCTCTGCCTCGTTTCCCAAGCTAGCAGGAACTTAAATTATTAACATGTCTCTGTTAAAAATACTTATCTCTCAGAAGCTGACAATTCTCTCTTAGAAGCTTGCCTGAACTGGAAGTCATAAAATAATTACCTTGGAAAAATGTAATTACCTCTGCTTCCAGACAATAGAAAGAAACAACTAGCCTAGACATCCTGTCTCTTAGCTTGAGATTAACTGACTTTATAACACATCGTAAAACTCTTTACTTATCAACTTATTTCCTTAGAGTTTTGCAAGTTAACTCTGTACATCCCAATTTCTACTGTGAAACATACATTTACATAGGCATAGAGTTTATGCACATTTCTGCTCTTATCCAGCAGGGTGCACTGTGGTTACAATCCTGAAGCTCAGTACAGAACAAATAGTTTTCTTACATTTATTTAATGCAAGCATACAAATTATATTACTATTCACAAATGACACATAATTATTTACAAAATTCTATCTAGCTGGGCTGGCAGTGTCACATTTCTCCCCGCAATAAGAATTCAAGCTAGTTTTTCATGTGTCCTTTGAGAAATGTTGCTTGAGAGGGTTGAGCCTATCTGGGAATACCTTACCCCATTCCCTGTCTTGAGATTCCAGCTGCCTTGGCATTGCTGACACCAGTACCGTGCTGCACTGTCCCATCATATGCCAGCAACTCTAGGCTCCACCATAGTAATTTGGGATTTTCCTGGCTGGCTCCCTGTAGCCATAGATCCCCCTCAGACTCCTCCTGTCTTGTACTGCAAATATTCAGTACAAGGGACTCCCTAACATGGTAAGGTTTCACCATGTTAACATGGTACAATTTGTGTCCCTGCCTCCTGCGTAGCAGTTCTACCATGTCGTTAACATCTCAGACCTTTCTTATCACCTTGTAGGGTCCCTCCCAAGCTGCCTGCAGCTTGTTATGTCTGACAAGAACAAGAACCATTACCTACTGTCCTACAGCATACTCTCTAGCTCGAGCATTCCTGTCATACCAGACCTTTTTCTGCTGTTGGGTTTCTGCCAAGTTCTCCTGGGCCTTGCCCATGAGTTCCCTGAGCCTTGTTCTGAGGTTTAGGACATATGCCACAACAGACTCCTTGTGGGATTCACACTCACCCTCCCACTCATCTTGAATTAAATCTAGGGGCCCCCTCACCCTATGCCCATGCAACAACTTAAAGGGTGAAAACCCGTAGATTCCTGGGGAACCTCTCTGTAAGCAAACAACAGATGGGGCAAATATTTGTCCCACTCCCTTTTAAACTGGTCTGCAAATGCCCATAGCATGGACTTGAGTGTAGAATTTAACCTCTCAACAAGATCATTAGTCTGGGGATGGTAGGGGGTGGTTTTTAGGTGCTTCACCCCACAGTACTTTCACAGACAAGCCAGCAGGTCTGACATGAAATTGGCATCTCTGTCAGTCAGTATTTCTTTTGGGACACCTACCCTGTTGAAAGTCTCTAACAAAGCGTTTGCCACCTTTTCCGCCTCAATGGAGGACAAAGCCACTGCCTCAGGGGATCTTGTAGCATAATCTACTACCACTAGGATATACTTTTTCCTTGTGTAACTTGAAGTACTCAGAGGCCTCACAATATCCATAGCTACCCGCTGAAATAGCTCCTCAATCACAAGCAATGACATCAAAGGAGCTTTCGCCTTGTCTCCTCCCTTGCCTACCTTTTGGCACTGCTCAAAGATCCTGCAGTACCCTGTTACATCTCTGGAAATTCCAGGCCAATAGAAGTCCTGCATAATACATCTGTTTGTACGCTTTATGCTTATATGACCTACAAAGGAAATATCATGGGCTATGGCTAGAAGTGCCAGATGGTAGGCTCTGGGCACAACCAACTGCTGTATTCTCGCACCTTCTAGCCCTCCCTCAGGGGTCCACTCTCTATACAGTAACCTTTTGTTCCAGTATACAGATTCCCCCATCCCTTGAGGATCAGGTGCCTTACTAGCTACCTGCCTCAGGCCTTGTAATGTAGGGTCTGAGGGCTGAGCCTGTCTCAGCCCTCTCTTTGTAACCCTTCCCAGCTCCCTTTCCACAGGAAGTCTGGCATCCTCTGACAGTGGTGCCTCACTGTCAGCCTGGGTACTACAACTCACCTCTGCCCTTGCAGTCACTCTGTCCAAGGGAACATCAGTACCCACAAGCAACTGTGGCTCACCTTCAGTCTCACTGCTACAGGGTAGCTCCCTCCCTGAAGTAACCACCTCACCAGTTCCAGCTGCAAGTGTGTAGTCTGTCTGGGTCTCTCCAGGTTTCCAGACCCCCATGCTTGTCTCCAAGCCTGACTGCGTGTAAATGCATGAACACAGTAGTGCATTATCAAAATCACTCCCTATCAGGACATCTGCAGGGATATCCTCAAACACACCTACTTGCTGGCTTCCTTTTCTACTCTCCCAGTCAAGGTGAACCCTAGCCAAAGATATTTGGAATGGGATCCCTCCTAGAGCTATGACTGGAGTAGACTGCCCAGGCAAGTAGTGCTCCTCTGTAACCATTGCAGGTTTCACAATGGTTATGTCAGAGGCTGTGCCTCTCTTAGCAATGGTCTCTTTTCCACTCACTAAAATAGGATATAACCTATTGTGGTAGTTTGGTACCGTTGTTGTCTCGAGACAACCTACTGTTGGTATTTTGTCCTTCCCACTTACTGGCTCTTCCCCTTTTGTTCCACACATTGCCTCCATGGATATCTGTATGCTACATGGCCCCACTGGTGGCATTTAAAACATTTAACCCTAGGTCCTGGATGTGTACCTGGACTAGTGGTTTCTCCTGCTACTGGCAGATTCTGTTGGGGCAGTCTGGGCTACCCACCATGGCTTCCCTTAGACATATGGGCACCACTGGTTATCCCTTTCCTGTGCAGTGATGCCCTGCTTGCTAGGTATAGGTCTCCCTTCTTTCCCAACTCATCTACAGTAAGGCATTGCCTAGCAACTAACCAGATTATCATGTCCTCAGGCAAAGTGCTAAGGGCTTGTTCCCTCACCAGAAGGTCTTCCAGTCCTTCAAAAGTGGTGACCTGACATCCACTCACCCACCTATGAAAATAATTGCTTAGTTCAGCAACGTATTCACACCACTTTCATCTGCCTTGCGTCTATGCTCACAAAACTTTTTCCTATAAGCTTCAGGTGTTAGCATAAAACATTCTAGCAAACAATTCTTTACAACATTATAATTTAAAAAATCATGATCAGACAGTTTGATAGAACAGTTACAGCTTTATCATGGAGTAAGGGGGTCAGGAACTGTACCCAGAGCCCTTGGTCAACATTATACTGTTTACATACCCTCTCAAACGTATGAATGAAACTATCAATATTATCCCCCTCTGTAAACTGTGGAAGAAATTTACTGACCTTTTTTGCTTCTGTGGTTCAGTTACTCTCTTCCCCATTTCCTCCATGACTCTCGTAAAGAGTCAGCATCTCCTTTTCATGTTGCCTCTGCCTCTCCTTCTCCTCAGCTTCTAGGCATAGCAGTTTCTCATTCTCCTCAGTCTCTAGTCACCTCAGTCTCTCTGCTGCTTCTATTTCCAAATGCATGGCCTCCAACTCACGTCTTTTTAGCTCCAGATGGATTTTTCCATCCTCTGTATAAAGGTTGAGCTGTCCATCCTCTGAGTGTTGTATATCTCCACGGCCAGTCTGATTGTCCTCCTGGTTGCTATTCTCTCATGCAGCTGTGACTAAAACTGCAATCATTTCTGCTTTAGTCAGGTTGGCATGCACCACTCCTTTATCCTGGCACATCTCAGCCAACTGGGTCCTTGTCAGCTTGCCATACTCCTCTTTTGACATGCTTGCCTGCTCTCCCTGATTAACTAAGCTAACAAAAGAAATAAAACAATTGTGATATGAACTCTGAATGTTCACTGTGTGGCTGATTTAGAGTACAAAAACACCTTCAGTGATCACTGTACACAAGTTACAGAAATTCACTATCCATAACCCTACAAGTCAATTAATATGTGATGTGGCTAACTCACCACTATTAACCAATTAATATTTGATGTGGATATCCCACCACTGCCATCAATTAATATGTGATGCCCGTGCACTGGCCCAGTAATCAAGGAGCCTCAATCCTGACCACTAACACCAGTGAGAGATGTGCACACTGTGAGGATGACAAGTATACACACAGTAAAATACAATTTCCCTTAAGAGCACACAGAGATCACAGTCAATCTGGGGCTGGTTTCTCCCTTTCTCTCTCCAGATCCCCAATAAGACTCCCCACTGACACAGCTATAGGGTTAAAATCTAAGTTGAGTGGTCAAGGCAAAACTTCCAGCACCCTCTCTGCCCAACCAGTGCTTTGTGTCCCTGCCCAAGTAGCTGACACACACACACTGTGGGATTTGATTTATATACAAACACACAGATGCTCCTGTGGAAGGCTGGCACAGGTTCTCCAGCTATGCCCCCTTCTGCCCAGACTATACGGTAGTACCACCTGCCACCAACAACCCTTATCAGCTACTATAAAGGCCCTTACCAAAGGGTGCAAAATCTTACTGTGTAATGTTACTATTATCCAAATGGTAAGTGTGACCAAACTAAGGCTATTCCAGAGTGGCCTGTACAGTGTGACCAAATACATGCAAGTACTCTAATAGCTTAAATATTTGTAAGCAAACCAGACACAATTAAAAGGTTTAAATATAGTTAATAATAAATAATAAAAGCACAAGACAATACTCATTAACTCAACATAGTGACAATAGAGTTCACAGTCACAAGAAATGCTTTAAAATAACATAGCAGGACAGTCTCACATAAATACAGAAAACATTTCTAACTAATCTTGCTATATTTCTATCTATCTCTAAGAGAAACTAAGTTGTGAATAACTTACTTACAGAGCAAAGCAAAGTGCTGGTGAGATGTTTACAGGTCCAGAACAAGATACAAAATGCACACTTTCTCTCTGAGATAGTTCTTAAATTGATAATACACATTACTGCTGAATCATCTTAGATTATATCACTCTTGTCACCTCTGCCTAGTTTCCCAGGCTAGCAGGAACTTAAATTTGTAACATGTCTCTGTTAACAATACCTCTCTCTCAGAAGCTGACAATTCTCTCTTAGAAGCTTGCCTGAACTGGAAGTCATAAAATAATTACCTTGGAAACCTGTAATTACCCCTGTTCTCAGACAATAGAAAAAAAAGCCCCTAGCCTAGACATCCTGTCTCTTTGCTTGAGATAAACTGACCTTATAACACATCATAAAACTCTTTACTTAGAAACTTATTTTCTTAGTTTTGCAAGTTAACTCTGTATATCCCAATTTCTAATATGAAGCATACATTTACATAGGCAAGAGTTTATACACATTTCTGCTGTTTTCCAGTAGGGTGCACTGTGGTTACAATCCTGAAGCTCAGTACAGAACATATAGTTTTCTTACATTTTTTAAGACAAGCATACAAATCATATTACTATTCACAAATGACATAGAACTATTTAGAAAATTCTATCAAGCTGGACTGGCAGTGTCACACCCCCTCCTGACTAAAGTCAGGGGTATTGTACTCATACAGATGGGTAGGATCTGAACAACTCATCGGCAGATTTGTTGACTAGACCAGGACTGTGGACCACAGAACATTGAAGGGGTTAGTGGGATAGTGCTCACTGTCACACCTTTGCATTGCCATCAGCCTGTTTACTCAGCCATTACAAAGGGGCATGATCAATTACCAAGTTGAAATATTTATAGAATAAATAGTACATTAAGGAAACAGAAGGCCCACTTAATTGCCAAGCAATCTCTTTCTGTGGCAGAATATCTCCTTTCCGCACTGCTTAATTTTCTGCTGATACTGCACACAGGGTGCTCCTTACTTTAAATACCTTATAGTAGCACTACTCCCAAACGTAGCTTTGTTGTATTAGTGTACAGGATAAATTCTTTATTAAAATCAGGGGATTACTAACACACGTTTAGAATGCAGGATCATTTTAGTTCATGAAATGCTCTAACTGCCTCAAGAGAACTTTGTTAACAGGAGCTTTCCTTCATATAAGATCCATCATATGGAGTATATGCTGATTTTTCAAAATCCACACACATTGAAATAGGTGATCATTGCTGGAATTTTGAAAATCAACATAAAAATTCCACAAAAACATAAAAAAAATGTAAAAAGAAACAAACAGATGTCTTTTGCAGTTCATTAATGAAAACCCTAATAATAAATTCAGGAATACTTTCTCTAAATAGTAGTAGTGTTATGAAAAAGGTTTTTATAAGGTAAGGTGTAGGGTTGGAGCCCCCCTGCAACACCTTACTAATGCATGCCAACCCTAACCCTGTCCCTAATCCTGTCTCTAACCCCAACCTTAGAAAACCCTTTGTGTAGCACTGCCACTACAGAAGACAGACAGACAGACTGACATTGCACACAGCAGCGTATATATACACACACACACACACACACACACACACACACACACACACACACACACGCACACACGCACACACGCACACACACACACACACACACACACACACACACACACACACACACACACACACACACACACACTACCATCCCCTAATCCCCTAATGATGAAATATTTGATATATCCAAAGTTTTGTCATTAAAATCTCAAACCTACACTGATATTACCCACATATACACTCAGTCCTCTTTCTTTCAACATCTCCAGCACTTGATAATGAATATTCTAGACAAATTTACTAAACAATTCACTCTGCTGAGGAAATGACTATTTGAAAGAGTGATGTGAACCTATATGTATATAGATCTATCTACATCTATATATAGATATATCTATATACATATATTTTTCCTTTAGTTACAGACAAAATAATGATAGGATAGACAGGTAGTTAGGAGCCAAAATATCAAGTTTCAGCTACCAGAAGTCCAAACACATTGCAAACTATGGTGAGAAAAATCATCAAAAATGACCACATTCTCTAAAAAAAACACATTTACTGTTTGTACATGATGCCCATTGTCTAATTTACTGGAATTGCCTGCAGTTAACAAGAGCAGTCACAAAGTGTGGTAGAAATGATTGATTGCTGTAGATATCAACCTGCCCTTATATTCTACTTCCTCATATATATAAGTTGAGGTCAACACTCCTCAGATTCCCTGCTAATTATTGCCCAGTCTTGATCATGTTGAACCTATATTGCTTTATGGTCCACAATAAATCTTCCCTTCTGGTCTAATCACTACTGACATAAATAAAGATCAGAAAGCCCTTCTTCTGCATACTTTTACTATTTGTCTATGCACCACTGAACAATGGATCATAACATTGCCATATAAAATTCCTCATCTCCCTTCTTTTCATTTCAATACAATAAAACTGGTTAAATACTAGCATATGAGCATATGATGGAATTGTAACAAAATGTGGCTGTATCCCTAAATGCAACATTTATCATAATGCTTTTGCAGTCATTTTAGAGTTCCTTGCAATTAACACACTCACAGATTCCAGCTGACTACTTGTGGCCTCCATCACAAAATCTTCCTTTTTCATTTTTGCATATTATATTACTCATCTTCCACAGTAAATTCAAATTAGTTAAATTCAAAAGTGGGAACAGTTAACAAAGCTATTATTCCGTCATTTAGCTGAGCAATACCTTAGATAATTACTAATAAATTTTACTAACTTATTTACCTACCTACTGATCTTTTTTTCCCTATTTTAATGATATTTTATATTTGATCTTTCGATCTAGATCTAAATTTACATTTTCATTTTCTTTAAAAAATAAGAACATCTTGACTGTCTTGAGTCATCATTTCATTCTTTTATCATTTATATTTTTCATTTTTTTTTTTTTTTTTTTTTTCATTTTTGGATTTGCATTGCATTTGTGCTTTGCTTGCTTTTTTTTATTTGTTTATTTGTCTAATAAATAATATCGATTCTTTAACTTTAATAAATATAAATTTATATGTTTATACTATATGTTTTTCTCTATACAGAATTCAAATATCTGTACATACATTTTCTTACATATCTTTTCACCATGTATTATGTCAGTATGTTCATGTGTCATCATATGTATCCTTAAGATGCTTCCTTATTAGCTTGCCTTTTTTTACTCCAACTTTACTCTAAAATCAGTAAAGGCAACTGAAACAAAATGCTTTTTATAAACACCTTTATTAAATTATCATTTAAAACATAGGCACACATACATTAATTGAAAATCAAACAAACCATATTAACATTTTTACTTTTAGACATATTATACAGTACCTGTTTTCTTTCTTCAAATTAACTGTCTTTCAGTCCAACATTACGTGAATCACTCAATTCCTACCCTTCCCTTAAACCTCACTCCTCCTGAACATTTTTCTGCATGTATTATTCCTACAGATTCCATTAATTTCCATGTGATTTGCTCCCTCCTTTTTCTAAAGATCCCCCTTCCATTTTTTATAGCTTTTACAATATTCTGTACTTCAAATAAGGTCAGTTTAGATTTTGATTTCCATTTTCTAGAAATTGATTTTGTTTTGTCAGCCAACAGAATTAAACTTGACAAGGCTTTACTATGTCTAGTCAATTCAGATCCAGCTCAAAAGAATCAGTTCCTTTGTTACAGATATTTGTTCCCCCTAATATTTCTGGCACTACTCTGTATGGAATTTTTAACATCTGACAACTCATTACACTCCCAACACATATGTTCCTAGTTACCCCTTTCTTTCCCATTACACATCTAACATTTGCTCTCCACCTGGGGAAAAATTATTTGAAGTCTGCTTGGGTATAAAAATACCTTGCAGACACTTCCAAGCAAAGATTCTAGACCTTCTGGATTTTGCTGCATACTTGAGAGCCATACATATGTCCTCCCATTGTTCTTTTGTAATTTATAGGTTCATAGGTGTTTACTAGGCTAACAACCACAAGGGCCTTTTTAAGCCTAGCCATGCATCCCAAATCTCTGACAAGTTCTGATACCCTTGATAAGTGTAAGCATGGGCCTGGGAGATGAACCATTTACAGATTACCTGTTTGCATTAGAGACATAGATGCCAAACCAGGGATGAATTTCCAGTTTTCCATCCAGTTGTCCAAGTTGCACGTGAATTGGGTTAGGGTGGAACTCTGCTTCACATGGATGGGGAGCCTGTTCCATGGACCAGGTAGTTCGTGGGATACATACCTATCTCTCCAGTAAGTCGTATTTATATCACAGGCAAGGTTTAAGTCTTTAGAATGGGTAATTCTGCTACTGTTTGTTTTATGAATATGCAGGAGATGCATCAGAGTGGGGTTTGACAAAGCCCTGTATGCCAGGCATAGATCTCCTCTCAAAACCCCGTAAGAGACAGAATACAGGGATAGGGCCTTGAGGCGGTCTGCATAGAACATATTATTTATACCCTGTATTCTTTTAGTGAGGAACCTCTGTGGACATTCCAGTTGTTGGATATGCCTGGTTAGGTACATACCAAAGGGTGCATTTTACTCATTGATAGGTCTGATGAATGCCGAATACAGTGGAACAATGACTTCCTTGGACTTAGATGCCATACCTTTGTTTATAAGTTGCGCAACATAGAATGATTTCTTCACCACTATAGACACATGATGATCAAAGGCTAGATTACTATTGATGTGTGTCCCTAAGTCCCTGACTACTGGGTCAACTCTAAGGGGTGTGTTGTCAATATGATAGTTACTAGAGATAGATGAGTTCCCAGAGGATGCTATTGTGCATTTCTTGGCATTTAGTTTTAGTCCATGGCTCTGACACCAGTTATTTGTTTGTGTCAGCCCCTCCTGGAGATCATTTGTGTCAGTGTGAGATTCAATGACAGCTCCTAATTTACAATCATCTGCACATTTAGTCAGCCAGAGACCACTGATATTGACCTTGACTTCTGAGAAGTAAATGTCAAAAAGGAACAGTCCAAGGACTGATCCATGAGGGACTCCACTTGTGACTGGCCTTTTTTTAGAGGTGGACTCCCCAATTCTAACTTCCTGGGTCCTGTCTGTGAGCCAGTTGGCTATCCACCGAGTGACATACGGGTTTGTACCTAAACTCTTGAGTTTGTTAACAATGCCTGAGTAGAGTATTGTGTCAAATCCCTTGGCCATGTCAAAGTAGGCAGTGTGAATGATTTTGCCCTCCTCATCTATTGCTTTGGTGACCTTCTCAAAGAAGTCCACCAGGTTGAGTAGGTATGATCTGCCCTTGAAACCAAACTAGGTTGGTTCCAGTGTCTGGAGGTTTACTATATCTCTATTGATCATCTCCATGATAATTCTTTCCATGGCTTTACATATAATACTAGTGAGACATATGGATCTGTAATTTCCAGGGTCTGCAGATGGCCCAACTTCGTGCAGCAGATGACTGTTGCCTTTCTTCATTCATGAGGCATGAATCCTGTTTGGAGGCTGGAGTAAAATAGTAATTCCATAGGCCCTGATAGGTCATGTTTTATGCTATTTAGAAGGCATCCTGGGATATTGTCTGGGGCCATTGATGCAGTGTTCTTGACCTTAGAGGGAGCATTAAGGACCTCTTCCCTAGTGATAGTAGGGATAGTTATATTTGAAGATATTTCCTGAGGGAAGGTTGAGGGGGAGAGAGGAGTAAAGTTGGAGTTGAATTTATCAGCCAGGAGGTTTGCTATATCTTCTGGCTCAGTATACATGGCTCCATTTACAATGAGCTCTACAAACAATTGTGTATTGCCTTTGAGGTTGCGGACATAGCTAAAGAATGCTTTGTGGGTGTCTTTGACCTGGGAGGCCAAATTTACCTCCAATTTGGCTTTCATAGACTTTATTTGTCCTCTGAGTTGTTTGTTCAGTTTGATGAGAGTGCTTTTGTCCTTCTGGGTGCTGCACCTCCTAATTTTTACCATGATTTTCTTCCTCATGTTATACATCCAATTGATTTTGTGATTCCACCAGGGTGGCTTGTTTTTTGAGTTATTTATGCACTTCTTTCTGGTGGGTACAGCTGCCTCTATGCAGCTATTAGCATGCTTATACAGGGTTTCTATATTTCCACTCTCTCTTCCCAATCTTTCCTAACCTCCTCTGATTGATTTTTGTAGTTATCACATGATATTGTATATGCCCAATCAATTATCCCCAGTTTAACAACAGCTTCTGTTCTAGATTTGACTAGAAACTCTATCAGAGAAGGTTCTTCACTTAGGACCCCATATCCTTTTCTTCTTGCCTATAGTCTGATATCAGTCCCTGATAGGGAAGGCAGTCTCTAACCTGCACTCTAAACTTCTTTTTGGCCTCACCCCATTCTATTACCTTTCCCTCTCTTATTATTTGCCCCCAATACCTTGGTTCCTTTGCCAGTTTTCTCCAGTAAATTCCAGCCCCTTCTTACCTAATTTCTGTACCCCTAATTGTGCTCATCCCTGTTGGTGCAATCACATTTGTCCATTCTGACATTGTTTTAGTTCTTAGAATACATTCTGCTACGTTATGAATATAATATTCTGTATGCTGGTTATTATTATTCTTAACAATCTGCATCCAAAATCCCACTCTTTCTCTTTATTTCTTGAACTCCCCCCATTTCATTTCTGTCCCTTTTCACTCTGAATAATTACCCTCTATTTGTGTTATGTATAAGAGCTTTAACTGTGTTGCTCTAAAATATCCCTTCAAATCAGATAATCCTAAAACACCTTGTTCTACTGGGTGGATCAACATATCCCACTTAACTCTTGCCCGCTTTTCCTCCCAGAAAAATTTCTTCAAATCTTTATTAATTATAACCCACAACTTATCCTCCGGTTGATAAAATATGCATGACTTTTATACAAAATTAAAGGGACTAAAAACATTTTTTCTTCTCTTCTTGTATCTTACTATCCATATTCATAAACAACAGCTCCCACTTTCTCAATGTTTTTATTATATTTTGTTTAGTTTCTTTCCACATATTCTTACCTGCCAGACGTAGATGAGGGTAAGGTGGCTCACAGAGCCTATCTAGATCTAATCTGTGCTTCTAAATACTTCAAGTCCCCCTAAATATGAATTGCTAAACCAAGTCATGAATGGGTACATAATTTACAGCTATAGCTTTTGTTTTATCTTCATTAATTTTACATCCTAAAAAGACTTTAAACTGTCTCAAAATATTTTGCAACATGAAATGTTCTGGATTCAAATAGTACAAAATAATGAATATCCCAGGCTGCGATCTACGCGAACTACAGAGCGAACTGGCACTCCACCTAAGTACCATGTTCAATCATAGCCTCACCTCAGGCTTTGTGCCCACTGAATGGCACACAGTGATGGTTATCCCACTCCACAAAGGGGGAGCCACCACAGACCCCAGGAACTATCGGTCCATTAGTCTGACGAGCCTGGTTTACAAGGCCGTGGAACAAATCATTATGGAACTTATAAACAAAGAAATTGGTAATCTCTGGACCCCACCCAGTTTGGGTTTGTAAAAGGCAGATCATGTCTTCTAAACCTGATAGACTTCTTTGAAGCAGTCACCAAAGTCGTGGACGAGGGTAAGATGGCTCACAGAGCCTATCTAGATCTTGCCAAGGCTTTCAACACCATCCCCCACTCTGGAATTATAGATAAACTCACTAAACTAGGTATAAATCCCTATGTCACAAGATGGGTTGCCAACTGGCTCACTGACAGCACCCACACTGTGAAAATAGCAGACTCCAAATCCAACTTTAAACCAGTGACAAGTGGAGTACCACAGGGTTCAGTCATGGGTCCTCTCCTGTTTAGTATCTACTTCTCGGAAGTACAGGCTAACACAGAAGGTCTTTGGCTAACAAATCTTGCAGATGACTGCAAACTAGGAGCAATAATCGAAACGCCTAACAATGTGGACATCCTACAAAAGGGCCTCACTGAGACAGATGCCTGGTGTCAAAGCCATGGCCTCAAGCTCAATGCCAAAAAGTGCATTGTCATCCCCTTTGGTAAAAACTCTGTACCCATGTACTACCACATAGGCGGTAGTAAACTTAACACTGAAAGTGTGACAAGAAACCTTGGGACACAGTGGACAGTAGTCTCTCCTTTGATAATCACATCTCCACAGTAGTCCGGAAATCCTTCTACGTGGCACACCTCATCACAAAAGGTTTCTTATCCAGGAAAAAAGAGATCATTGTTCCCCTCTACTCATCACTCATTAGACCCATTATAGAGTACAATGCCCCTTTTGGTATGTACCTTACAAGACATCTACAACAACTGGAAAGACCGCAGTAATACCTTACAAAGAGGATTACCGGCCTCAAACAGATGCCCTATGCAGACCGTCTCAAAAATCTCCAGCTTTACTCCATCACATATCGCCTATTCAGAGGTGATCTCTGCCTAACATACAAAGCTATGTCAAACCCAGAGCTGTTGGACATGCTCCACTTAAAGAAATCCCAATCCCTCCGAGCTACACGCTCTAGGGACCTAAACCTTGTCACCACATTAAACAGAACATGCTGGAGGGATAGATTCCTGTCCCAGAGACTTCCCATACTCTGGAATAAACTACCTATCTATATCAAACAAAGCTCCACATTAGCACTCTTCAAGAAAAATCTTAATGATTGGATGGGAAATAGGAAATTCACCCCGGGGATCACTTCTGTTGCTCTGCTCGACAGTGGCACAGGAAAATCATTTTCTTGAGTGGCGAAAGCCAGGGTACCTTCTTGGCTAGGCTTATATAGGCCCTAGGGCCAATAGCCTAGTACCTCCCTGTGAACCCTATGAACCTATGAACCCTATCTGCAAATAAAGGAAATGTTTCTTGATTACCATACCAATTATACCCTTGACTTTTTGAGTCCCTTATTTTCCTTGCCAATAGCTCTAAATGTAAAACAAATAACAAAAGGGAAAGAGGAACACCGCTGCCTGATTCCTCTGCTCAAACACAACTTATCAGAGAGGCACACTCCCACTTTCATTCTTGCCTCTGATTCTTCATATATCTTCCTAATTAACCATATTATTTTATCAAGGAATGCAAATGATTCCATTGCCCTACTCATAAAATCCCAGTTTACTCTGTTGAATGCATTATCTTCATCAAACTCACCAACAGCAGTATTTTCTTACATTCTGCTTCCCCTGGATTATCACTGTTCTATTAAAGTTGTCAAATGTTTGCCTCCCTTCCACAAAAACACATATCCTGTTTTGGCAACACTTTTACAATTCTTTTAGCTAGTCAGAACATAAACACTTTATAATCATAGTTTAAAATAGAAAGGGGTCTATATGAGTCTGAGTCTGATGGGTCTTTACCCTATTTGTGCAATACAGCCACCAGTGCTTTCTTCCAAGTTGCTGGTGCTTGTCCTCCTTCTAAAATACTACTAAATAACTTTTTTCAAATCTTTATCACTTTCTTCCTTCCTAACATCCAAAATTCCACAGGAATAGCATCTGTTTCTGGAGACTTTTCTGCAGCTTGGTTATACATCACCATTTTTATCTCATCTCCTCCTATCTTAATCATTAGTTGTTGAACCTTGTCTTCCTCTAATCTTGGCATAACTATGTCTTCCATAAATATTTCCATTCATAGATTGTTACTAGGCTAATGACCTGAGGGCGGGTCCTTTCTAATCCTAGCCAAGTTTTCCCTAAAGAATAATGATGTCCAGTATCCAAATAGGACATTGAGGGCCAGTCATTTATACACTACTTCTGTCCATAGGACATGGGTGCCAGACCCAGTATAAATTTACTATTCCCCACTCACTGATCTAGGTTGTACTTAAACTGAGTAATAGAAAAACACAGCTTCAAATGGATGGGACACATATCTGTCTCTCCAGCATGTTCTGTTTAAGTCACAGACAAAATTCAAGTCCCTAGACCTTGTATTTCTTGTACTCTTTGATTTACAAATATGTAGGATATTCATACTTGTGGGGTTTGCAGATGCCTTGTAAGCTAGGCATACATTACCCCTCAGCAATCTATAGGAGATTTAATAGCAGGAAAGGGCTTTAAAGTGCTCACTTTTTCCTGATTTCCACAATCCTTATAACATTTCTGAAATTTCACCAGTACCTCTACATGATCTCTTGTTATTTTTCTTGTCATAGACTTCCTACATTTAGTAACAAGCCTTTCTACTTCCTGTTGCCTAAGTTGTGCTAATGGTAGTTATGCTCTGAAGTTATCAATAATTGCAGTTTAACAATAATCTTTCTAAACTGTTGCATATCATCCAAACACTCCCTTATTTTTTTCTTCAGCCCTCTGCAGTTGCTCCCCTTTTTGTTCTGTAGCATTTCTTTCCAACTGTGTCTCCTGCTGCATTGCTATATGTACTCTGTATTTCCTATTTCTTAAAATAGTTCAATACTTTTTTCTTTTTGTCCATACTTGTAAGGTCATTTACATTCCAAGATAATGTGGCTATGGTGGTCATTATGATAAAAAGCTGTTGTTCCCACTTATTATACATAACAGTTTTTTGAATGTGCATTTCCAACATTTGGCTTACATGCACACACTGATGTCTGGCAGGCTGATATTTTATGAATTTGTTTCTTCTCCTTTTTATTTGAATGTACATCACATTTTCAAGACTTTTTACTTTAATGAAAACCCTCAAACAAAAAATGAAATACATTTTCAGAATAGCCTTATCTCCTATTAACTTGGAAAAAGCCCTCAAAACTATGTACCTTTTCAACAAATGAAGTTTAACTCTCTAGCTAGGAACAAATACCCCAAATTGACAGCTGCACCCACAGGCATAACTAAGTCTAGCATTAAGCATGCTAACACATATGTTACAGCCTATGTTCCCACTTACACTAATTGCTGTCTATTTTCTTATCTATATTCCCCTCCCAGATGTGAAAAACAGTGTATATGTTTTCAGAAATCATTAACTTTTAGCCCCAAGGAAAACTGTACTGGCTACCTTTAAATAAAACTGAATTATGCAGTGTTCTATTGACTGCATTAAAGTATTAAGGCTTCTGGGGAGGCTACTATCTCTCATTCATGTCCCATAATTTCAGACTTTATTTTTCACTGAATTGCTTGCCATTGTGTCTTTAAATTTTGCATTTCCCTCAGTGGATACTGCTCAGAACACTCAAGATTAATTGCTTGCAGCTACAGACAGTTTGTCTCCATGAAACAGTAGTCACCAATGGGAAAAACAGCTAACAATTTTGCAGATGCATGAAGAAATCTTTGTAAATTTCACTGATAACAGAATGAACTGAATTCCCCTGGCTAACTGCATTCATCTGCACACTTTTTAACTCTTACTGAGAACATTTGCCAATGGAAAGAGACAAAGCTATAATCTTTGCAGATACAAGAAGCTTGATGTTTTTTCGTGGTTTTCATCATTTTGTCTTATTTTCAAACCTGTTTGCTTTTATTAGCTTCAAACAAGGACATTAATCTAGTCATCTACATCTATAAAAACAAGAAACATTATCATTGTTATTCTACATATAACATAATCGGTACACGTTTACATCCCACACCAGCAACCCAGGATCATGGCATTATATTAACTTAAACTTGCCTTTCTTCTCTTGTTATTCTGTGTAACCTATATTTCTGACAGCTAAAAAAGGTACTTGTAACATCTTTAACACATAAAATATTCACTGAAAAAACTCCCACTTTCAAACATTTAAAATGTCCTTCACTTCACACTATACAAAACTGCTTTACAAACTAACATGCAGTTTATATCCTGAAATGTTGTTTACAAGAAAAACAAGAACAAAAATTGTTTTACTTACAGTTGCTTCTTTGTTACCCCTTTAGTGTCCTTGTAAACATTAATGACATTATGTGGTGTATATGCCTTACAGTCCTGCCCCACAAGTTTCCCACACATTTAATAAAGTCAATAAAAGTCCATTTTCTAAGCCACTTTTTCACCCAAAGCCATATTTCACAAATGTGATTGATGCTTTATAGTCTCCTATTTATTCACTAATTTTAGTGCTGCTAGTCATCTTCCTAATCATCTCCATCTTCCAACACCAGACTCTTGTTCAAGTCCAAAGCACTCCTGGTTCTTCTAGTGAACTCCAATGCCTTTTTCTGTCCGACAAGCATTTTTCTTTGTAACATTGGAAAAGGTTTCACTGACAAAGTCTCTATATGAGCTTTATTGTTAGAAGAATGAGAAGCAGAGACCCCTTTCTGCTTGCTGGCTCTCTTTTTGTTGGATAAATATTTTTATTTCCTCCTTACCCTGTTCTGCATCAAAAAATGTCTTTGAGCCTACAAGAAAAAAGTACTCTGAAGACAGCTGGATACAGCAGCCTAAGTCACACACCTAGTAGTGTAGCTAGAGAGAGGTGAGTGGGACAACTGCCCTAGGCACAGAGTGTTGTGGGTGTGATCAGTCAGTCCCAATTTCTCTTTAATACAATACTGGCACGTGGCTATTTGTGGTCAAACCTGAGTGCTGTAGTGCTCAGTGCATGTTCTAAATTGTAGCAAATGTTTGCTAAATTGTAACAAGCAGTTTGCTACAGTTTAAAAGTATATACAATTATTATTTTTTAATTAAATCCTGAGTTCTGTAGCTCTCCATGTAGGCAGGGTATAAACTAAAGCAATTGTTTGCTACATTTGTAGAAAGGAGTTTGCTATAGTTTAAAAAGAAAAAAATTTTAAACTAAAACATGAGCACCATAGCATTCCATGCAGCCAAGGTATAAACTGTAGTCACTGTTTGCTACATTTGTAGTAAGCACATTGATACAGTTTAAAAAGAAGATTTTTTTAAAAACTAAAACATAAGCATTATAGTGCTCTGTGCAGGCAGAGTATATACTGTAGCAACTGTTTGCTACAGTTTAAAAGAAGAAATTATTTTTTTTAATAAAATATGTTGCAGGAGGGTTGGGGACAGGGCACAGAAATGGCTGGGGCATTGGGAGGGGGGCATGTCATGCATCTAGCCATCTTCTGGTTGGTGTACTAGTAAATGCCTGTTTTTTTTTTTTTTTTTTGCTGTTCAATGGAAGAGCAAGGTGGGGCATAGTTCTAATTGTAATAAGCCAATCTCTTGTAATCTATCTATTGGCTACAGTTGAGGGGGTGGGTGCTGGATCATAGTACTGGCTCAGGGCACTGGTTGAACCAGCTACATTTCTGATCACACATACCTCTCAACACTCCTTGATTGCTTGGGAAAATTTGTTTTTCTTCTGCGTGGTGTAGAGCAAATAATCATTTTCCACAAATACTCTGGTATCTCCAGTTTTTAAAACTTTTCCCTTCTTCTACAGTTTAAATTAATACAATCTGTCCTTTCAGTTTCTCTGGTACTGTAGAAAATCTGTTTCCTCTGTGTTCTCTGTCTTCAAACACTATTTTTTTAAATAGCCCTTCTTGAGAAGCATCATACTCAACCAACCTTTTCTTAACTGTAAACCTCTGATTTTTGCAGTTTTTTCAGTTCATTGAAATAGCTAGTTAAAGCTTCTTCTATTTTCCAGCCTTTTTTAAGTTGAGCTGATATATTCCTTCAATGTTTAATTTATTTTAATTACCTCTGAGTATATTTGATTTATTTTTCCCTCTAAATTACTGGAAGCCAAAACTGAAACTTGAACTCCTTTTTCTGAACACGTGCAGGATTTTTCCCAGACAGTGGGCCAGATTTAATAAAACATACACCAAGTGCACAGAAAACACAGATGTAACACACCTTCTTCCTCCTCCTAATTTTAGTTTTCCTCCTTATATTCCTACAGCTTTAAATGTTGGGAGGGATTCATAAAGGTTACCAGAAAATGCAGACTACATGTACACTTAATGCAATATTTTTCAGTGACTAGAAAGCACAAAAAAGTGATAAGAATTTTATTGAATACATATGGTGTATACTTCGTGTACACTTAGGGTAGGATTTATTGAATCTGGCCCAGTGTTTTGTCTTCAAATTTTCTGGTTGATTTTCTTTTAGGTTCTCTAAATGCTTTTCTTTGCTAGCATCTGGGCAGTGTGCTTACTAGCCAGTAACTGAATTTTACCCAAGCCTGTAATTTTATTAGTCCCTTTTTTTTTTTTTTTTCACACTGGGAGACCTGCAATTAAGTTATTAATCAGTGTGTGGCCATCTTGGAAGCCTGATAAAAAAACGCTCTTAAATCATTTATATTGTGAAAAGTGGTACTAATCTTTCAATGTTTTGAACTTTTTGTGGGAGAAATTGTTAAAGTATGTTTTATTTGACCCTGTTCATGACTTATGCCTTCCTCTATTTATATTATTTAATCAGTTACGATTTTTTAACTTTTTTTTGCTTTGATAAATTTTAACCCATCCTCATGTCCTTATGAAGTGGTACGGCATTTTAACAATGCTTGAATTAGTGCCAGAGTAGAAAAATTATTAGTATACAAGTTTAATGACTTATCAGAAAGGTGCTGTTTCCATTCTACTTTACTGCATTGTCAGCACTCACATTTTATCCAAAAGCCCGAAGTGGCAGTGGACACATCAGAAGTTATGTGCTGCATGCTACTATAATGATGATTCCATTGGAAATTAGGCTTGCTTACTCTGCTCTAACAGCAAGACACCTCAAAGTGCTTTTACCACCAATTATATAATACACTTATTTTATTTAACAAGTGATAGCTCTGTTTTACTCTTCATCTGTATCAGGTTATTTGTTTTAACTTATTAGGAATATTTTGCCTTTTCCATTAGTCCTTGCTGTTTCATTACAATTATAAGATTTCTGAAATTCAAATTCACAGTGCATGTTCAAAGCAGGTAGCCCCCAACTGCATAATTAATTTCCAAATCTGTAGACTAAAGCAGAGAGGATAAGGTAGGTCATTGTTATCTGTGGGTATATGCTAAATAGCAAAATTATTTTTTTTCAAAATCATTTTTATTTTGTTTTCATTATAAACATATGCAAATGTACATATAACAAATACAATAAAATAATAACAAAACTATTTACAATATTTACACTTATCCATGATAAACAATCATTTTATCCATGAGAAGTTATCAGTATTTGTTCAAATGGTTTTCCAATTTTTGCCATGCTATTTTTATGAGTAATGTTATGAGTTCTATAACAAATGGTTTGCAGTTTTTTTTACAAACAACTTTTGCTAAATTAATAAAAATCTTCAAACATCAAATCTCATTTACTTTTCCAGTTCAAAGTAATAACTTTTCTGACAATTGCAAGAATTGACTAGAGTAACTGAATCTGAGATTTAGGTATTACATTAGGTATAGAAACATTGAATAGAATTAGTGAGTTAGAAATATGACAGTTATCAGACCATAAAGCAGTTACAAAATATCTGAAGTCTGAACAACATTTCTACATTCAATGAACATGTGAACCCAGTTGGCCTCTAGTAATTCATCACATTTCCAATATTCACTTTCACTGTTTTTGAGTATAAGATTTATTTTATGTGGAGTATAGAAACTCCTATTCAAAAATGTTCATGTATACAATCTCCAACATAATGAAGAAGAAGTACCATATGTAGAATTCAATGACAATTTTTTTGATTCATCAGATATTTGCTCTCCATTAATCTTTACATAGTAATTCCAAAAATCTGAGTCAAACTTTAGAGTGTCTTCTCTTAGTATCTTATAGATAAGGTGAGATACTTAATTTTTGATCATCTGTCTTTTCAAGACACCTAATAAAAAGCTGAATCAAACTAGGTATAGATTCAGTCTCTAGGTTGACTGATACTCTCATTTTGTTTTCTGTAAACTGCCGTAATGAGTGTATAAACAACCAACTGTCTTGACTATTATCAAAACTACATAAAAGAGAGTTTAATGGTTTAATACTCTTATTTTCAATAAACTGATGCCAGATTATCAGGTTATTTTCCTTTAATTTTTGCATCGCATTGATGTTGAAAGAATCTAGGCAATCAGGGGAGTATGCTATAGGGAATATAAGAAATAGAAATTGTTTAATGTTGTAATTACAATCAATTATATTTTTTAAGTTATTAACCATTTGATTAATGCCATAAGAAAAATGATCAAACTTCTTATTAAATAAACAGAATTCACTTAAAAGCCAATAAACTCAAATAGCAACATTTCTGATATGTTAACTGTTTCCAAGAATGCTGTCATGTGTCATAAATACTACATAGTTTTGAAGCATTCATTGTGACTAAGGCATAATGTTTGATATATATAGTTACAATGTAGAGCTGCATATTATGTTAATAAGACACTGGCTACACACTGGCATAGGATTACAATCAATCAGTAGGTTACAAATCAACTCCATCTAGGTGTTGTCAGGCAAGAAGACCAGTAACAAGTTCAACATCATAACATTTATTGCTTTTCCATTCCTTCATGGAATCCTTGCAAAACCTGCATATGCCTGCATAATCAAACTACACTTAGAATGGCAGTGAATCTCCTTAAAGTGATCTGGCTTACCTAGGCTTAATTAAATAATCAATGTAAACCAAAAGCAGTGTCAAGACAAATGTAAAACAAAAACTAGTAGGTTCAAATTTGGGATTTTGGACATTCTAGTTGACAACATAAGAGGAGGTTGGTGGGAACTCTAGACCTGGAGATCAGAGAACTACATTGGCAGCTAAAATTAAATCCCATTGTACCTCCAGGTATGAATAACAACAGCACTATTGTCCCCCCTTCTAAAAAAACATGTTCTTACTCTACAAATATTATTCATAACAGAACATACATTATTTATATATATGTTTTTTTAAGTCAGGTTTGATTTTATGCTTTATATTCAGTCACATAAAGTACCTTTTTCATGCTTGTTTTACTTTACTTAGACTTGTTACATGTTTTTATGCTTTTTACCTTTAAGTACCTCCATACTTAATTATTCTAATTAGTAACAGATTGTTATATAAAAGTTTTAGTTACTAGTGACATTTGTTCTGATGAAGTCTCTTACAGCTTGAGATGAAAGCATTTAACCTTTTGTATAATTTATGTTAATAAACAGCTTTACTTGCCTTCGGACTTTGGATTTTATGGATACTATTGGCATTTGTATTGGATGTAGCACAGTCGTGTGGGGTCAGTTACTTGCTCAGGATGGCTTTTTATGTTAATTAAACAATCACTAACTCTGTGATCAGACATCACTTTAGGTATGCTGTTCTCATAAACAGGATGGAGACAGGATGGGGTCCTGGCATGGTTGGCTGCCACTCTGGTCTGCAGTTGAATTAACCCAGGCATCACTCATTTGTGTGGCCAACAATGTGGTCAGTTGCTTCTCCACAGGCCTGTTTGTAAGTCCTACCAGATTTGCAACTCTACCACCAACAGCAGAAGGGACTCTATGTTCCCAGTTCAGTTGTTCAGCTACCCATGCACCTTAGTATTGACTAGTCTCCACATCTCATGTAGGAAGACACACTCTCCACCTTCAAGGGAGAGGAGCATTCACTCCCTTCCTAAGAGTAAGACACAGAGGCCACAAGCAACTCTTCAAGGTCATCTCCAGCAGAGAATGCTTCATCCATCTATTGAGAGGCAGACCTAGTATCGAGTGGTGTCCTGGTGGTAGATTCAGGGGCTGGTGAAGACTGAAGTGGTCCAGCACACTCCTTCTCCTCTTCCTCCTACACAAATTAACCTGTGGATAGATAATAGAATAAGAAAAAATCATCAGGCACACAGAAGAAAAAATACCAGTTTAGATGTGAAATGGACTGCCTCACAACAATACATACCCCATATGCTGGACAAGTGTTCCTGCCTTCTACAGCAGTCAGTCATGTACAGCTGCCTCTCTTCTGCCACTGGAAACCAAAGTAGTGGAAGAGAGGCAGCTGCTACTAGAAAACAAAATGTGTACTGTTAAGTATATACAAACTCCAGTTAAGATAGTAGAAGACAGCTGGACCCAAAAAAGGCCTACCATACATTTCTGGATACCACTCCTGAACTTCTGCTTTCCATTGATGAAGCAGGTCAAGTTGGTGCTACTTAAAGTCACTGTATCAATGCCAGAATTGCTCATCATTGTGAGTGATTCCAGTGGCATTGCTCAGCATTCCTGTCATCTCATGCCAGGCATCCATTGTTTCAGCAGGCAGTTATAATTGCCAAGCAGGTGCTACCAAAAGTTCTTATGCTGGAAACAGGGGAAAATTCTGCTCTCCCTGGTACACCAAGCTGAAGCCAGTATTTCCCAGTTCCAGATATAGCAATGGCCTCTCAATCAGATCCACTTGAGAAGCAAAATGGTAGCCCATGCACATGGACATATGTTTCTAAATCATTTGTCATTCAACATAGTACTGCACTGTGTTAGTATAATACACCCTTAGCACTGTAACAGGACACTGTTGGTGCACACATGCTGTCTGTATGAACATACAGGTCATATGTTTTGCATTCTCTGTGACATACATGGATCACAGTGAAATGTATAAACAGCGCATTGTGTACTGACAGTACTAACTGGCTTCATTAGCATAATCACTCTGCTAACTGACCCTTGTAAGCTCCACATAAGGAATCGGCTCCATTTTGTACAACATGGCTTACAACCTATATCAGGTTGCAAAGCTAAGACAGAAAGATAAAGAAGACAGTCGGACACCCTTCATAAGGGATGCCAGCAACAACCTGCTCACCAGTCCACAGGATATCAAAGGCAGATGGAAAGAGTACTTCCAGCAGCTTCTGAATGAAGAAAACCTCACAAAAGCTCTACTTTCCCAGACACAGCCTACAATGAGAGAAAAAGAAGAGCCAACCCTAGTAGAATAAGTAACGACACAGCAGCATTCTGTGTAACTCTCAACAGCAAACCCAAAAGTGAAAGAACGCTATATCCACGGTATCTTGAGACGCCAAATAATACTTATGTTGCACAAACAACTGATGTTAAAACTGTGCTTTTATTGTATAAATATATGCTGATCACTCATTTGACTAAAAAAACTTTGGTTTAATAACAAGAATTGTTAAGCACTTTCACTCGCTGTGATACGGGCTTCATCAGAACATCTCCAAAACCAGCTGTTACCATTTAAATAAAAGATATTGGCACCAAAACTGAATGAATTTTAAAGCAACATGAACATACATATTATTCATACATCCTATGTACTTTGAATTCCTAACATCCTTATTATACAATCATAATAAGAAACATACATGATGCTAAAAAAATATATTCAATGTATTTAATTGTATGAAATCTTTTAAAAAAACTTTTGATTCTTTAGTAAAAAATACTATCATAAACAGGAAAATCTATGTACCATGAAAATCATCTTTTAACTAAAAAAGTTAAGAGCTGATCTCTATAAAAATTAATATATATTATATATATATATATATATATATATATATATATATATATATATATATATATATAGCATCAATCCATAAAGACTCACTAAAATGCAATTAATGTAACTAAAACAGACAATGCCTATGCAATAACCAAAAGTGGTTTAATAGTTAAATAATCATTGAGCCCTGGTGAACTGGAGGCGTCAGTTAATAACTGCCAACATAATTCTTTATAAGACAAAAATGGCCTTAGTGTTGTCGCCCCCCCGGGATCAATATGAATATTTTCCAAAATGGCAAATTTAAAAAGATGTCTTAAACCATATTTTTCTACATGCCTATATAGGGCATTATTTGCATCCTTCCTCCTAATACTGTACAAATGTGCATAGATGCGTTTCCTAAAATTCCTTTCGGTCTTCCCTATATAATATCCTGGGCATGTTATACATTTGGCTAAATAAATGATATATTTAGAATTACAGTTGCCCTGTTGAAACCTAATTTTGGTCCTATTAATATTCTCTAAAATAATTCCTTCTTCTTCATTTATTGCATGGCATTGACTGCAACTCCCACATTTCCTGGTGTGCTTCTTCTCTGTGTCAACACCTCTGACTATTGACCTTCTTTCCAGATACTTCTTAATGTTGCATCCCATTTTGTTAACAAATAAAGGTTTGGATCCCAGAAATTTAGAAAGATCTTGATCAGCTAATATAACATTCCAGTTCTCGATCATAATATTCTTTATTTTGTTGGTGTGTGGTCCATACTCTAATACACAGGCTTTGTTAAATTTAGTTGTTGTCCCTGAGTTGTTGGAATCACCCCGTTCATTTAATAAATTATCCCTATATTTATAATTAAAACCTAATAAAGGAATATATTTATGTCCCCATTCTTTAATAACATACTTACTCACTTTCTTCATCATATTCATGTTGTAACCTCTATCTTTAAATAAAGTAGTAATAAAGTCCACTTCCTCTACCATCTCAGTATATTGTGATGTCATTCTTATAGCCCTTATACACTGTCCTTTGTAAATATTGGTTAATCATTTCCTAAGGTGATTGCTTGAATATTCTAAGTATCCATTTGAAAATTTATTTTTTCTATATATTCGGGACTTAAAACTATTTTCCCCATTGGATATATAAATGTCTAAGTAAGCTAAACCATCAGTACTATTAGATGAAGTAAATTTAAGGAAGTCACTACTTTGATTTAAATAATCCATAAATTTGTTCAAGATGGTTGAACTACCATCCAATAAGATGTAGATATCATCTAAAAAACAGTAGTATTTAATGTGTTTGTAATATTCACTTTGAAAGACTGTTGTTTCTTCCCAGTCAAGCATGACCATATTAGCAAATATTGGGGCACACGCAGCCCCCATAGCTACTCCTCTAGTTTGTCTAAAGTGCTCACCCTCATAAAGTATATAATTATTGTCTAAAACTAACAACATAATTTCAGGAATGAGACAAACTCTGTCCCAGTCTAGATCAGCATATTTCCTAATGCTATTAGTGAAGGCTTCCATACCTTCTTCCTTTGGGATGCACGAAAATATATCAGTAACATCTATGGTAACAAATGTAAGACCCTCTTTCCATATATTTACTGGATAATTTTTCAAAAATTCCCAAGAATCTTTTACCATATGGGGAATCTTCTCATACATGTGTTTAAGCATGGTGTCCACTGCTACTCCCATAGGGAACGTTTTGGATTTGCTACCTGAATTAATAGGTTGGAAGGGTGGATTGTCTATGTTTTATGTACCTTTGGAATTCCTACAAGTGAAGCTAATATAGGATATCCAACTTTTAAAAATTTATAAGTATCTTCAGTAATTCTTTTATCTAGAAGAAATTCTTCCACATGCATATCTATACGTCTATATGCAATGTTAATTTCATTAATAGAAACAATTTCGTAATTACCTGACAGATGTAAAATGCCATGCATTTTCGAGGTATATTCCATGCTATCACAGATTACCACCCCTCCCCCTTTATCCGGTTTCATTACCCGGATTCTTTTGTCATTTCTCAAATCCTGTAAAATATTGAATTTGTCCTTGGGAAGATTGAATTTTATTTTTTTACCCTTTAAATTATTCTGCAGTTGGTAAATCTGTTTAGTTACTAATTTATCATAAATCAATACATTTGGGTGCATAAAAGGCATATAAGAGCTCTTCTTTTTCAGAGTACCTGTTCCCCTACCTTTGGGTTCAGTATGTAGATCAGTGTCTTTAAATGCAATAGCTAAATTCAATTTTCTAATAAAGAGTTTGAACTCGCTTAAACAATCAACTAGTCTAAAACAAATCATGGGGATATATTTAATTCCTTTAGAGAGTAATTCAAAATGTAATTTATCAATTGGAAGGTCTGTGTAATTATATATATTAAAAGTTTTGTAAGAATTGATAATGCCTCTTTGGAAATAGCCTGACTGAAATCAGAATGTGTATTTCCTGAAGGTCTACTGAAGTTGTCCATTATGTTTAATTCATTTCTCCCCCCTTCCATGGGGTGTTCTTGTTTCCTCTGTACTTTTGGTATGGATGATGTTGTTTCCATTTCCCTTCCCTTTTCCACTCTAAATTCTGTTCCTGTTTCCAGCCCCTTTGAAAATTTGATCTACCCTTCCATTGGTGTATATTTTCGTAGTCATCTCTTTCATAATTACCTTTGTAGTAATTCTTAGTATGACTAGATGTACTAGTATTGTCGCCCATATGTAGGCTTTACCCTTACTATACTGATCCATGTCTCTCTTTAACTTTTTGCATTTTTTGTTGTATATCTTCTGGGTTTTGTTGTCGGCCATATTAAATTGCTTGACATATAATTTTTCCCACTGAGGGAACATTAAATCATTTAAAATCAACTCATTTAACCTTTCAACTTCATTCATACATTTACATAATTTTTCATCATTGCATTTAATCAATAAACGCATGTATTGTAATCCAAATTCATCAAATAAATGGTTAAATTCACCTTTGATATTATCAGATAAATCCACCCCCATGGGGTGCTTGAAGAATCGCAAACCCATGGGAACGATTTTCGAATCAATGCATTTGGAAAGATATGCATTATCTAATTTCAAACTATTGATTGTGTTTAATTTTTTTCCTAGGGTAAAAATAAAGTCCCTAAGTGTACCCTTTGGTACTGTATGTTGAGCCTGCTCTCCATCTGTTACACCATTCATTCGTTCAAAAGCACAGTTGTTATCCAAAAAATGTTTTAAAACATTGGTGTTGTCCTTGCATCTATCTGTGATGTTGCAATTGTCCCTAGTGAAAACAGTACCTTTATCCACAATATCCTTTGCGTAGGTATGAGCATATGTTCTCATAGGCTGTGTTCTTTTGGGTTTCGTGCCTGTTCGCTTCGCTTCCTCATCTAATTCCCCAAACGTAAAATTGAATGTGAAGTCGGAGACACCCAGCCTACTACTGTTGCTTTGCTTCACTAGGGGCTGGGTAACCAGTAAATCTATAGCTTTTGGACTTCCACATCCTGTCCCTTGCCCATTGGGAATCCCTGGTGAGGAATGCAGGGTGATAGGATCCTCGATGGTGTTGGTAAAACTACCATTGTTGTCTACTTCATATAACGGACCTTGTCCAGATCCCAAAGTACCAATGCAAGTTTGTGTGCATTTATCACTGTTGACAAAACTGTTACGCATATCATTGATACTGGAAACATTAACTCCAATGTTGGTTAACACTATTATCAGTTTGCCTTTAATGCACCCAAATGTATTGATTTATGATAAATTAGTAACTAAACAGATTTACCAACTGCAGAATAATTTAAAGGGTAAAAAAATAAAATTCAATCTTCCCAAGGACGAATTCAATATTTTACAGGATTTGAGAAATGACAAAAGAATTAAACCGGTAATGAAACCGGATAAAGAGGGGGAGGGGTGGTAATCTATGATAGCATGGAATATACCTCGAAAATGCATGACATTTTACATCTGTCAGGTAATTACGAAATTATTTCTATTAACGAAATTAACATTGCATATAGACATATAGACCTGCATGTGGAAGAATTTCTTCTAGATAAAAGAATTACTGAAGATACCTATAAATTTTTAAAAATTGAATATCCTATATTAGCTTCACTTTTAGGAATTCCAAAGGTACATAAAAACGTAGACAATCCACCCTTCTGACCTATTATTTCAGGTAGCAAATCCAAAACGTTCCCTATGGGAGTAGCAGTGGACACCATGCTTAAACACATGTATGAGAAGATTCCCCATATGGTAAAAGATTCTTGGGAATTTTTGAAAAATTATCCAGTAAATATATGGAAAGAGGGTCTTACATTTGTTACCATAGATGTTATTGATTTATTTTCATGCATCCCAAAGGAAGAAGGTGTGGAAGCCTTCACTAATAGCATTAGGAAATATGTTGATCTAGACTGGGACAGAGTTTGTCTCATTCTTGAAATTATGTTGTTAGTTTTAGACCATAATTATATACTTTATGAGGGTGAGCACTTTAGACAAACTAGAGGAGTAGCTATGGAGGCTGCGTGTGCCCCCATATTTGTTAATATGGTCATGCTTGACTGGGAAGAAACAACAGTCTTCCAAAGTGAATATTACAAACACATTAAATACTACTCCCATTTTTTAGATGATATCTACATCTTATGGGATGGTAGTTCAACCATCCTGAACAAATTTATGGATTATTTAAATCAAAGCAGTGACTTCCTTAAATTTACTTCATCAAATAGTACTGATGGTTTAGCTTACTTAGACACTTATATATCCAATGGGGAAAATAGTTTTAAGTCCCAAATATATAGAAAAAAATACATTTTCAAATGGATACTTAGAATATTCAAGCAATCACCCTAGGAAATTATAAACCAATATTTACAAAGGACAGTGTATAAGGGCTATAAGAATGACATCACAATATACTGAGATGGTAGAGGAAGTGGACTTTATTACTACTTTATTTAAAGATAGAGGTTACAACATGAATATGATGAAGAAAGTGAATAAGTATGTTATTAAAGAATGGGGACATAAATATATCCCTTTATTAGGTTTTAATTATAAATATAGGGATAATTTATTAAATGAACGGGGTGATTCCAGCAACTCAGGGACAACAACTAAATTTAACAAAGACCGTGTATTACAGTATGAACCATACACCAACAAAATAAAGAATATTATGATCGAGAACTGGAATGTTATATTAGCTGATCAAGATCTTTCTAAATTTCTGGGATCCAAACCTTTATTTGTTAACAAAATGGGATGCAACATTAAGAAGTATCTGGAAAGAAGGTCAATAGTTAGAGGTGTTGACACAGAGAAGAAGTACACCAGGAAATGTGGTAGTTGCAGTCAGTGCCATGCAATAAATGAAGAAGAAGGAATTATTTTAGAAAATATTAATAGGACCAAAATTAGGTTTCAACAGGGCAATTGTAATTCTAAATATATCATTTATTTAGCCAAATGTATAACATGCCCAGGATATTATATAGGGAAGACCGAAAAGAATTTTAGGAAACGCATCTATTCACATTTGTACAGTATTATGAGGAAGGATGCAAATAATGCCCTATATAGGCATGTAGAAAAGTATGGTGAAAGACATCTTTTTAAATTTGCTATTTTGGAAAATATTCATATTGATCCCAGGGGGGGTAACACTAAGGCCATTTTGTCTTATAAAGAATTATGGTGGCAGTTATTAACTAATGCCTCCACACCACTAGGGCTCAATGATTATTTAACTATTAAACCACTTTTGGTTATTGCATAGGCATTGTCTGTTTTAGTTACATTAATTGCATTTTAGTGAGCCTTTATGGATTGATGCTATATATATAATATATATTTTTATAGAGATCAACTCTTAACTTTTTTCATTGAAAGATTATTGTCATGGTACATAGATTTTCCTATTTATGATAGTATTTTTTACTAAAGAATCAAAAGTTTTTTTAAAAGATTTCATACAATTAAATACATTGAATATATTTTTTTAGCATCATGTATGTTTCTTATTATGATTGTATAATAAGGATGTTAACAATTCAAAGTACATAGGATGTATGAATAATATGTATGTTCATGTTGCTTTAAAATTCATTCAGTTTTGGAGCCAATATGTGTTATTTAAATGGTAACAGCTGGTTTTAGAAATGTTCTGATGAAGCCCGTATCGCAGTGGGTGAAAGCGCTTAACAATTCTTGTTATTAAACCAAAGTTTTTTTTTAGTTAAATGAGTGGTCAGCGTATATTTATACAATAGAAGCACAGTTTTACCATCAGTTGTTTTTGCAACAAAAGTATTATTTGGCGTCTCAAGATTCCGTGGACATAGTCTTCTTTCACTTTTGGGTTTGCTAGTAGAAAAGGTAAGAACAGCTTTAAGGAAAATGAAGTCAAATCAGGGAAAGCAGCAGACTCAGATGAGGTCACAGCAGATATGATACAGATGCTGGGTGAGATAGGAGAGAAATGGCAATTGAGGGTATTCATAGCAGTGTAGAGAGAAAGGTGTATCCCAGATGACTGGAGAATAAACATACTCATGCCAGTGTACAAGAACAAAGGGGACATCCATAACTATGGGCAGTACACAGGTATCAAACTCCTGTCACACTGCATAAAAGTTCCACAGAAGATGGTTGATAGATGGATGTGCAGAGTAGAAGAATGGAAGATGGAAGATGAGCAGTTTGGATTCAGATCAGGATACAGTACAACTGACCTGATGTTTGCAGTGAGACAGATAGTTGAGAAGAAGCTACAGATGAGGAAAGAGTCGAACTGGGCATTCCTAGACTTAGAGAAAGCATATTACAAGATCCCAAGAAAGCTGATTTGGGCAGTACTGTGGTGGTCCGAAGTCCCAGAAACATTGGTAGAATTAGTGCAGGTAATGTACAAGGACCTAATGACTCAAGTACGAACAGTGTTGGGTCTCACAGAGGGGTTCCCACTGCGAGTGGGTGTGCACTAGGGTTCATCTCTGAGCCCACTGCTGTTCATACCAGTGATGGATTACATTAGCAAATAGGTTGGAATAGACAGATCAACAAAGTTGCTGTATGCAGATGATGTGGCATTACAGGCAGACTCTGGGCAAGAACTTCTGCAAAGGATAGGGGAATTAAATGCAAAACTGAAGATGCATGGGATGAAACTAAGTACATATAAGACAGTGGTAATGGCAGCAAATTGGGGAAATCAGAAGAAGCTGAGAACTGAGATAGAAGGGAAGACAGTGGAACAGGTTAATAGCTTCAAGTATCTGGGAGGGGTGGTTGAGGAGAAGAGAAGTCTGAATGAAGAGGTCAAATCTAGAATCAGAGGGGCTGATGTAGTGTATGACAGAAGAATGCCAAAGAAGCTGAAAAGTAAGGTGCACAAAACAGTGGTGCAACCAATACTACTGTATGGTACAGAAATCTACATGGTACAAGCAGAGCAGTTGAGGAAGCAAGAGGTGATGGAAATGAAGTGCTTGAGAAGGATGGTAGGATGCACACTGTGGGACAGACAAAGAAATAAGGACATAAGAGCAGAGTCCTAAATGCCTCAAATTGCAGCAATGACCAAAGAGAATAGATTATGGTGGTTCAGACACATATGCAGAAAACCAGAAAACAATCTGGTGAGGAATATTTGGGACAGACAGGAAGAAGGTAATAGGAAACAATGTCATCCAACAAAGAGGTGGATGGATTTATGAGAGAAGATCTACAACAGTCAGGCATGAATGTTGAAGAAGCAGAATTGTGCCACTGTATTAAGAGAGATGGCAGCAGTTAACACAAAACCCCAACCCCATGTAGAAAATGAGGAAAAGGGGGTTGATGTTGATGATGATGATGATGATTACAACCATGCAATGTCAAAGCAGAGACATTTTACTAAAGCTTGTTAGTGAACTTGGAGCTTCATAGAATTCAGGAAGGAATTCTGTCTGGTAAAGCACCTCTGTAACAGTGGTTCTTGCATCTCCTGCTATGAACTGCATCAAATTTCAACAGCACAAGCCAGCTTAATGGACAACTTCAAAAGTCCCATCATAACAGCTAAACTCTGCCACTAGGGTTGTGATTCTTTGGTCAGATCTTCCAGGATTCCATAGCTATTGTGTTTGCCTTATATGATCCAACCCCATTTGGCAGTTTTGCAGTCACTTGTTACTGTGTCTCCAAACTGTGTAAGTGACGATGACTGTGCCCTACTCTCCCCTGATCTGTGTGGGTATATGATGTCTTATGCACAGCATTGTCAGTCCATGCACTTGCCCTGCATGGCCAGGGTGTGACCCTACATGAATTATTTTATTCAGTGTTGTGTCTGTCATGGCCCATACTAAGGGACCAGATGTTGTCTATTTGTCAGTGCAACAATGTACTGTGTTTTTTCCTGCATCAGCTGTGCTCCTACTGTTGTAGGTTCCTTCCCTGCTTCTCCACCTTGTCCTGCTGCTGCTACTATGACTGATATGGAAGCCTCTGCCATGATGTTTACTTGCTGCTCTATTCATTTCTACAATGCTATATTGTGTACTATGGCACACACAACAAATGTCTTACTACATGTGTTATAGTGCCCTCCTGAAAAGTCTAAACATCAGAAGTATCCCTTCAGTAGCCCAAATAATTGAATCATAATATTTCATGAGTCCATAAGGGCTATGTTATAGGCCATTTCCTGCATGTTCTAAAGGCTGCATATTGGAGTCATCAATCAGGGATCCAGGGCATACATGTCATCATCTGTTACATGCAACACACAATATATTATATGTGGCCTGGTCCCTACCTACATGTTATTTGCAGGTATGGATCTGTCTGTCTAGCATTTGTGTGTGCAACTGCTAACCAGGTGACCTTATGGGAAGTACCCTCATGGGAAACACTTTGGCATAGGTAATCTGTTTGCCAAATGATTAAATCATGGAAACTATCCTGATGACACATGGATACAAATAATGTCATAGGCATTATAGACTATTTGACAGCAGAAGAAGTGAAAACCCTTCCACTTACTTTATTGCAAGCCCACTGGACCAAGTGGGGCATTGATAGCAGCATGTGTGCAGTCTGTGGTTCCCATGACCATAGGGAAATGAATTGTCATAAAATGTCCACACAGGACTGATTCTCTTCTCTACTATCCAGCAGAACCACCTAATCCACATGCTGCAGCATAATGTCAAATAACTGTTTTAGGATTCGTGAGTCTGACACCTCCAATATCCCTAGCACGTCCCATGAAGATTGCTGAAAGGTCCCTGTAGCTAAAGTGATTCAGGTTACAGATACCTTTGTATCCCTATGATTGGGCATACCATGCATCCCCCTCAGTTCTGCTTCTCCATCTCAGACATGGTTCCCAATCTGTTAATCTGTGAGCTAGTGGGTAGTAAGGTACTATTTGTGCCTCCTCTGAAGAAGATGGTAGAGGTGTGCAATGTCATGACAATGACTGCAATGGCAGCTCACAACACATGCTGCTGTGTTGCTACTGTTCCTAGCATGGCATACACCAGAAGCTATGGTATTCAAGCAGGTATGTGCTGCTACTCACTGCCACAGCTGTATATGCTTCTAGATTGTTTCACAGTTTTAGATTCCATCTGCATTATTCATGTTACTCAGTTAGGCTCCATCATATGCACGTCATTATGCTTCAGTATCGATTGCATTATTCATGTTACTCAGTTAGGCTCCATCATATGCACGTCATTATGCTTCAGTATCGATTGCATTATTCATGTTACTCAGTTAGGCTCCATCATATGCACGTCATTATGCTTCAGTATCGATTGCATTATTCATGTTACTCAGTTAGGCTCCATCATATGCACGTCATTATGCTTCAGTATCGATTGCATTATTCATGTTACTCAGTTAGGCTCCATCATATGCACATCATTATGCTTCATTATCGTAGAATTGCAACCTCTGCACAGCCACACTGTTTGGTGTCTTAGAATCATCAACAGTTTGTGCATGACCACTATCTACATGAATCTGCACAACACAGTACAGTAATCACCTTGAAATCCCATCCAATATGTCAGCTGACTAGACAAATAAAAACAAAAATGAATTAAAATAGTTAGAGACTAAATTAAATTAATTAAAAGCTAGATGGAATAAGTGAGTCTTAGATATCTTGGGTGATTTAGGCATTGCGTTATGCCTATAACACTTCATAAAATAAGTGTGGATAAAATTTATCAAATAAAAATCAAAAGCATTGCTGAACAACTAGCCGTTCGTGTCAGCTTTATTATTGTACTCTTCTGATGTTTCCACTACATTGAAATGCAGTGCTGAGAAAGTGGCAACTCTCTTATTCTGTGAGTGAAACTTAAAAGTTATAGTTGAGCAGTTATACTATGGACAGGTCCTGCTTCTTCCACTTCACCCTGTCATGTAAAAACTCCATTGCATCTGCAGCATGAAAGGTTACTTCATAATCTCTCAGGACATATAGTTTATGTCCATGATTTTCTACATGCCTAATAAATGCGTAAACATGTTGAGCCTTAATGATTTTTAAGTAAAATTAATCATGAAAGAGGAAATTGCAATACTTCATGGACACATCTGTCAGATGACATTTGGTCAAGGCATTCCCCTGAGGTTGCATAATACAGTTACTACTGGTATTTTTCCCCCTTATTTTTGAACTAAAAGCAGTTCTAAAAATACACACTTGTCTTGTTTATGCACAGACATTAACACAGTTTCATGATTACTGATGATAGTTTATTTAAAGGGGTAGCACCTACATATTTCCAACTATTTTGTGAGGCTGACAGTTCTACACAGATATGTTGTATATTGGATATATTCTATGTTCTTCCACTTGCAAATCTGGAAGAAATTCAGCCCATCATGTCACCGACTGAGTAAGATACATTTGAAAATTTCCTAACATTGCCTGCCCTCCTCTTTCCATCTTACTTCTAGATGGTAAAACATTACCTTTTCTTACTATTCATTTCTACTTAGTTTTAGTTGAAGCAACGCTGTGCCTTTTAGCTAATCATTTTTGTTATATTAGACTAAAACCACAATTTATCTTCTGCTATTACACTGTGCAGCAAAAATGACAAGACGACAAATAGGCAAAAACTCCCTATACTTAGGTTCATGAAGGTACAGATACATGTTCTGCACACTCAAGATGCAAACCAGGGTCTGTCTATACAATAGATCCCATGGTCAAAACTAACCCTTTCAAAGACTTGCAGTTAGATAGGTGCTGAAGGTCAGAGAACAGTGGCTACTTTACATTTGAAAATGCAGTATTTCCAAAACAGTGTTCTTTAAGTAAAGTATCAGAAGTGCAAAGCTGTTTCTTTACTGACTGATCACATTTGATGTCTTTTTTTAGTATATTTCGTAAGAAGCCTGTATTAATTGTTACATTTCTCACACTTTATTAATGTTTCAAAGGTGAACTGTTTTCACTGCTGCTGTAGGACTTAATCACACTGTGTCTGCTAATTTTACAGGAGTGTAGTATCTAGATTGTGTGGCTTCCTGCACTTAAGCTCTTAAACCAGCATTTTTACATTAGTATGTATTCTTGACTGCACTCTTGTGGCAGAAGTGTGCAGTAGCAAACCTGTCTGATTTGGGGACTGCTGGCTGAAAGCTTATTGTATGTTACCCTGATTGGTCTGTAGGTCTTGCTGCTGTAAAATTTGTTTTCTGATTCTGTATAAGCCCGGTGTTTGTGCTAGGCTGCTCGGTGCCCTGTATAGATGCAAATGCTATCAAGTTAAAATTTTCATTAGAATATCTCTGCAACTTTCCCCAGTCCCCCCTCCTCTGCTACTCTAGGAGCATCTGAGTTGCACGCAGAGTAGCACTGCCTTGTTGGATAACTGCAGCTCACGGTGTAGCACCCATTCTTCATCAATGTGTTATCATCCCAGTCCAGTTAAATCTCCCCACTCTTCTCCCTGGTTAAACCCAGAGTAAAAAACCTGAAACTATGGATAGGCACTTCCCTGCTATCTCTGTAGCCAGCCTGGTGGACGTGGACATCCTCAGGCAATTTAGCAATTGTCTCATGTATACTGACAACCACTTAATCCTGAAACAAACAAACACAGTATATGAGAGATATAGTTACACTATGAAAATTGAGACACATCTCTCACATACTGACAAATCATATGTCAAACAAGTTGTCAGCACATGCACATAATTTCCCTCAATAAATAAGGTGCTGACACATGAACCCACATATGAGGAGATACTCACAAGTAACTTACCAAAACCTCAGAGACCTCCCATACACTGCCCTCAGAAGCCACATGCAAACAAAACCAAGTCAACACCAACCGCTACACATAAAGGTACATTTTACAGTGTCTCCACACGCAAGCTCCTAACAGACTCCGTCATGAGACACATGGACATTCCCCTCACCAGTATGGATAATGAGAGGCTTACAGTCAGTTGCCTGTCAAGGGCCAAGATTCTCCAGCTCATGCAGGCACTCAGGTCACTCAACCACAAATACCAGTACAACTCAGTCATAGTCCAGGTGGGGGTGAATGACCTCAGACTCACCTCTCTGGACTACATGAAGAGAGACATGATGGACCTCTCTGAATACATGTTACAGGCCACAATACAAACAGAAAATGTTTGACTTCAATAATTGGCTTAGCTACTGGTGTCATTCCAAGGTGATCCACTATTTGTCAGCCTAGAACAACATGATCGACAGACCATACTACTTTGCCAGAGATAGTCTGCACCTGTCCCTGCAACATAACAAATTCTTCTGATGCCAAGCTGAAGGTACTACTGCTCAGTGCTAGGAGTCTCAACAAGAAACTGTACTCCCTGGCAGCTCTCCTCACCCTGGAAAATGCTGATGTCTGTGCAGTTACTCACCCAGACACCGCTACACTTTGCTGTGAGGGAAATGTTAGTTTGCTTTTTATTTGTTGTATTTTGTATTACTTTATTGCCTTTTTCTATTTTGAATACTGTGATTTGTTTTCTTTACCTTGTGTTTTACTTGTATTCTGCTTTTAACTGCATATTAAAACTTGAAAAGAGACCACAGTTCTGTCTCTTGTGAGTCAGGCAGAAATTAGAACAGGTCAATTAAAGACTCACATATAAGATAGAAGAGGTTACTTAAAGTTAATCATCTGTCAACTGATGGGGTGAAGCTAGGAACTAAAACTTCTATTTAAGGGGTAAAATAAAATATTTCAGAGCTTTACTAGAAAGGCTCACCCAAACTCTGCGACACTTTGCTTTGAGGGAAAGGTTAGTTTGCTTTTTATTTGTTGTATTTTGTATTACTTTATTCCCTTTGTCTATTTTGAATACTGTGATTTGCTTTCTTTACCTTGTGTTTTACTTCTATTCTGCTTTTAACTGCATATTAAAACTTGAAAAGAGACCACAGCTCTGTCTCTTGTGAGTCAGGCAGAAGTAATTTTCCCACCTTCCCACCCTGTTACTGTTGTGTTCTTAAACACCACTGTCTTTCTAGTTGCCTGCCCCTTATGTTAATTTGACCATATATCTCATTTCCTCTCTACTTTTACTGGCTTGTGTGACTAAGCACAAAATTATCATTTTGTGAAATCACTCCCCTTCAGCTATTTAAATTTATTGGCCAACCTACTGTATTCCATAGTACCAGAATACAAAAGTGACCACCCCCTTTCAATCTATCTTGCCATTTAAAAATAATGACTCTCCACTAAAACTTAACTTTTTAGACAGGTAAAACTTAGTTACCTATTCTTACATCTAATTCCTTTAGCGCACACTGCAGTGTTTAGGATAAACCTTTTTTTCATCTTACCTTTAAGCATCTATTGCAAGACCACCAGTTATTGGAGAGCCCACATTCTGCCTCTCAGTAGTCATCTTGGGATTAGTCCTTCTGTTTTCTCCTGGTGAGAGAAGGAGTGCAGTTACATTATTTCCTGGAGACTGCTGATCACCAGAAAGTTTAATAACTGCTTTATAGGTGACAGCTTAGAATCTATGTTATATTCTGATCCTGGTAAGAGTAGGAGCAGAGTGCATTGATTCCTAACTCTTTCTGGTTGGAGTCCCTGTAACTAGCACTTGCTCTAAAACCTGATGGAAAGTACTAGGAAGTCTTAAACTGATACAAGCACTCAGCTCTCCTTGTTAATAAGGAGAAATTAATTGTAGGCAATAAACAGTCTATAACTGCAAAGTACCTTGCCAAGGTAAGGGAAAACAGCTCTTGTATTTTACAAAAAAAAAAAAAACATAACAAAAAAAAGTATCTAACCAGGCATGTCCAAGGGTCAGCTTCCAGTGATTTCTCCTGTCCACCTGGTGAATCTGAGCATACTGGGGAATGCAGAAATTGCCTCATGTACACAGACAACCCTCTCCTCCTACCACCCAACACTACAACCTGCAAGAGATACACTTACATAACTAAACTGTAAGCAAAGCTCTCTCCAGGCAAGATTGTGCTAGACAATCAAGAGAAGAAGGTTAACACCCACACTACACCTCAAGCAGCACATAGCCCTTCAAAACCCTCACCACCAACACCCACACATACCGACACTAAACCCACATATGCGGAGGCCCTTAACATTAACCTGCCCAAGCAACAAGGACCTCCAAAGCTGAAACGCAAACACCAATCACAACCAAAGTATCATATAGCTCACAACTCCAGTGTGCCACCCAACAACAGCCCCTAAGGCAAGACAATGTACCCAGCACTTTAGTCATAGGTGACTCTATAGTCAGGCACACTGATATCCCACTCACCAGGCTGAACAAGGAGAAAATTACAGTCAGCTGCCTGTCGGGTGCCAGGATCCACTACATAACACATGCACTCAAGTCACTCCACAAGAAGTACAAATACAACTCACTGAAATGGAAGCAAATGCTGAAGGTTTCTGGCTGACTAAATTTGCAGATGATTGCAAGCTGGGTGTTGTCATCAACTCCCTTGCATTGTCCATGTTGGAGTGAATAACTTGAGACGTACCTCCCTGGACTACATGAAAAGAGACATGGAAGAGCTTGTGGATCATGTGGCCCAAGCAGGTATGACCCTAGCCCTGAGTAGCATCCTGCCTTCGTCCAGAATAATACCACAGTATAAGGACAAAATGAGTGACTTCAGCAATTGGCTAAGCTTCTGGTGTCATTCAAAGGGGATCCAGTATCTGTCTGCCTGGGGCAACATGATCGACAAACCATGATGCTTTGCCAGAGATGGCCTGCACCTGTCACCCCTGGGATTCAGGTTACTGACTAAGGCTCTTGCCACCCCTATAGTGCCTTTTTTAGGCAAGGCTCAAAGGACAAAACTACCACCATAATAGGTATAAGTATGCAAAATCTGAAGGTAATGCTACTCAATGCTAGAAGTCTAAACCTCAAAATGCACTCTCTCGAAGCACTCCTAAAAATGGAGAACATCAATATCTGTGCAGTAACTGAGACCTGGTTCAAGGCTCCAGAGAGCACCCCTGCAATACCAGGCTAGAACTCTTACCATACTTTTTGACCACCAAACCAGGACCAAAACACTAAAGGTGGAGGAGTGTCCATATTCACCAAGGATATTTACACCTCCAGGCTAGTTGCCCAACACAATGCATCCGAAATTCTCCAGGTGCATCTAACACTAGGTAAGACTGCAGTCCAAGTTGTAGCTTGCTACAGATTCCCCACCATGCCCCAAGATTCTCACTACACCTTTCAAAACATACTGGACAATATTAAGCTACAACCAAACACCCTAATACTGGGTGATTTCAACTACCCTGCCATTAACTGGGAAAACTGCTCATGTACCAACACCTTTGCCCAACAGTTCTTGGAAATGATAAATTCCAAAGCTCTGGATCAACTAATGCAAAGTCCCACCAGGGGCTCCAATATCCTGGACCTGGTCATTACCAACATGGGAAATCGATGCTCCACACAAATGGTCACCCCCTCGTTGGTTAGATCTGACCATAAACTAATCACCTTTGATATCCACATCCCACCCCCCCCAGTAAGGAAACATCCGTAAAAAACTTCTCCAAAGCCAACTTCATGCTACTCAACTCAGAAGTGACAAACTTCATGACATCCATGCATATGGGAACTGAAAGTTTGACTGACGAATCCTACACTAAAAAAGTATACAAGCACATCCACTTGTGCATGAATCACGCCATCCCAAATAGAACCAAGATGCTCTCCTCCAAAAAAAGAAAGCCAATTTGGTGGTCCCCTGTCATAAACAAACTATACAACAGAAGGAAGAAACTGTTGCAGAAAAGAGGAAAATCCCAGGATGCAAAAACCTCCCTTACCAGCCTCAGTAAGAAGCTGAGATCCCTCATAAAAATCTTCCAAAGCTAGTTAGGAAAATAAAACTGCCAAAGATTCAAAGGACAACCACAAGGCATTCTATAGCTATGTCAAGAATCTAAATGGTAATGCTCAGATTTGCTCTGAGTTACAACAGAATGGCATTAAATATACTGGTTTCAAAAAAATAACATAGACCAGCAGACAATGGTGCCCTTTTAAAAAAGATGTACTTTTATTCTAAATGATGCCATAAGGCACATAAAAAGGCAAAAAGCCTACAATACAAAATCCAGACCAGTTTCAGCTTATACATGAAGCCTTCATCAGTGAAAAAACAAAAAGCAAAAAAAGAACCAAGAGGGCTGCTTGCCTTATATAGAGAACACCTGTCAATCATCATAGCAAACAATTAGTAAACTACAAATGTTCATTTAAACCAGGGAGAAAAAGACCACCCAAATTAATGATCCATCTTTTCTCTAATTTGTTCAGAGTATCATGCCAACCAGAAATCTTTCCTCTATTGCCTTGAATCTTATCAATAATGGTAAAATTAAAATTAGCACTGGAATGTTTCAGTGTGTGTTTATATAAAGCATTGTTGGCGCATTGGTGCCTGATATCAGATAAATGCTCTGCAATTCTAAATTTGACAGGCCTGGAAGTCTGCCCTACGTAGAATGCAGAACAACTACGTGTAACCAAATAGATGACCCAATCAGACTGACAACTGGCAAACACAGAAATGTTGTAGACAGTACCAGTATTGCTACTAGTAAAACGTTTGGTTTTGTTCAACCTGCAGCAACAAACACAGTAGCCACAAGGGAAACAACCACTTAGACGATCACCTACAAGTGTTTTCTGAATATTGGTCCCTAAGGGATAATGTCCCTTCTTGTAATGATTACAAAGGGAACCCAAATTTCTACCTTTCCTGAAAGAAAACTCACACCTATGATTAATAAATTCACATAATCTTTCATCAGCCAAAAGAATGTTCCAATTGCGTTGTACACTATCAATAAGTCTGGTAGTATTCCGACCATAAGTAGTGGTCAAACGCAATACTGAAGTGTTATTGGACTCAGTCTTATTGTAATTTAAAAGTTGTTCCCTCTGCATAGAATCAAGCGAATTCCTAGCTGATAATACTTGTCCCAATTTGTAGCCCCTTTGAATGAACCTGGCCGTAAGGTCATCTCGATGTGTTAAATAAGTGGAGTTGTCTGAACAAATACGTTTAAACCTCATATACTGAGACACAGGTATATTTCGACATATATGTGGTGGATGATAGCTGGTGGCATGGAGGTAGGAGGTGTACTGGGGGAACTTGCGGTGAACCACAGTATTTAAAGTGTTGTCAGAATTCTTGGTGACCAACACATCCAAAAAAATAATTTCGTCCGTACTGTAGTTGACCGTAAATTGAATTCAACACTTATCTGAATTTAAATAATCAACAAACTCCTGCAGATACAAAAAATCAGACCTCCAAACCAACCAGCAATTATCCAGATAATGCCTCCATATATCCATGTCCTGCAGAAAAATGTTATGATTAGAGGCATAAATCATTTGAAGCTCTAAAAAAGCCATGAATAAATCAGCATAAATCGGGGCGAAAGAAGCATTCATGGCTGTTCCCCTAATCTGTAAATAGATGGTATTCTGATACAAGAACACATTGTTCGTCAGGACATGTTCAGTCATTTTAAGTAAAAAGGTGTTAAAACTAGATGTATATAGTCCAGAAACCTCCAACCAATATTTCAAAGCCTCAATACCAGCCCCATGGGGGATATTCGTATATAATGATGATACATCGAGGCTACACAATAACCAGTCAGGTTCCAATTGTGACTCAGAGACAATTTGTAGGAATTTGGTTGTATCCTGAATTCTAGATCTGACAAGAGGGAGCAAAGGTTTTAAATATTTGGTTAAATATTGAGATAAGGGTTCAGTTAATGAACCACGACCAGACACAATGGGGCTACCCGGTGGATTTTCCAAATTTTTGTGTACTTTAGGTAAAAAATAAATGTAAGGCAAAACCGGGTCAGAGACAGTCAATTGTTGTTTGATATACTTAGAAATAATGCCTTCTTCTTCAGCTATAGATAAAAAATTATCAATTTGTTTTTTGTAAGAAGTCATGGGATCTAAAGGCAAATGTGTATAATAACAAACATCAGATAACTGTCTCAAGGCCTCCCTATTGTATTTGGCCCAATCTTGCACAACCACCACTCCCCCTTTGTCAGCAGCCAAAATTACTATTTCATGGTTAGAAGTCAACTCCTGTATACATTTAAATTCAATCTTTGAGACATTATGATGGCCTACTTGATGTTCCCTACCATCAAAACGTAAATCCCTAAGCACACTTCTCTGAAAGTGCAAAACATTAGGGTTCATAGGTGGTAAAAATGTGGATTTATGGTAGCGAAAATCCTCATGAGAGCCAATAGTAGATTTGTCCTGAAAGAAAAGTTTTAAATTCAATAGCCTACAGAAGGAAAGAATGTCATTAACAAAATAGTCCTCAGCAACAAAGAAACCAGGAATAAAAGACAATCCTTTATTGAGAATATTGATCTGCATTGATGACAGATTGTGTGAAGAAATATTGAGCACATTGCAACAAACATGCGTAACAAGCCCTCCATGTTTTGCACGGCACTTGTGTTTTCTCCCCCCCTCCTTTGTGTATACCTAAAGGGGTGCTGTTATTTCACTTAGGTGTAGGTGAGTCTGTGGTGTCCTGCACATCAGATTCAGCAGCAGAGGAAGAATCCTCAGCTGAAGTCTCGTGTTGTGACCCTGATTGTTTTAGAATAGAATGTGGTCTCTTCCTCCTAGGGACAGACCGAGGTGAATTCTGAAATCTGACATGTTTAACATGTGTTTTCAAAAAAGGATCTCCACTAGAATAATCAGTTAGCTCTCTCAAAAACTTGTGTTTTTTCTTTTCTTTAAGTTGTGTCTCATGTACCAACAATTCATACCTAAGTTTGGTAAGAAGGGACACAAATAAAGGCTGCCCTTCAAATTTTTAATGGATTCGCACATATTCGTAACACCAATAAATTCTAAAGGCTTGGGGGGCAGCCCAGCACAAGGCCACTGTGGGACTTGTTGAGGTTTTAATTGATCATTATGAGACGACCACTGATCAGGATTCAAGGTAAGCAACAGGAGATAGTAGTAGGTCAGGCAGGTAAAATAGCTGCTATTCTAAGGATGTAATGAAACTTTCAGATTAAGGGTACAACACTGAAGGTTGACACAAGCAGAGTGGCACCTACTGGTCACCTCTCTTCTTCTATTTTTCATTGTAATTAGGCACCATTAATGATCAAAATCCCATCAGAGGCATGCTCAGTCTACCATATGTATTCATTCATGGACAACATCTCAATCCTTGTCCTCTGGGTAGACTCATGGATCTGTACAAGAGTTGTGAGCACCTACTAGATTGTGTGTGTGTTTGTCTCATTTGCATCGAGTCATTCAAGGCAGCATCCCCCCACATATTGACATTACAGAGTGTCTGCTCCTGCAAGCTGGTCTATGGCCTGTAGGAATTCTAGGAGTTGAGCTTCACTTGTAGCACCCTGTGCCATTGCAACTCTGGCTTCCTACTTTACTATGGGCAGCACCTATCCAGCATCCTCTGGTACACATGGTCTTGCAGCACTGTCTACTGAAAAGGGAAAAGTGTAGATACAGATAATATAGAGGTGACCATGAATTTCAGTACAAATCAGGTGCCATGTTAGAAACTATCATATATATTTGGTGTTGCCAGTATTGTCATTAATTTTAGAGCATCCAGTTCTTTTCCATTTTCTGCAGCATCTATAAAACAAGATGTAAAATATGGGGTATATTTTTGGTCTACCATGAATAATTTTACTGCCACATTATAGGCTATTATGGTATATCAACCTGACTTGAACTTAACAGTAAACATTTTTGAAGCAGGGGGTTGTTTCTGTCTGCATCCCTCCAAAGTGGAAGCAGCCTCCATACCTGTAATTTCAAAATATACATCTAAGGTCAAACTAACTTGGAGAACAGATAATAGATCTATTCCTGGTCCTCCACACTGATGAAATCTTGAATGTAGTGAAGTTAGATATCAGGGGTGTTTAGGAACAAAGCCTATAGATTAGAGGGAGCAGCCCACCTACAAAAACATTTTTGAATGTGTATTACAGTTTATTTACTGCAGCAGTCAGTTGAGGTGGTGTGATAGCATGGTCATTTCAGTATGTTATGCTTTGGTAACTCATGTAGTAGATCCAAAATATACCTATCATTGTAGCAGTAATAGCCATAAGTCATTACCATAGCTGTATATCCCCAGAGCATACACAATAATGATAACATACCAGTTAAGGATATTATAACTCGTACAGGAGGATGCATCACATGTTACTACTACACAGCAACCTGAGACAGTGTATGTAACATTTATTACAGATGTCTAAACTTAAAGACAGGACCAGGATCAGGCAGCTTGTTGTCACCATGTAAAATATCCATGCTTCCATAGCTATCACATTCAATCACTCATATAAAAGGCTAGGCCATTTGCATTGTAAGGTTAATATTATGCCACAATATATGTAGGAAATGTTGGGCATTCCTCCTCAGTGGCATTCCTCACACAGTCTGTCTTGCTTGTTATTTCCATTTAAACAACTCTCCATAGCTGCAAGATTTATTTCAAGGATACAAACATAATTTTTCTACTTTCTAAAAAATAAAATAACATTTATTTTATTTTTATTTTGTTGGCTAGATTTGTACCACTATACCAGTGGCCTCATTTGCATTAGCCTCTGCAATTCCATAGTAGGTGAGGTATTCTTTATTACTGCTCTTTCTTCATTCATGGTTTCATTGACCCCCTGCTCACCTTACCATATGTAGGGATGTTAGATTTAGTATAAATATAAGGCCATGCTCCTGCAAGCATCAACTAGCTCTACATGCTCTTCTGGATGCCAAAACAACCTGATGTGTTTTGCTTACAGTTTTTATTCTGAATACATCTCTGCTGCGGCTCACGTTTCTAATGGATTTTAGACTTAACTTGTTACCTTCATATTTTGTATAATGTGCACATTTGTTACCTTGAAAATGATCAAGAAACACTATATTATTATGCTTTTTACTTTTGCATAACTTTAAGCTGTTACTAAGTACGCTAAGTGTGCTAGTTGATCTTTACTGCATCGTGTCTGATACTGGTTAGCTGCATTAAGCAGGCTGCAAATCCAAGTGATAAATATCCTAATTTGTTTATTAAGTGTTGCTGAGTTCTGTAGAAAACTGTTTGTCTTAGGTTTAAGATATACCTGTGTAATTTAAAGCATATATCATCAGTCAGAGATGGTGGTCTTTTGTGGTACCACAACTACAATCCTTTCTTCTTAGATACATGATTTCTAACCTGCCTTAGGTTGCTTTACTCCATGTAGTCTATCAGTAATAATTACTTCATCTAATCTATTTGCAAATAAAATGGATGTTTTCCATATCAGACTGTTGGAAATACTGCTACCAGGGTCTAGATATACGCTCCAAAAAATATGGAATTTAAGTAACCTCCTGTAAAAGCTCTCAGATGACCTTGTCTAAATCAGGGTCGTTAGCTGACTTTGCAAAATGGGGGCAAGACCAACACTCTGCATAATATATTTAATCTGGTCTGTGGAATGAGCAGCAGCTCCTTACCTGAAGACTGAGATGGCTAGCAGGGACATAGAGCCTCATCAACTCCTTAAGGTAAACAGGAACTAGACTGTGAACAGCATTGTAAATGATGGTCATGATCTTAATGGCACATAGATTGTTACTAGGCTAATGACCCAGGAGGGCCTCTCTAAGCCTAGCCAACTTTTCAAAAAAGAATAATGATGTCCTGTATCTAAATAGGACATTGGGAGCCAGGAATTTATAAGCTACCTCTGTCCATAAGGGACATGAGTGCCAGGTCCGGAGTAAATGTCCTACTTCCCACCCACTGTTCTAGGTTGCACTTAAATTGGGTAATAGATGAACGTGGATGGAAAGCCTGCTCCATAGGGGGGACAGTCTCTGTGTCACATATCTGTCTCTCCAGCATGTTCTGTTTAAGTCACAGACAAAATTCAGGTCCGTAGACCTTGTATTTATGGTACAGTTTGACTTATGAATATAAAGGAGATTCAAAAGTGTGGGGTTTGTGGATGACTTGCAAGCCAGGTATAGATCACTCATCAGCAATATATAGGAGACTGAGTAGAGGGAAAGGGCTTTAAGGTGCTCTGCATAAGGCAGGTTTGTTATGCCTTGTATTCTTTTTGTAAGGAACCTCTGATGTCACTCTAGTTGCTGCATATGCCTGGTCAGGTACATACCGAAAGGAGCATTGTACTCTATGATCTTATAAGGGCAGAATACAGTGGGATACTGACCTCTTTGGACCTAGGTACTGTGCCTTTACTTATAAGTTATGCAACATAAAAGGATTTCCACACTACTGTGGCCACATGGTAGTCGAAGGTAAGGCTACTGTCTATGTGTGTACCCAGAACCCTGACCACTGGATTAACTCTTAGGGGAGTATTATCAACATGGTAATTAGCCAGGATAGTTGACTTCCCAAAGGGTACAATTATACATTTCTTAGTATTGAGTTTAAGACCATGGGTTTTGCACCATTTGTTTGTCAGATATAGGCCTTCTTAAAGAATGCTAGTGTCTGCAAGGGAGTTGATGACAACACCCAGTTTGCAATCATCTGCAAATTTAGTCAGCCATAAACCTTCAGCATTTGCTTCCATTTCAGAGAAATAGATGCCAAAAAGGAGCAGGCCCAGTACAGAGCTCTGGAGGACTCTGCTAGTGACTGGCCTCTTGGTGGAGGTGGCCTCACCTATTTTGACCTCCTGGGATCTATCAGTGAGCCAGTTGTCTATCCAGTGGGTGATAAAAGGGTTTGTACCTAAATTAGTGAGCTTGCCTATAATGCCTGAGTGGGGTATTGTATCAAAAGCCATGGCCAAGTTGAGATAAGCTGTGTGCACAGTTTTGCATTGATCCATTGCTTTGGTGACCCTCTCAAAGAAGTCTACCAGATTCAGTAGGCAGGACCTTGCTTTAACAAAGCCAAACTGTAATGGGTCCAGCATTTGTAGGCTACCTATGTTCTCATTTATCATGCCCATGATGATTCCTTCCGTGGCCTTACATATGAGGTCGGTCAGTTTTATGGGCTTGTATCTATCTGGATCGGTGGTTGGACCTCCTTTGCAGAGGGGAATGACTATAACCATCTTCCATTCCTTGGGCACAAAACCTAACTGTAAGCTCTAGATGAAAGGTGATTCAAGTGGACAAAAGAGTTCCTGTTTCATGCTATTTATTAAGCATCTTGGGATTTTATCAGGACCCATCGATGCACTGTTTTTGGCCTCAAAAATTGCATTGACGACATCTAGCAGCAACTGGAAGGCACTGCAAGTTCCACAGATCTACAATCATAACACTGGACTGATGGAATTTTCTAACCAATGCAGTATTGTTAAGTCAGCTTTCCTTAAGCCTGAGGTAAATAGCATTGCAGTAATCTAGGCACGAACTAGTCTGTTCATTTACCATCACAACCAGGTCCATTGATGTCATAAGATATTTGATCCAGTATATGTTCCACAGGTGGGAAATAAGATGTCTTAACAATAGCTGACACTTGTCCCTTCAGTGTCAGCCTCTCATGAAAAGCTACACCCAGATCACAGACCTGAGACACAGTTTCCAAAGTATTGTTTTCTTATGTTATCAATGGAAAAAGAAACAGAAGATGTGAATAATAAATGGTATAATAAAACAGGATGGCCTCAGTCTTTTTTTAGTTAAATTTTAAGGTAATTCTATCAACCAATGGGCAAATTATCCCCAGATACCACCATCTGGAAGCAATCAAAGAGGTTAGAAGAAAACCATTCCAGTACAGTGCCTGAAAAGCTGGAGTAAGAGTACAAGCAGCTGATAAGGATCTCATTAACCATGTATTAAATGCCACTGAGAGATCATGTATTACCCAGATAGAACACATTATTTATCCCTTACCATAAGGAAGTCATTTACCACTCATATGATGATAATCTTAGTACTGTTCCTTTATCTAAAACGAGACTGTCAAGGGTCCATGAGGCCACAGGTGGTGAGATAAAAATGCATTCGTGGGAACATAAATGGGTGGTTGGTGACTGGGAAAGAATTCTCCAAACCATTGGAATACAAAGATGACTTCTTCAGAACAGGGGAACTAAGGGATCCAGAGGTTAGCCCATATCTCAAATCTTACAGTCTGCAAAATAATTGGACCCAATGAATCAGCACAGGTGAAATCTAGTCATGTAAAACCTTGGTCCAGTCTGCAATGCGTAGGACAGAAAGAAGAAACAATCTTCATGACCCTTATCATAGTCCATGTACATAAATTCAGCCCAGCAAAAATTCATATAATCTATATCTGAGTCTGAATGATCCAGCTGGTGAGTCATGATGAACTGCCTAAACTTATCAACCATATCCATACAGAACCATGCAATTTCCTTACAATAATCTGAGATAAAAATACTCAGGGTGGTAAGGCAGGCTGGGCTGCAAAATCTTCCAACGACACAGAAAACTGCAACCAGATGATTTGACTCAGCAGAAATTTCACTTGAACAGTAAACCTGCCTTCTTGTGTGAAATCATTGTCTAGGTTGTTCTTTTGAAGGCCTGTCCCTTACCATTTTTTCTCCAGCCACCAGCTATGCCTGTGCAACTAATGCAGCTCATTGGCAAACCACGACTCCTTCCATGCAGCTGGGCCAAGGCACACACAGGATATCCAAAGCAACCATAACAGCAGTATTATAGGCCACCATGAGTGAAGCTGGGTCTTCTGCCCCTCAAGAAGCTGATTAATTAAATGAGACAAGGTCAAAGTCTGGATGCTCATCATCAACAAATGATCTGCTCCAATTCTGGAAGGGATAACTTGGGGAGGGTCAGTTTGAAACGGGCAAGCTGATTGGCTCCACCACTATCTCCACTGAACAAGTTGGAATATTAAGTCCAATCAGTGGCCAAATTTATGGGTGACAATAAAAACAACCCGAGTGAAGCCAGTCCTCTCCAAAAAGACTGATAAAGCTCCATAACAAACATGCAGGTCTCATAATCAACCCAAGTATTAAAGATGCTGAAGATTATCCCCTTGGGGGACCTGTGAATTGGGTTGAGGAGAAGATGTGTGAACTCTTGCAGAAATGACCTGTGGCATGCTGGTGGATGGTTTATCAACAACAATTTGCAATTCAGTCCTGCCCCAAGACATAATCAAAGGGGATACACTCCAGCTTCAACCTGGACCAAATACAAGATGGAAGAAAAGGAAATGACCACTTCATCTCCAGAGGATCTATTTCTGGCATGATGTGTGCATAATAATGGATTGGCAGTGCATACAAATAATGTAACAAAATGACTAGTAATACCTTCAGCCTACTAAACGTTTAACTGATATAAACTTTGCTCACAGATGTAACTGTCTTCTAATATGAATTCATGCCTATGATTGCACCATTATATAGCTTACTTTTCTGCATACTCCATTTCCACTTACATCTCCCACTTTGATTTGTTTGATATTATAGCCGTTATTTTCTTTTAACCTGCACTGCATACTGCATGAGTGTGTCTTGTTTTATCTAGCCCTTAATGATGTCACGGCTATGCCTGAATTTATAATGCATTCTTCTTGTTATGGAAGCATTAATTAGCTATGTCATTTATGTATGTGACTTCTGCATGTATATAGTAATTATTTTGTTACATTATATCTTGCCTTTGCCACTTAACCCAGGTTATGGCTGAAAAGGAAACAAGGGACCATCTCACTTACCTGGATAATAACCAAGCAAACAACAACAAACATAAACAACAAACTAAAAACCTTGAAAAAATTAGTAAAATATTGATTCATATACTTAAAGTGTGATAACAATACTATCAATGACAGTCAATAAAGTTGACACATATCAATAACAGTCCTGTCTGAACATTCTTTGAAATATTTTGATGAATAAATAGAATGATGTTCATAAGAAGCACACTGAAATGTCATTTCTTCTGAAACTGTTCTGTTCTGGCATGTATGAACAAAGTCACTGTTGCTGCAGATGGAGTATATACGTGCTCTTATAGATGTCTTTAAGAAGAGAAGCCAACGGTAAACCTCAGTGCAAGAAAGCCCTACAACCTAAACAACATTAATACTGTCAGTATGACTTGTGATGATTTACTTGTCAAGAAAAGCAAGGGGACTGACTGATCAGGTGTTAGAAAGACAATAGGAGTGGGAGAGGCAAACACAATATTTTAAACAGCATGTAGAAAATAGGAATGGTGTGAGTAAAAACTGAAATCTGAATACAGGCCATACCTCAGTGATTCAACCACAGAGAGGGAAATCTATTTGACAGGGTCATACAGAAAAACTGATCAATAAATTAGTACAACTAGGTACTGATGTACTCTTGATAAGATGGATATCTGCATTGCTTATCAAATAGGACATGACAAGTATCATACACCAACTGGACAGGTGAAATCCTTGGTTACAGTCAGGGTGTCCAACAGGGCTCTGTCCTAGGCTCTTACTTGTTTAGATTGTATCTATCACACCTAACGTTTTCATCTGAGGTGTTCTACAGTCTATATGCAGATGACCTGAAACTGGGTAAACTGATTGCAAGTGTTACAGACAAGGCGTGTAGGGAAAATAACCTGACTAAATTGACCATTTGGGCACAGGAGAATAATATGCTGATAAATACATCAAAAACTAAGGATATGAGATATGGGAGACATAAATTGAAAAGTGAATATTCAATACAGCACACAGTGTTTGAAACTGTAGACTCATTTAAGGATCTGGGTATATGAATAGATCCAGCTATGAGTTTTTCTAATCATGTCAACCAATTGGTTAATGATAGTTATAGAACTATACATTGTATAAAAAGATTTATAAAATCTAGGAAATCAAATATGATGAAGTCATTGTAGCAAAAGACAAAAAATAAATGGTAATGGCAAATAGTGCCTCCAACCAGCAGTCAATTCGTAAAAGTAGAGAAAGGAGGCACCAGACCACGGCTGCAAATAACATAAAACACTTTTTAATCCAAGACAAACAACAGGTGAGCACTTTTGTAGACTAAGCCACTTTATCAGACAATGTAATGAAAAGCTCTTCAGGTTATATAACCAACAGTTCAATTAATTATGCTAATGTATAACCCTTCCCTCCTTCCTTAAAGTCATATTACATTCAGCATGAACTCTTCAGATAAAATTCAAATACAAGATTTATTTTTAAAAAGCACGTAATAACATTAACATACATAGTTAATCAAAATTTGACTTTCTATACACAAAATTCTCACAATAGAATCACTGTAACAATATTATAACATAATATAATAAAAATACAAGTTTAAAAACACATTTCATATATAAACTGAAAATAACATGACATGGGAGCTGCCAACTACTTTTTTAGGTCTCTAGCTAATAATATGGGCTTAATATTCAGTTTATCATTGAGACCCTTTCCCATATTTGCCCTAAGTCTCACTATCCATTCTAGTTCCTTAGTTTCTGTCTTCAACTTGACATCTCCCCTCTACAGTTATTGACAACCCTGTAAATTACCATGAAATGAAAAGTGTGTGCAACACCATGCCTCTCAACATGCCTTGCCAGAGCATTAGAGTCTGCCATCCTTCCTATATCGTAGATATGTTCCCTCATCCGATCCCTTAGCCTCTGTGTTGGCATGCCAACATAAAAAAAGGTGCAGATCAAGCAATGTGCCAAGTAAGCAATGTTAGTGCTATTGCAATTAGCTTTAAGTCTAAATTTGAATACCCTGTTCAAATCCGGATGCAGGAACTCACCATTAGAATCCACATGCATACATAAGTTACAACTGCCACAAGGAAACGTGCCAAAATTACTCACACCAGGGCTCTGTGATACACTTTGTTGGGACCGAGGTCCACAAAGTAGCCTTTTTAAATTCTTCTTATTCTTAAAGGTGTATCTTGGAACTTCCCCTACCAGTTGTCTAATGTCCTCATCAGCACATAATATGTTCCAGTTCCTATGATAAATGTTCTGTAACAACCTAATGTTACTAGAATAAGTGACTGACATTCTCATAGGCTTACAGGCATCTCCCCTGGGTAATGGCAGTGGGTTCCCCTCAGAAAAATAGGGTTTGCCCTCCATATTTCTACTCCCAGAGATCTCCATCAGGGATCCCTGAACATCATCTTCAGCGTAACCTCTCTGTAAAAATCTTGCCTTTAACTCACCAAGTTCCCCCTCAAATTTCATACAATTGGCTGTTAGCCTAGATGTTCTAAGCCCTTGTCCTCTTACAATATTTTTAAAAATATGCTAGGGGTGCATGCTTTTCCTATGAAGGTAGCTGCTTCTATAGCAGTCTTTCCTAAAGATCTCTGTTTCAAACTGCTCTCCAGCCTTCTGGATCACCTTCACATCCAGGAAGTCAATAGCATCAAACAAATTTTTCATAGAAAATTTGAGAAAGTTTGTACTCTAATTTAAATAGGAGAAAAAAGGTGCAAAAGACAATTCATCACCTCCCCAAAGGACAAAAAGATCATCCACAAATCTCCTGTAAAATCTCAGGGACCCTTCAAATTCCCTCAGGAGGTGCTCTTTTTCCCACATGGCCATAACAATTTTGGCACAGCCATTGGCACAAGAAGTGCCCATGGCCACGCCATCCATTTGTTTAAATAGAACATTCTCAAACATAAATATGTTGTTCTCAAGAATCAGTTCCATGAGCAACGATAATAAATCAACACATTGTTCATCATACAAGCCATCCTCTACTAAATACTGTCTGAAATACTCTATGCCTATCACATTGGGGATAACAGTGAATGAAGACTGTACATCCATAGTAATCAACAGCATCCTCCTGCCCATTCCTAAAGACCTAGTGTAAACATAAAGATCTCTCAAAAATTGTTTAGTATCTATTACTATTCCTCTAAAGTATAGGCTTTAGGTGATGTTCGACATATATAGATAGGGGCTCCATGGACCAGCCCCTCCCTGACACAATAGGCCTCATGGGCGGCAACACTGGATGTTTCTTAATTTTAGGGAGTCCCTGTATGACAGTTATAACTGGGTCCTTGATAGTAAAATACTTGAACAAATCTAGACTGATAATGCGACACTGTAGACACTCAAATAAAGCATTATAAATGGACATATTACATTTCTGTACCTGTTGATAATCAACTTTTCGATAAAACATGTCATCATTTAACATATTAAACATGGCATCTCTATAATACATATAGTCTATAATAACCAGTGGTCCTCCTTTATCTGCTGGTCTAACTGAAATAGAGGCATCATGACATAAGATGTCCAAAGCTGCCCTTTCCTCCTTGCTCAAATTGTTAAAACATTTATTAGAGACTTTCCCATCATGCATATTATATATCTCTTTTGCGCAAGCTTTCTCAAAATTTCAACTGCTGCATTATTGATAGGGATATAGCCACTTGTTCTTTTAAAACTATTCAAAGAAGAGTCATTACCATTAACATTGCCAAACTGAATTTTAAGCATTAAACTTCGTGTAAAAGTTTTTAATTCCAAAATATTGTCTGTAATAGTCATTTTACTTGATGGAATGAAGGACATGCCTTTGTCCAGGACTCTACTCTCATTGTACGTCAACACCCGATGAGATATATTCCAAATTAACATTTGTTCCCTTGTTACCACATCCTCTTGATGGTCATGGGCTGTTCTTCTTCCAATGATGCCTTCAGCTTCATCCGGTCCCTGCTCTGTAAATGGTCGTGAAAATGCACTTGTCGAATGGGGTAAATAAGGCTGGAGCAACAGTGGCTTTCAGAGCAATGAAAGTCTTTGGTATATCTGACTGCAAACCCTAAGCTGTCAATCAGCAACAAAACTGTCCATGGTTTACTGGGATGTTTACTGCATTCAGTTGTGTTTACTTGATGGTGATTTGTCTTATAGGCTTTTGAGGTTGGTTTGGTTCGGTATTAAGCCTTGACATTTTCTTCCTATGGACTCTTAACCCTCTGGAATAGGGTGAAGTATTTGCAGTGTGAAAGGTGCTACCCTGGGTCAGAGAAAACCGCTGTGATCCATCACCAGATGAAGGACCAGGGTGGCTAGTGATGTGGCCTACTCCCTCCCTCTTCTGACAGCCCAATGGTCATGGCCTGCTAGGTGAGTGAATCTGCAACCCACTTCAGAAGGCATTCCTTGTAGTCTATGTGTCTGTCTATTGTTCTCACAACAACAGCCTACAGCAACTACTCAAGTGGGCCACCATAGACAATGGGAATGGGCTGCCTACCAGTGAGTGTTCAAAACCCCAGGAAAAGCACTTAGAGCCCCAGCACACTCCCCAGTTACAGCCTCATAAGGGGCGGTCTATGGTTGAGGTGCCTGCTAAGCCATTTGATGATCTGGACATGCAGGAGGGAGATAGAATGGGAAAACTGCCATCACTGAACTCAGGCTACTAATGGAACAGATATGTATAGCACTACAACAAAACTTGCCTGGCAACCAGCATCTCCTGCAGTAGCATACATGTTTCAGATAGTGTTCTGCTCATGCTGAAATAGAAAAAATTCACATCAGTAAACTGAGGCTGGTGGAAGGTAAGATACCAGAACAATAATTACTTCCTACAAATCCATACCTATGCCCCATACCCTGCATCCAAGATAGCAAATAGATGTGTGCCCTTTGTACATATGTAAACAGACTTACACAGATATATGGGCCTGGCATATGTGGAGACATACCAAGTAACATGCTGGTACCCTGAGATGGTTCAGCATATCCCACAATATGAGAGGTCCCATCAAGACTCCACAATACATGTAGATAGCAAACTACAATTTGATTATTAAGTGATTTGTTCTGGAAAATATATTGGTGTGAGCAGATATACTGAGATTTTCTGCCATTGCTTTATTTATTTTTAAAAGTATATTTTTTTATTTTCTAAGGGCTTTCTATTGCTCTTCTGTATTTCTGTGGACTGAACTATGATCTAAGGGACAGGCTGAAAATGTAGGTACTCCTGTGTCTTTCTTGCTGCTACCAACTTGTATTGTTGGTTCGTGAAACAACAAACAACACCAAGGTAATTATGGCACATACTTTTACTGTTTTTAAAAAGAGGAGGGAGCAAGCAGTCATGAGTTTGAGTGAAAGGGATAAAGAGTTAAAAATATAGTTAAAGTACATTACAGGGATAATAAGAACTTAACCTGTATGAAAGGGGTCATTTTGACCAGTTTTGTCTGACTGATCTCATTGAGAGGATGTTTAAAGAAATGCACATTATGCAATATGCTTACTAATGATAGTATTATGATAGTTAACTCATTCACTCTGACGGAGCTCAGAAAGTTCGCACTGTAACTTCCAATGTGCGGAGCCTAAGCCTTTTGACAGAATCAAATTATGTCTTCACATTTCAAACAAATGTTCATATCTCTGGAACTATGGGGGCTATGAAAGAAGTGTAAATGGCAAACGCCTCAGCACAAACTATTTTTATAGTGGTAGTATGCTTTAGGTTGTAGGTCTTAAACTGAATTTTATAAGTCACAGTTAACACAGTAACTATTACATATGTAATATTTTGTAAACAACTTACAATATCTCAGCAACCACTCAACTTACACAAATACTGCCAGCAGTATTTTATTCATCTAGCGAAGAGCTTTCATATGAGACTAAGGATGCCCAGAGGTGTCAGTAGGAAATAACTGCAGATGCTACATGAAACATTGTCACTGAAGAAATCAGGACGGAAGCAAAGAATTTAGAATCATAAAGTCATGTCGCTATTTACACTTTGCCAATACCCATCCTTAGACCGTACCACTTTTTTTAAGGAGCAATAAGGCAGTCATGTCTGTGGTGAATTTATGAACACCCATCCAGTTGCCTGTTTCCTTCTTAAAGGAAGATAATGTGTCACATTGATTGACCTGGAGAAGAAGTTTATTCATGAGAAATCTGTCTGTCCACTGTGATGTGTTTATTTTATGAAACAGGTTCAGATCTTTGGTTCTAGTGTTTGAAGTTTTGTTTGATTTGTGAATAAATAAGAGTTTTTGGACTGCTGGATTCTTAATGGCCTGGAAGATAAGGCAAAGATTTCCCCTAAGGAGTCAGTAGGACACTGAATACAGGGTCAAGGCCCCCAGCCTTTCTTGACAGCTCAGGTCCTTTAGTCCCATGAACTATTTTGTCAGGAAACTTTGAGATCTCTCCAACTGCTTTATATGTTTAGTAAGGTACATCCCAAAGGGAGAATTGTATTATATGATGGGCCTAATCAGTGCAGAATATAGAGCAGTCAAGACTTCTTTAGGTCTAGAGGAAAAAAACCTTTGTGATCACTTGTGCACATAGATAGATTTCCTGACCACTGTTGCAACCTGATGTTCAAAGGAGAGGGAATTATCTACCCATGTTCCAAGGTTTCTCACAACATCATTTTGGAGAGGGGAATTTTCTGTACTAAGAAATGGGTGGAGGATTTGTTTGCCAAGTGCAACAATATTGCATTTTTTTAGCATTTGGTTTTAGGCCATTGTCAGTACACCAGCTACTAAAATGGGTAAGTTCAGTTTGTAGCTTCTACATATTAGAAGGGGATTATAACATCCAGTTTGCTATCATCAGCAAACTTGATTAACCACAGTTCCTGATTTTTGATTTGGAGATCAGGGAAATATATGCCAAACAGCAAAAGCCCAAGCATGGAACCATGTGGTACTCTACTAGTTTAGTGTTGTTCATGCCCTCTGAAGCTGCATCTGTCACCCTCATGGTGTGAGTTCTGTCCCACATTTAATTAACTATCCATTTAAGTATAAACTGATTGATTTGGAGTGCATTTAGCTTTTTGATAATGTTGGCATGTGATATACTATAAAATGCTTTGATGAGGTTCAGGTCTGCTGTATGGACACCATGACCCACTGTCTACAGCTTGCGTTACCTTCTCAAAAAAATTACCAAAGTCATTTAGACAGGATGTGGACATTGACTCTAGATTATTATATGACACCCTGACCCCATGTGAAAAAATGAGAAAAGGAGTTGTGGTTGGATGGATGGATGGAGGGGTAGATGAATGGATGGATTAAACAGTATCCACCTTTAACAAAGCCTAACTGCTGGGGGTCAAGTCCTATAAGATTTTTTTTATATCATAATTTCCCAGGTTATGACCTGATTCATGGCCTTGCAGATGAGGCTCATCAAACTGATGAATCTGCAATTGTCAAGGTCCATTGTGAGGCCACCTTTGAGAGGAAGCATCACAAATGCTGTACTCCGAACCTGAGGGACAAAGCCAGTGAATAAGCTCAGGTTGAATAATTGTAGTAGGTGTCCACCAACGCATGTTAAGTGCTGTTTAGCAGACAGCCTGGCATGTTATCAGGTCCCAGATTGCATGTATTTTTTTGTTTTAGACAGTGGTTTTAACAAATGTTCCTCTGTGGTGATAGGGGATTTTAGGTCCTTAGGTGCATGTGAGTTTGGTATAGATGTCTCTGCTGTAAAGTTTAGCACTGAATTTGTTTGCCAGCATATTTGTGATACCCACTGGGTCAGAGTAGGTAGCACCATTCTGAATGAGTTCAGAAAATGTTGGGTGTTATTTTATGACTTCCTGATGTAAGTAAAGAAGGATTTGTAATTATCTTTAACTTCCAATCCCAGCCTAAGTTCAAGACAAACCTTACTTATTCTAAAGGTGTTTTTCAGTACCTTGAGTAGCCTTTTGATGTTAAATGTGATTTGTGGGTCTTTAGTTTTGCTATATATTCTAATGAGAGTTTTGTTCTCTTATTGTATTGTTTATTTATGCATGTGGGCCACCAGGCTGGTTTGTTCATTCATTCCCCTTTTTGTTTAATTTTGGAAGGGACTGACAGGTTTATGCAGTTTTCTAGAACAGTATAGAATTTGCTTGTACAACTACTAGGAATGTCAACAGGGGGTGCAGTAATATCTGAGCTTAGACAGATCATCACAGAATTGTTGGAAGTTTGCACATATGAAGTGTTTGAATACTGTGATATTTGTTTCAGTCGGTTTAGGGATTTTGAAAGAGAAGTTACCAATTTGTGATTAGACTTGATAGGGGAAGAGTGTACCTATATGATAGTACATATAGCTGCCACATTTGTAAGGACCAGGTCAGGAACATTTCAAATTCTAGAGGGCTCTTTGACTATTTGTTACATAGAGCTCTTGTTTATGAAATCAAGGACATTTTTGGGTGTAGCCTACATTTGAGATAGAGGTCTACCATTTTATTGACAGGTAATTAGTCTGCCAGGATGATGCAGTTTTTGTGTATGTGAAATTCATCCAATGTATTTAACAACTGGGCATGGTTTTCAGGGGGTCACTGAAGGGACCCTGTAACATGCTATGATGTGATAGTTGGTTTTATTAAGCCTGAGTTGAGTCTCAACTAGCTCAGTCTGTGGGTCTCTGGGAATATGCCTTGAGGTAATGTGGTCTTTCACAAATATGGGTACTTCACTGCTGTTTCCATCTTGTGTAATGAAATGGAAGGTGAAAAACTCTGGTAGAGAGTGGTTGCTCTCTGCACTCTTAAAACAGGTTTCAGTAATAATGCATACATGTATGTGCTCCAAATGCAAGTAGGCCTCAAGGTCAGGCAATTTATTATTTGAACTCCTAACCACAAAGATATTGTCCTGTGCTTTATTTGTTATGCGTTTTAGGATGGAAGATCCATTAGCTGGACTCTGCCTAAAAAAACACTATGAGGGCAGCAAAGGCTTAGTCAGTGGACAGAATCTGTAAAATGAGAGGTGCAAGCCATTCTTGGTAAAGGAAGTGGGAATTATCATCAGTTCACATCATGCTTATGCATACTGGATCCCTCTCAAATGACACCAGTTATTAAAGTAATTGTTGAAATCAGTCATCTTTTCCTTGTACCTCAACATCACTCTTAGTGAAGGTAAGATTCAGTTCAATGCCATAGTCTTTCCAGCACGTGTGAAATGCATGGAGAACTCAGAACTCTCTCTCTCTCTCTCTCTCTCTCTCTCTCTCTCTCTCTCTATTTCTTTTTGGATTTTTCACAACAGGTCATTTACACCCACATGGACCAACTCCATGTCATATTCATATTAGTTACCTTAAGAGTCTTGGGAGATGTTGAGATGCCAGAGATCTTGACTGCAGAAAAATTCACCATCACCCTGTTTTTGTTCAGTCTTGTGAGGGTAAAGTTTGTGAGTCTTACTATTCAGTCAACAGTGCATAATTGTTAGCAGAGGGTTTAAGCATACTTGGTTTAGGACCATTTTTCCTGATGACTCTCAATTGTGGATGTAGCTGTACATGTTGTGGTATTTAATTTGTGATTAGACCTGGTCTTGTTTGACCTTGGAGGCTTTGGCAATCTCATTTTTACAGTCTCCATATATGTCTTGAATGCTGTAGTGGGGGGGGGGGGTACTCACATAGTGTGCTTTTATCAGAGTGATGTCTCCATTTTATTGAAATATCTACATCTCTCCCAGGTAGTTTGTGATGAGGTAAGTAGTAGTTCATTGTCCATCAGCATTGGGCAGTTGCAACACTGCCCAAGTATACCAAGTGCAATGAGGCTGCAAATGAAGGAAGACAATCTGGCTAACCTTCCATTTAGTCCAAGTGATCAGAAATTTGGGGAAATAAGACTTATCTGAATGACATCATGGGACTTATCTGCAAGTTGTTGTATAATACTTAACTAGTGGAGGTGCTCTACTGAGGTGGAAGCAGCTAACTTGGTCTGAGCACATCCTGTTTATGAGTATGGCTCTAACGAGGGTTGCTAGGGGTAAAACATCAATTTTGAATTCTTGGAAATCATCCCCCAGGGTAATTTGTTTTAGAACTAGAGTTAAGTAACTTGGTCAGTGAAGCAAGAGAAGATGGTATACATCAGGGAAAGTAAGAGGCAGTTCACTAAAATCAGTGAAGAAGGAGAAGATTTATTAGGTGACGTATACAATATAAATAAAAGTAATGATACTAGCTGTAGTGCTAATTCAAGAACTAGAAGAATAGGGGTGCTGTTATTGAGGGACAGGACATGATGAAAGGTGGCATTGCAAATGGATCAGGAAGAAGAATGCTGGACCATGTGGATTTAAATGATGAGGATAGGAAAGAGCAGGAATATTTCCTCAGGAGATGAGAATAGGCAGTGTGTGAAAGTAATGCCAAGTGCAAGTGCTGGTAACAGGAGCTTTGACGTTAAAGGGAATAAAAAACTACTTGCCATGTCTTGACAGAGGGCAGTGATGTTAGCATTGAGTGGAGGTAGAATGCCAGATATTAGTAATGGAATCATTAAGCTGATTAATGGGAAAAGAAGATACCCAGGTGGAGTGGTTTCTGGGGTAATAATGATGTACAAAAAAATCCTGTAGTTGATTTGAATTAAATAGATCAAATTCTAAAATGCTGTTTGAAGTATGAGGTCAAAGTACCATTACTATTAATGTTTTCAGCTACAAGATGTAGTGAGGCTAGTACGGTAATTGCAGGTACATTAAATAGTAAAATATGACGAAGAATAAGTGAATCTAAAATTTCCAATGGTGTGTGTCTGGGAATATATAATTAGTAAAAAGGAGTATTTTGCTATGGACATTTACCATATGAGCCATACTGCAAATAAGATTCAGAGTTACAAGTTAGGGGGAAATGTGAAAGTCTTTTTAGAGGTGGCAGTCATATATCATTTTAAATTATAAGGATATGTATTTATTTATTTGCTTTTGTTTACCAGAAGAGTCTGACTGGGCCATGCAAGACCTCTTTCAGGCAGAGGCCAGGGGGGAGAAAAGCTCCAAACATGCAATAGATAATTACAATGTACACAAGTTTATAAATGTGCGCAAGCATAGTAGTTCACTAATTTAGGATGATAATTACCAAAAAAGAAATGATAAAAAAGCTATAAATCACTTTAACAGGTAGCAAAGGAATAGTGCTAGAGAGATAAAAATTAAAGTGAAATTAATTTAAAAAATAAGGAGATTCAATACAGAACAGGGATAATACTGAAAGGGAACTTGAGACTAATTGTATGTAATGCAAGAAACATTAACTAACAACATTTCAAAGCTGAAAATATTGGGTCTATATTATTAAAATGAAAGATGATTTAAGCAAATGCATCTTGAGCGACACATAAATACCGAAGTGGCTAAAAGACAAACTGCTAAAAGAGCGTAAAAAAGAAAACCGAATTGTCATAGTTGGCCAAATGCCGTCTGTGACGTAAGTACGTCAACGCGCAATATTTTTACACAATACTGAAATTATTTTACTGTAAAAAGTAAAATAGGAAATATTTCTCACATTTGCTAAAATAAACAGTATAAGTATATACCTATAAAGCACAGTAAAATTTAGAAATGTCTAAAACATTTCAATAAACCTGCACTATTCCGTTACTGCAGGAAGTACTTAAGTTAAGTAATCAGAGGAGTTAGTCGTGCGTATGGCATGTTGTGTATAGAACTATGGCTTCCGCTGCACTGACCGGACCTGGTGTGATAGGTAAAAGATATTAGGTTCATAGGTAGGTACTAGGCTATTGGCCCTAGGGCCTATACAAGCCTAGCCAAAAAGGTACCCTGGCTTTCGCCACTCAAGAAAATTTTCCTGTGCCCCTGTTAAGCAGAACCACAGAAGTGATCCCTGGGGTGAATTTCCTATTACCCATCCAATCATGAAGATTTTTCTTGACCAGTGCTATTGAGGAGCTCTGTTTGACAAAGATAGGTAGTCTGTTCCAGAGTATGGGAAGTCTCTGGGACAGGAATCTATCCCTCCAGCATGTTCTGTTTATTGTGGTGACAAGGTTTAGGTCCCTAGAGCATGTAGCTCAGAAGGATTGGGATTTCTTTAAGTGGAGCATGTCCAACAGCTCTGGGTTTGACATAGGTTTGTATGTTAGGCAGAGATCACCTCTAAGTAGGCGATATGCGACGGAGCAAAGCTGGAGTTTTTTGAGACAGTCTGCGTAGGGCATCTGTTTGAGGCCAGAAATCCTCTTTGTGCAGTATTTTTGTGACCTTTCCAGTTGTTGTAGATGTCTTGTGAGGTACATACCAAAAGGGGCGTTGTACTCTACAATGGGTCTAATGAGTGATGAGTAGATGGGAACAATGACCTCTTTTTTTCCTGAATGAGAAACCTTTTGTGATGAGGTGTGCCATGTAGAAGGATTTCCTGACCACTGTGGCAATGTGATTATCAAAGGAGAGACTACTGTCCACCTGTGTCCCAAGGTCTCTTATCACACTTTTGGTGTTAAGTACACTACGTGTGGTTGTCTTTAGAATCAGTGGCAATTTTGTTTTCATAACTAGCTTTGGAGGATTTTATGAGGGATCTCAGCTTCTTACTGAGGCTGAACAGGGAGTTCCTCCAATCATGTGATTTTACTCTTTTTTGCAACAGTTTCTGTCTTCTGTTGTAGAGTTTGTTTATGGCAGAAGACCACCAGATTGGCTTCCTTTTTTTGGAGGATAGCATCTTGGTTCTGTTAGGGATGGCATGATCCATGCACTCGTGTAAGTGCTTATAAAGTGCATTTGGGTAGGATTCAGCAGTCGTACCTCTATTGTCCATCTGCATGGGTGTCGTGAAGTTTGCCACTTCTGTCTTAAGACGCATGAAGTTGGCTTTGGAGAAATTTTTTATGGTTGTTTTCCTAATGGGGGGTGGGAGTGGGATGTGGATGTCTAGGGTGATTAGCTTGTGGTCGGATCTGACCAATGCGGAGCTGACCTCTGGTGTGTAACACCGGTCACCCATGTTAGTGATGACTAGGTCTAGGATATTGCTGCCCCTGGTGGGGGTGTGGATAAGTTGATACAAGGTGTTGGAATTGATGATTTCCAGAAAACGTTGAGCAAAAGATTTGGTAAATGAGTAGTTTTCCCAGTTAATGGTAGGATAGTTGAAATCACCCATTATTAGGATGTTGGGTTGTACCCTAATACTTTCCAGTATCAAGAAATGAGGAGTGGGAATCGTGGGGCATGGTGGGGGGTCTGTAGCAAGCTACAATTTGGATTGCGGTCTTGCCCAGAGTTATTTGCACTTGGATAATCTCAGATGCATATGCTGTGCAACTAGCCTAGAGGTGTGGATATCCTTAATGAATATGGACACGCCTCCACCTTTAGTGTTTCGGTCCAGGTTTAGTGGCTGAAAGGTGTGGTATGAATTATAGCCTGGTAATGCAGGGGTGCTCTCTGGAGCTTTGAACCAGGTCTCTGTCACTGCACAGATGTCAATGTTCTCCATTTTAAGGAGTGCATTTTGAGGTTTAGACTTCTAGCATTGAGTAGCATTACCCTCAGATTTTGCTTGCTTGTACCTGTTACGGTAGTGAATTTGTCATTTGAACCTTTCCTAAAAAAGGCACTATAGGGGTGGCAAAAGCCTTTGCCAGTATCCGGAATCCCAAGGGCGACAGGTGCAGGCCATCTCTGGCAAAGCAGCATGGTCTGTCGATTATGTCATCCCAGGTAGACAGATACTGGATTCCCTTAGAATGACACCAGAAGCTTAGCCAATTCCCTTAGAGTGACACCAGAAGCTTAGCCAATTGTTAAAGTCAATCATTTTGTCCTTGTACTGTGGTATCATTCTGGGTGATGGCAGGATGCTACTCAGGGCTAGGATCATACCTGCCTGGGCTACAAGATCGGAGAGCTCCTCCATGTCTCTTTTCATGTAGTCCAGGTAGGTACATCTCAGGTCATTCACACCAACATGGACAATGAATGAGTCATATTTGTACTTGTTGTGGAGTGACCTGAGTGTGTGTGTTATGTGGCAGATCCTGGCACCTGACAGGCAGCTGACAGTAGCTTTTTCCTTGTTTAGCCTGGTGAGTGGAACATCAGTGTGCTTGACTATAGAGTCACCTATGAGTGTTGGGTACGTTATGCCTTATGGGCTGTAGTTGAGGGTCACACTGAGTATGTGGGCTATGTGTCATATGGTTTGTGTTGGGGGGTTGCTTGCATTTCTGCTTTGGAGGTCTCTGTTGTTTGGGTAGGTTATTACCGAGAGCCTCCGTGAATGTAGGTGTGTGTTTTGTGCTTCTGTGTGTGTGTTTTGGTGGTGTAGGTTTTGAGGGACTATGTGATGAGTGTGGTGCAGTGCAAGTGTTTACCTTCTCCTCTTGAATGTCTAGTCCAGTCTTCGGTGAAGAGAGCTTTGCTTCCAGTTTTGCTATTTAAGTGCATCTCTCACAGGTCATAGTGTTGGGTGGTAGGAGGAGAGGGTTGTCTGTGTAAATGAGGCAATTGCTGCATTGTCCCAAGATGCCCAGATTCATCAGATAGACAGGAGAAAACACCGGGAGCTGACCTTTAGACATGCCTGAATAGGTGCTTATTTATTAAGTACTAAAAACTGTTTTCCTCTAGACAAGTGAGGAAAGTTGAGTGCTGTAGTAATTTGTAACTTATTTAGTGCTTATCATGAGTTCTGAACAAGTGCTAAGCTCAAAGAAACAGATTTGAGTGCTAAAACTTAAAAGCTGGCTAGTTGCAAGGGAAAATTTGAAAACCAGACTTTATGGCGCCAGGAATAGTTTTACCTTAGTTAAATGGGAGGGGGACTCAGGAGCTCACAGATAGTCTTGGACACAGCAAATCCATATCTGGACAAGACCTGCCACAGGAAAGGAGGGAAGCAAGCTTAGAATTTTTTTTCAGTAAATGTGGAAATGGAGAAAGCTGGAACAGAAGTTAATTCAACATTAAGAATCTGAGTGGGTTGGCCTTCACAAATATTCTCTATTAGATTGAATGAACTAATGACACTAGACTGGGAGGAGTGTCACAGATGAAATATACGGTATGGGTGGGCAACTGCAAAGCCCCCAAGTATAAGAACACCACAACACTAGGGAGGGTGGATGGGAAAAATTACAGTTCCTAGCTGTAACCACTAAATGAATGTTTTAAACAGATCAAGGAGCAAAAGCAAATTCTAGAGAATGCTTTTAACTGTAAACAGACAATTATAGTAATGCACACTATTACAGTTCCTAGCTGTAGAACACAGAAACCTCAAAAAATCAAAAATGCACAGAAAAGCTCGGATAGAGCACTCACAAACAGAAAATACAACTTTCAGTATGAAAAAGCAGTTTACAGTTAAGTAATTCAGTAAACATGCAATTAGAGTAATGAAGCAGTATCTAGCAATGAAAATACAGTTAAAACAGTATAAAACAGTACATAAATGCAGTGAAACAATAAAAAAAGATTTATAACAGTGCAAAATGTAGTAGATCAACTGTATAGCACAATTATAAGTGTTTCAGAAGTGCAGTTCAGTGAAATAAGTGCAAGAAATAACTTATCCTGCTCTTGGAATTCTTGGAATTCTAAGAAATTTCCACTTAGTTTCAGTAATGCAATACAATCCACAGCGTGAACAATACTGTAAAGTCACAAAAAGTAAAAAATATGCTAGTGATAGACGGTTACTTGTACATCTTAGAAAAAGACCACAGGAACTGTACTGCAAAAGGAGGAAACCAGGTGCAGATGTATAAAAACAGATACGATTTAATTCACATAAAGTGCTTTTTGTCACAATAGGTACTGTGACTTCTTCAGATGAATTGTAATACAGAGCTCTTACCCTTAAATAACGAAAGTAAAGCTTCAATAATTCTAAAAGGAACATGAATCCCTATCTCAGAAAAAACAACTATAAATTGAGTGAAGACTGCTTTAGCTAAACACACTGGCAAACATAGAGAACATAAATTCTTATTCAGGGCAATAGATCAAATCATACCTGACAATGCAGGGGGACCAGACTCCCTAAACTTTGAACGCCTAGAGTTGATACGGCAGTTAAAAACAAATGTGAGTCAGTACCCAGGACTGAATGAAAGATGCTCTATTTCATGCATTTTGAAACTAAAAAGCCTTACTAGATAGTTTTTTTAAGTCATTCAAAATAAAGAATTGTGATGTTTTAACACATGGTTTAAATTTAAGTGGAGACAAGTACAAGCAAAAGAATGTAAAGTGATTCATATTTAATATTTGTATTTAGTATATATTATTCTGATTTTATATTGGTATATTTTATAGCAGTAACTTGACCTTATTAAATTTGTTACTAATTAGGATATAAAAATTATAATATAAAACTCATGGATAAAATGTGTTATAAATAGTTGGTTTTTCTGAGATAAGGATTCATGTTCCTTTTAGAATATAAAAAGTAACAAAAACAAGTCACATGTTTTTAACCTATTCACTTGTTGAGAAAGCATTAATTAATCACTAATTACTTAATTGAATTATTGAAGCTTTAACTTCGTTATTTAAGGGTAAGAGCTCTGTATTACAATTCATCTGAAGAAGTTACAGTACCTACTGTGATGAAAAGCACTTTATGTGAATTAAATCGTATCTGTTTTTATACATCTGCTCCTGGTTTCCTCTTTTTGCAGTCCAGTTACTGTGTTTTTTTTGGTATTCTACATATTAGAAAAAGAGCTAAAGACAAGGAAATACTGGTGCTGTCGACTAAAAAATAGAGATGTAAGGGTAAGGCAATAACTACAGCAACAGGGGTACAGGAAATCCTGTTAAAATCAAACTGTCATGATCATGCCTCTGATCCCACAGAAATTGAGAAGTATAAGGCTTTTCAAAAGTTAAAGGAAATGTCTAAAGATTGCAGAAGCACCCCTGCATTACTTGTGGATGACATCTTAGCTAGCACTTCTTTTGAAAGTGTAGTGACATTACCTACACGAAGGTCATTGTTACAGCGTGTTAACAGAGTATGGAGAATAAGCTTGTTAACTCACTCTACACCCTGTACTAATCTTAGTAATGTTTCCTTAGATGATTTTAAGCTGAAACAATATAGTTTTATGCAACAACGAAAGGTAGACATACACTCCAATGTACATGCATTAGTCTTCACAACCAGAGAAACCTTGTTGATATGTGTAAAAGTGAAATATGGTTTATGGATGGTGTATTACTAACTAAAGGAAAGTTCCAGACAACTTTACAGCATACACGCACTAATTTATCATAATGGTAAACAAAAATGTCTCCCTTTGCTTTACTGTTTGATGATGAAGAAATCTTTTAAGTCACATAACTTCATGTGGGACTGTGTGTTTAATTTATGTACTACATTACATTTAACCCCTACAGTGAAGTTTCTGTTGTGTGACTGAATTGGCAGCAATAAAAAGTATTGCTGCAAATTTTGCTGATGTAAGTAGCAAAGGGTGCTTATTTCATTTTTCTCAAAGCGTTTGGCGGAAAGTTCAGCAGCTAAACCTGTCACATTGTATGGAACATCTGTTAAATTCCAATGTGCAGTGAAGGAATTAATAGCTTTGAGCTTTCTTCCTGAGAGTGACGTGATTCGAGCCTTTAAACAGTTATATAAAAGTTTCCCTACTGAAAGTAAAGAACTGATTAATTATTTCTCTGATGTATACATATTGGGTCGTGTAAGGAAACAACTTACACGTAATGTAGCACCTATATGATTCCCTCCAATTTACCATATTTCTTTCTGGAATGTGTCATCTTTAAATTACAATGCTTTGCCACGGACCCAGAATTTATTTATTTTATTTTATTTATTGACATTTGTTAACCGGGTTTGTCCAACTGGGCTTGTGGCCCATTTTCAGTGGAGACCCGAGGAGAAAAGCTCCAGTAGTACATTTTAAACAAGTACAATTTTAAACAATATTGATATAATAGCAGTTGTAGCAAAAAGATTCACATATATGTTGAGATACATGCATAAAGTTAAAAGTTGCATTAAAAAGAAGCTAGGTAACAATTTTACATTTATATAGTTCAATAAGTCAACAATGAAAAATTTTTGTTTGTATAAAATTATGCAAATGCATAGTAGTCACATTGGAGAGAGAGGTGTAAAGAGGTACTAAGTATGGTCCTTTTGAGGGTACATAAAGGGAAGGAAGACTAGGTAGGGTCATGGCAAGGGCAGGTTCTGGAATTGAGAAAATAAGCTTTTAGATCATTTTTAAAGTGTGAGGTGTGGGAGATTGAGCGTAAGTCAAGGGGAAGTTTGTTCCAAGCATGGACAAGAGAGTGTTTGTAGAGTAGTTTGCCTACTGACCTTTTTGGGTGGTAGATATCAAGTAATTGTTGGTTAGAAGTATGGAGGGTCTGGGATGTAGATGGAGACTAAGGAAAATAGAGATGGACAGAAGGAGGGTTTATAAAGAATAGAGTGTAGCACATGAAATTGATAAGATAGCAGAAATTGGGGAAGTTCAAGCCATTAAAGAGAGTTTAAAGAAATGCAGTGGTGTGAGTTGTATGGGGAGTTAGTAATGAATCTGACTATTTTATGCTAAGTCTGTTGGAGTTTGTTTAGAGTGGAGGCCTGGATATTGATAAGAACTGGGGCGGCGTATAAGAGGGAGGGGAGGAGGAGTACCAGGCCCAGGATAAGTCTAAATTCAGGGGTTAGGAATTTTATGTTTCGATATAGCAAACCTAGTTTCTGGTTTGCTTTTTTTATACATTGGCGTATGTGTAGGTTGAACTTTAGTTCGTCATCGATAATGACCCCTAGGAGTCTTGTGTGGGTGTCAGGTTGGATAGTTGTATTGTTAGAAGATGTAATAAAAAGGAGGTTTTGTGATGAGAAAGAGAATGGGGAAGGAAAAGTAGATGTTTGGTCTTTTTGGGATTTAGGATCAATAGGTTGTGAGAGAGCCATTGTTCAGTGAATAGTAGGGCCTTTTGGGTCAGGGAGTGTAGTTCAGGAATGTTATTTGAGATGGATATAAGTGTGGAGTCGTCAGCATACTGAATAAGAGAGGATTCTTTGCATGAGGTGTAAAGATCATTGGTGAAGATGTTAAACAAAAGGGGTCCCAAGATGGAGCCTTGGGGAACACCAGTGGAGATGGGAAGGAAAGGTGAGGAGGATAGCCATTTGACAGATTGTTGCCTGCCAGATAGGTAACTATTAAACCAGGCAAGTGCGGAGGGGGATAGGTGGAGATTTGCGAGTTTGGATAGTAGTAGAGGATGAGAGACAGTATCGAAGGCTTTGGAGAGATCTAGGAAGAGACAAGAAATTAGTTTATTGTTGTCTAGGGCCTCTGCAATGATATTAGTGAAGAAGAGGAGGGCAGTGGTGGTGCTGTGGTGAGGACGAAATCCATGTTGGGTAGGGGTAAGTAAGTGGTGTGTGAGGAGGTGATTGAGATCTGTGAGTGAATACATTTTTCTAATATCTTGGAGAGGGGGGACAGAATGGCAATGGGTCGGTAGTTTGAGGGGTCAGTGGAGTTTCCACCTTTATGAAGAGGGTAGTGAAGAAAGATTTCCAAAGGGTGGGGACAGTTGATTCCAGAATAGATTGATTAATTAGTATAGATAAAGGATAGACAATTGAGTCAGCAGCAAGTTTGAGGAATGTAGGATATAGATTGTCAGTGCAAGGAGAGCAAGGTTTTAGCTTGAATAGTAGAGATTTGATGTAAGTAATGGGAACTTTCTCAAAAGAAAACAAAGTTGTGTTAGTGGAACTTGGATGGGTGGGTGACGAAGTAGAGTTTGGCTTAGAGGTTACCAGATTTTGGATGGAAGAGATAAAGTGTTTATTCAGGAGGGTAGCTGATTCCTGGGAGGAAGAGTTAGGGTATGGGGAGGGATTATAGGGCTTTCCAGGATAGAGGATGTTGTTGAGAGTTGACCAAAATTATCAAGGATTGGATTTGTTGTTAAGCTGAGCAGAGCTATAGTATAACTTTTTATCATTAGTTGTATGTTTTTTTGCAAGGTTCCTTAGTTGCCTGTATTTTTGAAGAAAAGGTAGTTGCTTAGTTTTAGTCCAGGTTTTCCAAGCACAATCTCTTTGTTTCATAAGGGACCTAGTCTCTTTGGAGAGCCAGGGAGCATGATTTGATTTTACTCTGATCTTCCTAGAGGGAGCTAAGGAGTTCAGAGTGTTCATGAAGATGCTATTGAAAGTGCTTACAGCATCGTTTAGGGGGAGGTGTTTTAGGATGGACCAATCTATGTTGTGGAGAATGGAGTTAAATTGGGATGAATTGAAAGTTGATAGTTTTCATAAGGTGGGGTTTAGAAATATGGGAGTAGTATCTTAAGATGGTGGTAATGAGATGATCACTGAGGGAGTCAGGTAAGGTGGTGGGATTGTGGTATTGGTGGGGGGAATTGGTAAGGATCCAGTCTATGATGGAGCTGGATGTGGAATTTTTATGGAAGTGAGTGGGAGATGTTATAAGTTGGTTGAAGCTGTGTAGGTGGATACTGAGTTGGGGGAGAGTCAGTTGTGAGTTTGGACCAATCAATGTTGACATCACCAAGGATAAATGTTTCATATGGTATGTTGTGGGAGAACCAGGATAGGATGTTTTCAAGAATGGGCAGATTGTTACCAGGAGGAAGGTAGATAGAGGCAATTGCAAGTTTTTTGTGGGGATTCAGATGGCAGTTAAGGATGATGATTTCAGCTGGGAGGAAGTCAGGAATTAGAGAAGGGTATGGTGAGAGGTTAAGGTTGTTTGAGTGGAGGATGACCACGCCACCACCTTTTTTTTACAGGTCTATCAGATTGGAAGATATTATAACCTGGTGGGAGTATTTCACTATTTGAGATTTGTGGCTTGAGCTAGGTTTCAGACTGAGAGAGGATGTGAGGGGTATTGAGAGCTATCCATGAGTGCAGCTCAGTGGCGTTATTTGCTAGACTCTGCATATTCAATGAGTAAATAGTGAAGTATTTGGATGGAGATGATTGTTGTGACTGAGGTTGGTGACTGTTAGAGGAGTAAGATGGGGGCAGTGTAGAGGTAGTTTTGAGGAGAGAAGAGGGGCCAGAGTTGGGATGGATATGTCCAGAACAAAGTATGTTTTTAGTGAGGAGAGTGTGTGTAGTATATGTTAGATTTAGTTTGTATAGTTTTGACTTAGCTTTGTGGGAAGGTTTAAAAACCTGTATTATGGATAGTTTATATAGACTTGAGGTAAAGGTAGTAAAGAAATTAGGAGAGATAGTAAAAGATGAAGTAGTTGGATATATGTTGTATGAGTCAGAAGTTGGTGAACATAGAAGTGGGTCACAGAGAGTGGAGTGGTAAGAGGTGGAGACAGAGAAAATAAGGAGTAGTGCAGAAGATATTAGAAAATAATAAATGGAATAAAATATGGTCAGATAGAGTAGGTAGAGACAGTGGTATAGAGAAAGTGGTGTTGACAAGATTGACAGATTAGTAAGGTGGTTGTGGCAATAGGCAGGAAGTAGAATTGTAGTGGCTAGTGGGACAGGAAGGTGATGGATAGTTAGGTGTAAAGGTAATTGTAATGGGGTGGGTGGGAATAGGGGTAGGGTAGGGGAGCAAATTGAGCCAGAGTGTAGCGAGGACAAACGGAGCGGGTTAGCACCCTGGTCAAGATGAAGTCATAGAAATAATCAGAAAAAGATAATGAAAAACTAGCTTGAGAGACAAGGATATAAAGTTTCTAAAGGTATAGTCACCAGAAATAAAACAAAAAGAAATAAAATATGAGCCGAAGTAAGCTTGCAAAAGGACACTGGCCTCAAGCTACACAAGTAGATTTACTTGAAGCAAACCCAGTGCTGTATGGTTAAAATAAGCTACAATAGAGAGGGGCTTTGGAGGGGAGAGAGGTATTACTAGCAGCTAAAAGCAGGGTAAAAAAAAAAAACATTAATATGTAAGAGTCTGAAGACAGTAAAATAGGGCAGGTGCACTAGGAAAGGCAGTTATGAGTGAGGCTAGAAATGAATTCAGGGAAGGGTAAAGTACAGAACAGGAGAATATACACAGAAACAGTATGAGGATAGTGGGTAACCAAAGAGAAAGGATAGGAGCTGCTGGTGTCTGCTTTTTGTGGTGACTAGCAAAAAAAACACTATAAATTCTTGTTGTGCTTATAACGTCTAGCATTAATTAAAAGATTAGCTTATGTAGTAGTTATTTACTGGGACACATACTTCAGGGGTATTATTTTAAGCTTAAAATGGTGTCTTCTGGACTGATGGTTAGAGTTGTGGGGTATCTGTTAAGGTCCTCAAACCTGTGTTACCTGTACTGTTGTCTGGAGAAAACTGCAGGGAAAAAATACACTAAGGATATAAAAACAGAGAGAAGGGGGATTAGTTATCAGCAAGTAATTCAGGAAAAGAGCGAGAGACAAAATACCATGGGAAGAGAGAAAATAAAAATTATGTGGAGGGGTGGCACAGATGAATTAGGTGTTTACCTGATAGGCGTATTTCTGATATTCCATGTGTACTATCTCTGTTAGTTTGTGAACAGAACAGAGCTGACAAAATACATCTACAACTTATGTCAGCTTGTGTAGTTTCTCCTAAAAAAAGGAAAACTTTGGAATGGGAAGAAGGTTTACAGAGTGTACTTCAAAGGAAACATGAGTATAGCACTGCAGAGTTTTTATGTGCAGTTGCTATGTTGCTGAAAGTGTAGTTTCACACGCATGCCTAATCCAGCTGTATGCATCATAACGTCTTGCTTTTTTGTTTATGATGTTACAAACACAGGCTATTTAATTTATATTAGGTATATGTATTTCACATTTATGTACAGTTAAGGTGTAGTAGACTAGGTTTTGTGTGTAGCAGGATTTTTTTTATACATGTTGTCACATTTGAAGTTCATACTTATGAACTAAACAGGTTACTTACGGTTTTCTTTAGTTTGACAATCACACCGGGTTACCGAGGTTGGCCAAACAAAACCTTTCACTCTTTTACATTTCGGTAGTAATGTACTTCGCTATTCTTTGTGTTCAATGTATTTGTGTCGCTCAAGATGCATTAACTTAAATCATCTTTCATGATAATAATATAGACGCGCAAATATTACTTCATGAGGGAGAGTTTATTGAGTCAGCCAAATTTTTGCCTATCATAATTGTATGGCAAATATTAAAGTTAGTGGTGTTTCAGTACAAGTGAAAGGAAGCATCAGATTACAGCAAAACTGTAATAGTAAGGTACATGAAATTTTATCAGTTATGGTACATGAGAAAATTACTAGAATGCAGTTTATAGGTTTCTATGAGTCTGGTGTGCATACACTGAAGGATTTCAAAATCTTTGTTAAAGACCTGGAAAAATCGGTCAACTGTTCAAGTATTATTCCTAGGGTATTTAAACTCACCAACTATAAACTGAATTAATATGACTGGTGAGAGTCAGTCTGATCATACTGTTCAGTCTGTATTGCTTCCCATGTCCGTACCGCAGTGGGTTAAAGCTCCCAGAAGGTTAGGTAAAATCTTAGATGCTATCCTAATTTTCCAAGGTATAAGGTGTCAGAAGTACGGGTAGGTACTCCATTAGGTACATCTGATTGCTCTATTATTCGTAAAACTAAGGTGAAAGGTGAGATGAAATTACTTCAACCAATGCAGAGAAAGTATTTATAAAGTTAACTATTCATCTATCAATACTCGCTTCTGAGGTGTAATTGGAGGAAAGAATTTGAAGGATGAGAAGTTAAAGACACATAAACTTTATTTTATGATAATATTGAAAAGCTAACTAATTTGTATGCTGCACTTAAAAGAAAACATATATATATATTAAGATCTGAAGAAAGAATCCACTGTGGATGAATAAAAACATTAAAAGAGTGTTCGGGTAAAAGTCAGGAAATGGAATATTATGAAGACTATAATATATTTAAGCATGAAGAAAAGTGTCAAAAATGTGAAAGTCAGGGGAAAAAAAGAACATATGCATTTAAGATGGTCAAATATATTACTGACACTAAGGAAAGCTTTTATAATTATGTGAAACAGTGTAAGAAGTGTAATGCAGATAAAATAAGAATGGATGGTTCTATAATTTCTTCTCCAAAAAAGTGATTTGCATACACTTTTTCAAGTTTAGGTGAGGAGTGTATTTGCCGAACTTATACTTATGATCTGGTATTAGATGCTTTGTCAAAAATAAGGTAGCATACATCATCACAACCTGGTGTTATTAATGGGTATTTACTAGGAAATACCAGAGAAAGTATCCTCGAACCCTTGATCCAGTATGGGTATGTACCATTACGGTGGAAAAAAGGAAAATAAAATTCCATTTCATGAAAGCAGAGTTTCTTACAAGGTAGAATATTTTAGACTTATAAGCCTTACAAGTACTATAGGGAAATGCTATGACAGAGTTTTGTTAAAAATCTAAGAATCATCAGTAGGAAATAAATATATCAATATTTATCTGCATTGATTTATGCTTATTTACTTTTATTCAGATGTTATATGGGCTCTGGACAGTAACATACCTGTTGGTGTTGTATTCTTTGACCTTGTTAAGGCCTTGCTAAGGCCTTTGAGTTGGTCCCACTTTATTTTATATTGACATCATTACAGAATTGGGGGTTTAATACATACATTATTTGGCTGATTGACAATTGGTTGGATAATAGAAAATAGAAAAAAAACCAAAAAAATACTTCTGCTTTCCTAACTTTCCTAGCTAGTTGTTCCAGTGATCAGATTTTGCTGATCCCTGGGCTTTGTATTTGGTTCCTGTGTTCCTCCATTTTCTTGTGTGGCCAGAGGGAAGTTTCTTTACTCACCAGTGAGAGTGGGCGTACTGAGCTGCCTGTTTGTCCTCAGAGGAGTGGTTAGAGACAGTAACTGGTAATTCATTGGCCATTTTGGGTAATTTCCTGTTTTTTCCAGCCCCCTGCTATAAAGCACGCTTTGGCGGGCTTTTCTGGCATTAGAGAACTTGGCATAGCTCCTCGTGGTCCCCTGCAGAGTTCCTAAGGCAGCAGAGAGCAGAAAAAGTGACTTTCCTGATTCTAAGTATTTTTAAGCATTTTTATTGCTTTTTTCGACCTTTTGTGCATTTCAACCACTGTTTCTGCATATATTATTGTGTTATTACCTGTTTTCTGTTTTTCTGAGCTTAATTTGTTGACTGCACTTGTTAGCTAAAGTTTTGCTTATAAGTTAACCTACAGGCTAATACACTCAAGTGTACTAGCCTTTGATAGCATTTAGTCGAATAACAAAGCATTTACTGTATTTTCTGTCTGTGTGTGTATAAAAAACTAAAAAAACCAAAAAAATACTTCTGCTTTCCTAACTTTCCTAGCTAGTTGTTCCAGTGATCAGATTTTGCTGATCCCTGGGCTTTGTATTTGGTTCCTATGTTCCTCCATTTTCTTGTGTGGCCAGAGGGAAGTTTCTTTACTCACCAGTGAGAGTGGGCAGTACTTAGCTGCCTGTTTGTCCTCAGAGGAGTGGTTAGAGACAGTAACTGGTAATTCTTTGGCCATTTTGGGTAATTTCCTGTTTTTTCCAGCCCCCTGCTATAAAGCACGCTTTAGTGCGATTTAGCGCGGAGTTGCCACAGGAGCACACAAGAGCAGCGGCGGTTAATCAAGGTTAAACTATTTGGGCTACCTAAAGTCCACTCTTCAAATTTTCCCTTAAAACAGCCTTCCTTGAACTGTACTGCTGATCTAACCAGCGTATTCTATATCTAAAAAGCTCAACTCTACTTGATTCCTAAGTAGAATATTCTCTATCTGTAAAGCCTAGCACTTACTCCTAAAGTACTTTTTTACTTGATATAGCACTTTTAGTATACACAGTACCCCACCAGCCAAACCCTCTTCCGACCACCCACATCCCCCGGAGTCTTTTAAAGTACTTGTCTATTCCTTCTAGCATGTCGAGAGATCAGTTGCTAGTGTCCTCTCCTGCTCAGCTGGTGAATCTGGGAATATTGAGGCAATGTTACAATTGTCTCATGTACACGGACAACCCTCTCCTTCTCCCACAAAACACAAATACATGCGAGAGATGCAACTATATAGCCAAACAGGAGGCTGAGCTCTCTCAACATAGGACTGGTAAGACCAGACAGGAGGAGAAGGTAACCACACACACCACAAACCCAGTCTCACATAGTACTATCACAACTTCAAATCATACACATAAATACACAAAGACATATTCGGAGGCTCTGATCAAAAATCTACCAAAACAGCAGAGGCCACCAAAGCAGACACCCAAACAACTGCCATCTCAGGACACAACACATGCAACACATAGACCACATAGTCAGTGTGCCAAACAGTCACAGCCCTTAAGGCCAAACACAATGCCAGACACACTCGTCATTGGTGACTCCATAGTCAGACACACTGACGTCCCGCTCACCAGATTGAGCAAGGAAAAGGTCACAGTAAGCTGCCTGTCGGGTGCTAGAATCCGCCACATAACGCAAGCACTCAGGTCTCTCAACAGCAGGTACAAGTACGACTCTGTCATTGTCCACGCTGGTGTGAACGACCTGAGACGTACCTCCTTGGACTACATGAAAAGAGACATAAAGGAGTTCTCTGATTATGTAGCCCAGGCAGGTATGACCCTGACCTTAAGCAGTATCCTACCTTCACCAAGAATGATGCCACAATACAGTGACAAGATGATCAGCTTTAATAATTGGCTTAAACTCTGGTGTCATTCAAAGGGAATCCAATGTCTGTCTGCCTGGGATGACATGCTGGACAAGCCACGCTGCTTCGCAAGGGACGGCTTGCACCTGTCACCCCTGGGCTTCCGGATATTGGCAAAGGCTCTTGCCACCCCCATAGTGCCTTTTTTAGGCAAGGCTCAAATTCTAAACCTACCACCCTAGAACACAAAAAAGGAAAAGAACTAAGGGTAATGCTGCTCAATGCCAGAAGTCTCAACCTCAAGATGCACGCACTCGAGGCCCTTCTCAGTATGGAGAACATCGATGTCTGTGCTGTGACTGAAACCTGTTTCAAGGCTCCTGAGAGCACCCCGGCACTATCAGGTTTTACCTCATATCATGCGTTCCGGCCCCAAAATCCGGACAACACCAAGAAAGAAGGCGGGGGTCTATATTCATCAAGAACACCCACACCTCAAGGTTGGTGGCAATGCACAATGCATCGGAGACCATCCAGGTGCAATTAACCATAGGCAAGACTGCTCTACAATTTATAGCATGTTACAGGCCACCCTCTCAATCTCAGGAACCTCACATAGCTTTCCTGAAAACACTGGAGGGGATAAATGTATCTCCAAACACCATCATACTAGGTGATTTCAACTACCCGAATATAGACTGGGATCACTACTCAAGCCCCAACACACTAGCCCAAAGGTTCCTAGAGTTCATAAACTCTAATGCCATGGAACAACTAGTCACCATCCCCACAAGAGGAGATAACATACTAGATCTCATCATCATGAACATGGGGTCACAATGTTCAACACCGGAGGTATACCCTTCACTGGTGAGATCAGACCATAAACTAATCTCACTGGAAGTCCACATCCCGCCCCCACCTGAGATAAAAAAGACCACAGTGAAGAACTTCTCAAAGCCGACTTCACACTTCTAAAGGCTAGTGTGGTCTCTTTTAAGGCCCCCGAGACTGCGGAAACCATTACTCAAGCCGCTGAATCACTTACAAATGCCTTCTACCAGCACCTACAGGACTGCATGGATCAGGCAATCCCAAACAAAACAAAGACTCTTTGTACCAAAGGCAAGCGTCCAGTTTGGTGGACCCCAGCCATAAACAAGCTCTACAACAAAAGGAGGAAGCTACTACAAGATAGAGCAAAATTGTAATGGGGTGGGTGGGAATGGGGGTGGGTTAGGGGAGCAAATTGAGCCCGAGTGTAGCGAGGACAAATGGAGCGGGTTAGCACCCTGGTCAAGATGAAGTCATAGAAACAATCAGAAAAAGTTAATGAAAAACTAGCTTGAGAGACAAGGATATAAAGTTTCTAAAGGTATAGTCACCAGAAATAAAACAAAAAGAAATAAAATATGAGCCGAAGTAAGCTTGCAAAAGGACACTGGCCTCAAGCTACACAAGTAGATTTACTTGAAGCAAACCCAGTGCTGTATGGTTAAAATAAGCTACAATAGAGAGGGGCTTTGGAGGGGGAGAGAGAGGTATTACTAGCAGCTAAAAGCAGGGCAAAAAATAAAAAAACATTAATATGTAAGAGTCTGAAGACAGTAAAATAGGGCAGGTGCACTAGGAAAGGCAGTTATGAGTGAGGATAGAAATGAATTCAGGGAAGGGTAAAGTACAGAACAGGAGAATATACACAAAACAATATGAGGATAGTGAGTAACCAAAGAGAAAGGATAGGAGCTGCTGGTGTCTGCTTTTTGTGGTGACTAGCAAAAAAAAAACACTATAAATTCTTGTTGTGCTTATAACGTCTAGCATTAATTAAAAGATTAGCTTATGTAGTAGTTATTTACTGGGACACATACTTCAGGGGTATTATTTTAAGCTTAAAATGGTGTCTTCTGGACTGATGGTTAGAGTTGCGGGGTATCTGTTAAGGTCCTCAAACCTGTGTTACCTGTACTGTGGTCTGGAGAAAACTGCAGGGAAAAAATCCACTAAGGATATAAAAACAGAGAGGAGGGGGATTAGTTATCAGCAAGTAATTCAGGAAAAGAGCGAGAGACAAAAATACCATGGGAAGAGAGAAAATAAGAATTATGTGGAGGGGTGGCACAGATGAATTAGGTGTTTACCTGATAGGCGTATTTCTGATATTCCATGTGTACTATCTTTGTTAGTTTGTGAACAGAACAGAGCTGACAAAATACGTCTACAACTTATGTCAGCTTGTGTAGTTTCTCCTAAAAAAAGGAAAACTTTGGAATGGGAAGAAGGTTTACAGAGTGTACTTCAAAGGAAACATGAGTATAGCACTGCAGAGTTTTTATGTGCAGTTGCTATGTTGCTGAAAGTGTAGTTTCACACGCATGCCTAGTCCAGCTGTATGCATCATAACGTCTTGCTTTTTTGTTTATGATGTTACAAACACAGGCTATTTAATTTATATTAGGTATATGTATTTCACATTTATGTACAGTTAAGGTGTAGTAGACTAGGTTTTGCGTGTAGCAGGATTTTTTTTATACATGTTGTCACATTTGAAGTTCATACTTATGAACTAAACAGGTTACTTACGGTTTTCTTTAGTTTGACAATCACACCGGGTTACCGAGGCTGGCCAAACAAAACCTTTCGCTCTTTTACATTTCGGTAGTAATGTACTTTGCTATTCTTTGTGTTCAATGTATTTGTGTCGCTCAAGATGCATTAACTTAAATCATCTTTCATGATAATAATATAGACGCACAAATATTACTTCATGAGGGAGAGTTTATTGAGTCAGCCAAATTTTTGCCTATCATAATTGTATGGCAAATATTAAAGTTAGTGGTGTTTCAGTACAAGTGAAAGGAAACATCAGATTACAGCAAAACTGTAATAGTAAGGTAGATGAAATTTTATCAGTTATGGTACATGGGAAAATTACTAGAATGCAGTTTATAGGTTTCTATGAGTCTGGTGTGCATACACTGAAGGATTTCAAAATCTTTGTTAAAGACCTGGAAAAATCGGTCAACTGTTCAAGTATTATTCCTAGGGTATTTAAACTCACCAACTATAAACTGGATTAATATGACTGGTGAGAGTCAGTCTGATCATACTGTTCAGTCTGTATTGCTTCCCATGTCCGTACCGCAGTGGGTTAAAGCTCCCAGAAGGTTAGGTAAAATCTTAGATGCTATCCTAATTTTCCAAGGTATAAGGTGCCAGAAGTACGGGTAGGTACTCCATTAGGTACATCTGATTGCTCTATTATTCGTAAAACTAAGCTGAAAGGTGAGATGAAATTACTTCAACCAATGCAGAGAAAGTATTTATAAAGTTAAATATTCATCTATCAATACTCGCTTCTGAGGTGTAATTGGAGGAAAGAATTTGAAGGATGAGAAGTTAAAGACACATAAACTTTATTTTATGATAATATTGAAAAGCTAACTAATTTGTATGCTGCACTTAAAAGAAAACATATATATATTAAGATCTGAAGAAAGAATCCACTGTGGATGAATTAAGACATTAAAAGAGTGTTAGGGTAAAAGTCAGGAAATGGAATATTATGAAGACTATATATAATATATTTAAGCATGAAGAAAAGTGTCAGAAATGTGAAAGTCAGGGGAAAAAAAGAACATATGCATTTAAGAATGTCAAATATATTACTGACACTAAGGAAAGCTTTTATAATTATGTGAAACAGTGTAAGAAGTGTAATGCAGATAAAATAAGAATGGATGGTTCTATAATTTCTTCTCCAAAAAAGTGATTTGCATACACTTTTTCAAGTTTAGGTGAGGACTGTATTTGCCGAACTTATACTTATGATCTGGTATTAGATGCTTTGTCAAAAATAAGGTAGCATACATCATCACAGCCTGGTGTTATTAATGGGTATTTACTAGGAAATACCAGAGAAAGTATCCTCGAACCCTTGATCCAGTATGGGTATGTACCATTACGGTGGAAAAAAGGAAAATAAAATTCCAGTTCATGAAAGCAGAGTTTCTTACAAGGTAGAATATTTTAGACTTATAAACCTTACAAGTACTATAGGGAAATGCTATGACAGAGTTTTGTTAAAAATCTAAGAATCATCAGTAGGAAATAAATATATCAATATTTATCTGCATTGGTTTATGCTTATTTACTTTTATTCAGATGTTATATGGGCTCTGGACAGTAACATACCTGTTGGTGTTGTATTCTTTGACCTTGTTAAGGCTTTGCTAAGGCCTTTGAGTTGGTCCCACTTTATTTTATATTGACATCATTACAGAATTGGGGGTTTAATACATAAATTATTTGGCTGATTGACAATTGGTTGGATAATAGAAAATTAAGAGTCTACCTCCATGGAACACATTTCAGGGAATAAAACATTCAGTGGGAGGCACCTCAAGGCTCAGTTCTGGGACCCTTCCTGTTTCGTGCATTTATGTGCTCCTTTCCAGAAGATAGAGAAGGTTAGTCAGCAGATGATGGTAAAGTGGCTGATTTGGTTACTTCTCTGAAGAATTAGTCAGGGTTTTAGGCCTTGTATAGAAAATTATATCTTTGGACACAGTCAAAAGGAGTTTCATTTAACAGCAACAATTGCAAAGTTATTTATGCATTTGGGTATTGAACACAGCTATCCATATAAACACTCAATAATTTATGTTTGTCAGGAATATGAAGATTTAGGTATATTGACTGAATCAGAATTAAGAGTTAATGGACATATGGGTAGGGTTTTTAAGGAAATATTGAACAATAATGAAACCATTCAAGAACTTTTTCATATACATGAAAATTTAATGCCGTAGATTTTTAAAGATATTATTAAACCAACAATGGAGTATGTAACATGATGCTGTATGTATAGTAGATCTGATATTATTAAACTGGAAAAGGTACAAAAGTGTTATACTAAGAATATTATGGGCTTAAAAAGCATCAAGTATGAAGAAAGACTAAAGAAATGAAAATTATTCTCTTTCTACTATAGGTTTTAAAGAGGGGCTCTCATATGGGCATGTAAGAGTTTGAAGAATGGGGCTTTGTAATGTACCTTATGCATCACCTTTATAATTCATATCAACGATACCAGGGATAATTATATCCATATGGATCTTGAAAGAAGATTAAAAAAAGAAAGGTAGAAACTATTTTCAGGTATTAGCAAGGAGAAAGTCTAAATTGCTTGGTAAACTAAGGGAAGAAGAGAGCTTACCATGTTTTAAAATAATTTTGATTTAATGTAAGTAGACAGGGTCTTTTGGATATTGTCTTGGAAGTTGACCAATGATAATCTCATATGCAGTGTTAAGCCATAACTTGACATAACATTGTACAATATATGCCGCCACCACCTAAACCAGACACAGGATCACTATACAGTAGCCCACCCACATTCTATACGCTATATGACAGTCTTGCCAGGAAGAAAAAGACATCTGTGCAAGACAATGCACTTACTTCTATTTGTCACCCCTTCCACACATATTAATGTCTCAAGTTACCCAATCAGAAATGTCAGTTACATACGGCAGAAGGACCTGCAAGTAGCAAAAATATTCTTGTACATGACAGCACCTCCCAATTAAAAAAATAGCACAATGACAGACACCTATACTATTATTTGGGATGTTGTTGCTTCACCTCTGCTTTTCACATACTGAAGTTCTTCAGGGTGACAGCAGTGCAGGTCATCATAGTGATGGCTACACTGCTCAGCTGTGCCCGTGATTCTAGCAAACACCTCAGCCAAGTCATATCAGGCATCAGCTTTTATAAAGAGGCAATGACAGGGCCTCAATATCAATTCCCCAAACAGGTTATAAAGGAGATAAATCATCATCGTGCTCCTCTTCATGCACTAGGCAAGTGTCGTCTGCTGGGTATGATCATAAGTAGCCACTGCCACATGAATACCCTCAGAAAATGGTGGCAGTTCCACAAGACATAAAATGGCAGCTTCTGAATTACACATGCAGCATGATTTCTGAATCACAAGTAGTGTAACTTATCACTCTTCAACAGCACAAAGTGTGTAACTCTGCAGGTTGTCTCTCGCATAAGCTCATGAGTGTGATAAATTATAAGGGTATATAAGCACCTGGCTGCATTTCTTGTTGCACATTCACAACAGCTAAGTAAAAATATTCAGAGGCATTCATGGCATTTGGCCTCATTTGCCCATGAAGTGCACAAAGGGTTATAAAGCTGTGACATTGTAAAATGTGCCACCATTTTGTGCAGTAACTCACACAAACTTTGGAATTTATTCTGAAGCTATAAGTAGTGGTGTTTGGAAGTATAGCAGCAATTTGTGGAACCATAGCCAGGTCTCTTGAGGTAAGTAGTTCTGTGGTGAGCTGCATTTATTTAACTTCCTAAGGATGTGCACCTCTGCAAAGGAATGTAGTGTGCTTAAGGGTAGTAATATGAATGTGTCTACCTGCATGTGATACGTGCACAATTATACTAGCAACAGGGTGGTATGTCATGTCAAGACAACCCAGTTCTGTACCTGCCTGCCTGTTCTTATGTATAGGGTACATCTTTTGTACAGTATATGGGAACATCTGCTGTTGGGTACTCTATTATTTTACCCACACTTATGTAGGTATAATAATGGAGTACCTACACTTGTGTATGCCCCCAGTTTAGTACTGTATAGCTGTGTCATTTGTGTTTTCATAGGTTTCACCCAAAATTTGGCAGCAAGGATGACTGCCTTCCTCAACACATATGTGCAGTTCCCAAGAGAGAGACTTGAGTCTTGCAGGGAGTGCATATGAGCCTGTGTGAGGCAGTTATTTCAGCTGTATATGTTTCTATATCTGTCCCTTTGACAGTAGCATGGAATACTTAGAGTAACCATGTTTCTGTAGCTGCCATCCTACCTAGCACTATACAGTCTAAAGCTGTGTGTCTTTTGTTCGCAGGTGTCAGCATGCCTGAAGGATAAGGTGAATGCCAGAGACTGGAAAATTTCAGCCCTGCTGAAAATGAAGCCCTCCTGCAGGCACACTGGACACATGGATGTTGCCTTTTGAGAGAGAGGGTGCTGATCAGCCTTTATAGGACCAGGTGTGGCAGACACTGGCCCAAAACATCAGTGATGTGTGCATTCAGATCATACACTGTAGTAATATCATACTGACCAGATACACTATGCCAGTGCAAAGGCATATTCCATAGCAGTGCAGAGCTTGGCCAATGGGGGGGTACTAGGGACCACCAAACTAATAGTGTTGGAGAAGACTTATGCATCCCTGCAAGAGTACAGTGGTACTGGGATCATTCCAGGAGGATTTGACAATGGCACCAGGATGAACCAACCTTCATACATCTCTTTGAATGATGCACCAAATTACTAACACATTTTCAACATCACTACACAAACACACTGTAAGATGAGTACAATTTCAGCTGTTTATGTCATGCAATAGGAACATCAGATATGCAGCCATATTGGTCCAGTAACAGAGGTATGCTTGGATTTACATTGGTTCTTGCGTGGATACCCTTACTATGCGTACCACAGGCCCACAGTTTTACAAAAGCTAGTCATGTTCATTCTGGTATTTCTTATATTGTGCACTCACAGGCCAAACCACTGCTATGCTGACACTTCCAGAAGTGTAGCAGGACAGTAGGTCAGTGTTGGCACCCAAGCATGGGCTGATAATGATGGTGAAACGCAAATACCTGAGTCACTTTCAAATCACATGGTGGTACCTACTCCATCCCTGGTGGACATCCAGCCACTGTACTGGATAAGAATGTGGCCTCGCCCACAGATATACCTGAAGTTGTATAGTCTGAACACTTATAGTCCCCAGTAAGGGAGGGCTGCCTCATGGCTGCAAGCACCAGCAATGCTCTCCCTGCAGCTGCAGATGAGCACACTGTCACTAATGTAAGCATAACACTACAATGCAGCTTCAGACAGGTGCCAGATACCATCGCATGTCACCACTGGCCTCTGACATGTGAACAGCAGTCAGAAAAAAGTAGCAGATTTACAGAAGTATTCAGACAGGGGCTTCTTCTACCCAGTCCAACATGGAGCTGACTGCTGTGTTCCGTGTCATTCATAAGGATGTTGCCCAACATTGTCAGCAGACTTGTAAGAGCATGGAGTCCAGGGACAATGTCATAATTGTCTTATGAAGTCTGGAATGGTACACACCTCCCCCAGTTCCACCTCCCTATGGGGATTTGCTAGACTCACTGTCACTACCCAGACCAACAATGGTGACTGTGTTCAAGATAAGTTGCATATCCCCAGTAAACAAGTATGGGAGCGTTGCAGGGTACACAGTCACCACCCTTGTCCTGTATGACATTCTGCCATCCCTCACTATAGCAATGGCACCCAGCCTCCATTAGCAGGATCCCTTCCCAGCAGATTACATCTAGGTCATGCTTTTGCAGTAACTCACCATTCCTACTATAGGAGGCCCTGAGTCCTGCTACAACAAACCAGTGTATTGGCCCAATTTCACAGTCATATAGTAGTAGCCACCCCTGTCAGGGGAGGAAGTTGCACCTGACACAAAGTATCCCATGCCATCACCTCATCCCTGTGATATGCTCCTCCCATCCAGTGTCTGCAGACAGCCACATGATATTGTGCCCCTTGTCACCATTACACATGATGACTATGAACTACTTCATCCCCCATCTTGTGTCTTATATGTGGTGAGGTCTAATGCACAGTGTGACCTGACTATGCAGTGGTCAGCATAGCCTTGTATTTATTACACTGCACACAGGCTCCAAAAGTCAGTAACAGCAAGTACAAGAATTATAGAAATAAAACAGGATAACTTCAGGAAAATATGAATGTTGACAATCATTATTCTTTAAAGTTGATTTTTGCAGGAAAGCAAGCCCACTTTCACCAAATTAATTAATTAAGAATTAAGAAATTAATTAATTCATTAAATTAATTAATTCTGGGAATTCTAAATGACCAAAGCACTGCAGTTTAACTGGTTGCCGTCAGACACTATACACTGTCCCCACCCCCACTGACAGTCAGTTCACTATGATTAGCTGCCTTCTACTTTCATCCATTGACTTCCCTCAATGATATATCAACTAGTGGTGATCACTAATTATATGTGATCATTACAAGCAAAGAAATAATTGCAACAAATGAAATATGCATGACATATAATAATATATAAAATGACATCCAGTATATTTCTTTTTAGTGAACACAGTATTATTTTTGGTTATCATTTAATAACAACATAATAATGATGCGAATCGGAGGCATACACAAAAATACAATCATGTACACTGACTTCTAGTGAACTGAATGGCAACAGTAGTGCACCTAGACTGCTATATAACTTGCTATATATATATATATATATATATATATATATATATATATATATATATATATATATATATATATAAAATCTCTGTACTGTCTCACTCTTTGCATTGTAACTAGTGATGCACAAGGCACCATGGAAAATTCTTATATTGATAAAAAGTTGACTTGAAGGAAGGATTTTATTTTTACACCTCTGCTGCTCCAAATTGGCTGTATTTATATTCAGGATCAGAGAGTAGAAAGTGTGATTGGACTAAAATGGTCACATGGGATTGGAGGGTTTCAGGTAAAGTGTTTAGAATGGAAACAGTTACCACTCCTACAATTATAAAGCACATCAAATCAATCAAATGTATTTATAGAAAAGGGAATACTTTTATTTATGTATATTCCTGCATCACAGTCCTGTTATGATCACCTTCACTTTTCATGTGATATACACACACACACACAAATACAAAGGCACACAGGCTTAATTTTAGATAGGCGTCAGTACAACTTTGTCAGAATAACTATTTAAAATCGATGACAAGCATTCACATCCCAAGATTATAGAGAACTGTTGTTCAATTGATTATGTTCATGAAGGTTACACAGCAACTAAACCTTTAAGTATGTTCATGTAGAAAGCAACAAGTTAATAGCTTTTCTGGAACAGTTTAAATAAATTCAAGTTTCAAGAGAATAATAATTCTAGCCATTTAAGTTCTGTAAGAGCATGGTGATGGTGAGAGCGATAGATTGTACCTGTGGCAAATTTAGCTATCTTGTTATAGCAGCACTCAAGCTTATTTTTTAGTATTGTATGTAGACTGAAGAAAGACCCGCGGTGGTGGTGCTGCGGTAGCATTGTCACCTCACAGTAAGACGCTGTCCAGTTCGATTCTCAGCTAGAGCGTCTTCTGTGTGGAGACATGCGTGAATGGGCGTACCTTCGTTGAAGGTTGTGCGTCAGGACTGGTAACTCGTCACGTAAAAATCACCTACCAATCATTAGCGGACCGGAGCTCCTCTGTGGCGACCCCTAACTGGGAAAAGCCGAAAGACACAACATGTAGACTGAAGAAAATAGGAGCTCTGTAAAGTAAAGAGGGAAGTAAGTAGGTACTGGCTAGGATTCTTCTAGTTGTGGTGTCCATGTAGTTTTTGTGCTAGTACAGCATCCTAATTTGGAATGTGTTTTTTTAATGAGTTTTGTATGTGTTGGTTGAATATGTTTGTTATCAACGATTATGCCTAATAACTTAGCACTTTTTACAATTTCTATCTCTGTTTTATTTTGTGAGTATATTTTGAAATTAGGTGGGCCTGTTTTGGGGGTGAAGAGTAGGAGTTTAATTTTGTTGGGGTTGAGTAGTAATTGTGCTTTCTTAAGCCAGGATTCTATGGAGGTAAAGGCATTTTGGGTTATTTGTAGAAGGCTTTGTATGCTGTTTAATTATTTATTTATTTATGTGTGTTTATATTTGTTTACTGGGAAAGTCTGACTTGGAACGATGCCAATTTTCAGCAGAGGCCCATGGAGAAACACGCCAAACACATGTATTTGTAATGTGGGAAGAAACCAAAGCACCCAGAGAAACCCTACACAAATGCAGGGGGGACATGCAGACGCCACACAGAAGGCACTCCAGCTGAGAATTGAACCGGAGAACCTCTTGCTGTGAGGCAACAACTCTACCACTGCACCGTCTAAAGGATGTTGAGGAGGAAATGATGCTAGAATTGTAAGTGTATTGGATAATAGAGCTTTGAAGGGAGGCTGCATATAGGTTATTAATAATGATGTTAAAGAGGAGGGGTCCTAGAATGGACCCCTGTGGGACTCCTGCTTTGTTAGTCTAATAGTTTGAGAGAGAACCTTGCCATTTGATGCATTGTTGTCTGTCGGTTAGATAGTTAGTGAACCATAGTAGGGAGGTTTGTAAACAGCCTATAGAAGTAAGTTGCTGAAGGAGTTTGTGGTGTGAGACTGTTACAAAGGCCTTAGACAGATCTAAAAGTATTGCAGGGGTGATTTGACCACAGTCTTGTGCTTTGTTGACTATATCCATAAAGGAGAAAAGGGCAGTTGTGCTATGTGATGGTCTAAATCCATGTTAGCTTGGCGCAAGCAGATTGTTATGGATTAGGTGGTTTAGTAGTTGCCTCTGCATGCATTTTTCAAGCAGTTTGTGTAAAGGAGAAAGGATAGAGATGAGATGGTAATTAGTAAGTTCATTAAATTTTCCTCCTTTGTGCACTGGGGTTATGATGGATCTTTTCCAAAGGTTGGAAACATATGACTCTAAGACTGATTGAGTGATATAAATGCAGACAGGATAAGCAATTGCAGCTGCAGCAATTTTTAGATATTGTGAGGGGAGATTGTCAGAGGAGGTGGAGCCAGGTTTTAGTCTGAGAAGAAGTTTATGAATTAGTGTAGTAGGTATGGGTTATAAGGAGAATAATGGTGTGTGAGTGCTCGATGTGGAAGTCTTTTGTTGGGGAAGGGCTGTAATTTTGTTATTTTTGTTAAATGTCTCAGTGGTTGATGGATTGATATTGTCTCTTGAGTTAGTACTTGTAGTGAAGGTGGGACCTGTAACTAATTTAGTGATGCTTTCTATAAAGTAGGTATTAAACATATCAGATATTTGGCCTGGTATTTTGTTTGTGGCTAGGGATAGATTTTACTTGGAACCTGGGTTAAGAAGTGTTGAAATGGTATTCCAGAAAGCTTTAGGATTGTTTTTATGATCTGTTAACCATTGTGGGACATCATTTTTACCAGCATTAACTAGTTTCTTTGCTGTATTATGTAATTGCCTATAGGTTTGAAAAGTAATTATGTTTTTGTTTTTTTCCAATCTTTCCAGGCCCTGTCTCTGGTATATAATAGTTGCTTTGCAGACTTGGTTAGCCAGGGTGCATGGTTCATTTTTGTTCTTTTTGTTCTTTGAGGGGGCTAAGTTGTTAAGTGTGTCTAGGAATAGTTTATTTAAGTGGCTGACTGCATTGTCTAGTGGTAGGGTTTTTAATATGGACCAGCTGAATGATTTTAATATGATGTTAAAAGTTTATGGATTAAAGCTTGTTAAGTTTTTTGATGTTTTGTAAAAATGGATTTTAGGTGTAGGTGTATGGGGGGTAATCCTATTAACATATGTGGGCAAGTTGTGACTTAGGTTATTAGGGACTGTGCCAGGATTACTGAATTTTAGGGAGTCAGAGACCAGGATCCAGTCTAGGGTTGATCTTGGGTTACTGTTGTTTTGCATTCTAGTATGGGGTGGTGATGAGTTTTGTAAATTTATAAAGGCTGATGCTATTTGTTGGAGAATAAGTGTTTAGATTTTGACAATTGATATTAAAGTCACCCATGATTACTGTCTCAGTGGGTGTGTTTTCTGATATCCAGGAGAGAATGTCTTCAAGTATGGGGATGTTTTGGCCAGGGGGTATGTACACTACTACAATGCATAGGTGTTTCATTTTGTTTATTTGTAGGGATGCAATAAGGATTTCAGCAGTACTAAATCTGGGAATTGGTTTGATGAAAGGGAGAACTGTGTATCTACTAGGATATATTAAAGCTACTCCACCCACTTTTTTATGAGTTATAGCAGTTCTTAATAGGTTTACAATCAAATGGCTGAAAGTGACTTATGTGACAGGCACATCCTCAAACATGGTAGGAGCGACAGGCAGAATGTCGACGTTCAGGTGTACGTCTGTTCGTAAGGACGTACAAAAGTAAGGGTGATGAAGCCTCTACATCTATGGTAACTGTCGACTTTAACATCGACAAATGGCTGTCGATGTCTGTGTCGATGTTCCAACCTACTTAATATGCATGAGGTCGATTAAATGCATCGCAGATACGATTGTTTGCAATTCTGAATGTCAGGCTTTTGATAGTAATTCTTCTTAATATATTGTATCCTGGAGGTAGTATTTCTGTGTTTTGGATGTGTGGTTTTAACCAGGTTTCAGTAACTCCTAAAATATCAGGGGAGTGTTGTATTACTCATGCATGGAATTCTGTTATTTTGTTGTATATGCTACATATGTTTAGAGTCACTAGTAGTAGTTGTTTAGAGGAGGGGGGTGTAGAGAGGTGAGAGTATGAGGGGGGTCCAGGCTTGGGGTGGATGCCCCCCCCCACTGGATTAGCTTCTAGTAGTGATGGAAGTATTGGTTAACATATACGTGTTTTTTGGTTATATTTGACTTTATGTATAAATGTATCCTAGGTTTAAAATGGGATGGTAGTATTTTTGGTTTTGAAAAATGTAGACAGTTTGGCCAGTTAGGCTGGCTGATATATCTTAAAAACTTTCTGTATGCCTTTCAAAGAGCTTAGGTACAGTAGGTGATTTTCTGTTTGAAGATATTTGTATGTATTCTGGGGAAGTTGTGTGAATGAGTATTGTGAGAGTTAGGGATAAGGCTAATATGAGGATAGTGTGTTGTATAAATTGTGTCATGTTTGTGTTGTGCTATGTAAAGAGGGGTAGTACATGAGGATTGGCTAGGGGCTACAAAGATAGAGTGAGATTGGTTGTAGGTGGAGGGGAGAAGTTTTGAGGTGGGAATGAGTCTATGTTAGGTGATATAGTCGTATGCTAGATGAATGGTATGCAGTGTGTGATAGGATGAGGAGTTAGGAGTGGTTTGATAGTGAGTGGTAGGAGACAGGTTTTGATTGGATGGGGAGTAATGGGAGGAGCTACCTAACTATAAATGTAATAAAAGTGGGGATGTGTGGTAATGGGGGTAAGGTAGGGGAGTGGAGCAAGCCTAAGTGTATCGAGGGTGAACAGAGTGGAGCTACACCCTGGTCTGACATGCTATCGAAGAAGAAAGAAATGAAAAATAAATATCAGTAAGTGTAAACAATAAGTTCAAGCAGCCTGCCTCAGGTAAAGCTTTGAATCAATAGTTGAGTTAAAGTCTTAATCACAGGTCTGATATGGAACAGTGGAACAGATACAGTTGGAAAGCTGGTGTTGAAAAGTTTAAAAATATAACAATGTGTGCATATAGGGATGTCTTTAGTCTGGAACTAGGGATGTTTTACAATTGATGGTAAGACAGCATAAGGAATTTAAATTTGTAATTAATTATTTAGGAAGAGATGAAAAGAGGTTAAGTTTTGAATTAGCAGAAGTAAGAGTAGTCTTTTTAAGAGGGTAGAAAGTCATTTGTTTATCTAACGCATGCTGATATATGGTTTCAAGTTCCAGCCTTTCCAGTTCTGACAGTAACTTATCCAATATTCCCTTCTCCATTATTTTTCCACAACATGAAAGTAGACGTATGGGTCTATATGACTCTGGGTTGATCCTACTCCCCTTTCTCCTTAAAGACAGGTTTAATAAATGCATGTCTCCAATCTTGAGGAATCTCCCCATATTTATATGACCTAGTAAATAATAAATATAACGGTACTGTAAGTTCTTGCTGAAGTGTTCTCAGGTCATTATTACTAATTCTATCTCCTCCCTGTGCTTTGTTTGGATCCAGTTTGCGCAGTTCTTTTTCAATATAATCTAATTTGATTCCAGTTTCTGAAGTTGTCTGGACGTCATTAGGACAACTTATCACCCCATTTGTTTAGCATAAGATTCGGTAAATATATTTATAATCTCTTCTGCCTAAGAATAAACTGTATGCCTTTCAAAGAGCTTAGGCATAGTAGGGGATTTTCTGTTTGAAAATATTTGTATGTATTCTGGGCAAGTTGTGTGAATGAGTATTGTGAGAGTTAGGGATAAGGCTTAATATGAGGATAGTGTGTTGTATAAATTGTGTCATGTTTTGTGTTATGCTATGTAAAGAGGGGTAGTACATGAGGATTGGCTTGGGGCTACGAAGATGGAGTGATATTGGTTGTAGGTGGAGGGGAGACATTCTGAGGTGGGAATGAGTCTGATATGTTAGATGATATAGTTGTATGCTAGATAAATAGTATGCAGCATGTGATAGGATGAGGAATTAGGAGTGGTTTGATAGTGAGTGGTAGGAGACAGGTTATGATTGGATGGGGAGTAATGGGAGGAGCTACCTAACTATAAATGTAACGAAAGTGGGGGAGGGTGGGAATGGGAGTAAGGCAGATGAGTGGAGTGAGCCCAAGTGTAGGAAGGGTGAACAGAGTGGGGCTACACCCTGGTCTGAGATGCTATCGAAAGAGAAAAAAAATGAAAAAAAAATATCAGTAAGTGTTACTAGATAATTCTGCCAAATTGAAATCTAAAAGAAATGCTCAGAAGATTAATTACAGATTATATGGAAGCAAAACAGTCATTATGTAAAACTAACTGGATTGTTGTTTTCAGTGGAAAAACTGCAGATGGAATGTGGGAAGTTTTGAAAGAGAAATTGTTTGAGTGCAAAAAAAAAATATTTAACATCAGGTTCTAGGCATACAGCATCAGGGGATATATTTCCATAAAAACAAGATGTGTGAATAAGGTGAAAGAAGAAATCTAAGAAATTGAAGACAGGTCGAACTACAACTTTGAAAACTGAAGTAAACAAGCTGGACAAACAAATTAAGCATAGTGGGAGGCAAGATCAAGAAAATTTTGAAGAAGATTTATATTAAGATATTGCACATAATAGGAAACCTTTTTATAGATACATAGGATGTGCAAGGAGTAAAGACATACAAATTGATAAAATGTTTGTAGATTCTAAAAACACTGCACATCAACAGTGGTAAAATCCCAGATGTATACCTATGCTTTTATTTTTAAGGTCAAATACAGATGTGCATATCTATCAATGTGGTCCTCATGACCAGCTCTTCCTTACTGGAAAATCCAACAACTAGCTCTTGCAAAAACACTGTCAGTAATGATGCTCATGATGTACTCTACTCTAAGGATTGTCATTGTGTATATTCACAATTATTTTATGCAATTCTTACTGTATTCTGTAGGGTGCAATCTAGATTTCATATAAACAAATATCTTATGCAATTCTTAGTACATCCTTTAGAGCACAAGCTGTATTACATTACTTTTCTTGATGTACAGTCTTCTGGTTACCCTACACCCAGGGACGTCGGGAGGCATACCCACTGTACTGATTTCAGTACAACTTTTTTAGAAGGGGGGTAGCATTTTTGGAAAAAAAAAAAAAACGTACATATTTCTTCCTTTTTAAGGAGGTGCTGGCTCTTTAAGGAGGATACCAGCCAGTCGGAAGTGAGCTCACATCATGTCCGGCTGGCTGGCTGTGAGCGGGAACCAAAGCAAGCAAATGGAGTTGGAAGGCAAGAGCAGAAAACATCTGAGTTGGAAGGCAACATCACAAATGGAAGGCAATCGAAGTAAGTGCACAGTGTATGTGTTGGTGGCTTTGAACAATCATTCAAGTGTATTATGTGAAGGCTTTGAATGTGTGAACGATTCAAGTGTAGTTTATGTGAAGGCTTTAGTGTGAACAATCGCAATTATTCAAGTGTATGTGAAGGCTTTAGTGTGTGTGTATGTGAAGGCTTTAGTGTGTGTGTGTATGTATGTGAAGGCTTTAGTGTGTGTGTATGTGAAGGCTTTAGAGAGAGAGAGTGTGTGTGTGTGTGTGTGTGTGTGTGTGTGTGTAAATGCCCCCTACATAATACACCTGCTGGTTATAGGTGTTCAGGCTCAAACCCTGTACCTTTGCTTCAGGGTAAAAAGAGCCTAAAGTCCCTAACCACCACCATTTCTGAACTTTGTTCAGATTTTCTTTTATAATGGTTGTGAGCTATGGTGAGAACTGAAGTTGTATTTCTCTCATTATTGTTTTTGTTGTTTGTCCAGGCTGTTTGAGCTAAGGTGTGAAGTGAGAACTGAACTTGTATTCCCTCATTATTGGCTTTGTTTGTCCAGGTTGTTTGTGCTAAGAGGTTGAGAGCTATCTAAATGATAGCTATTAAGTTTGTCTTCCTTTTTTTCAAACTGCTGATTTAGCATAGTGATATGTTGCACTAACTATAGTGCATATGGTTCTGGGTTCAAGACATGCATGGTGATAATGCAGCATTTTATTCTAGCAACTTTCCAAAATTATACAAGCAATGTTTAAAATGTGTCCCTGTTTTTTGGGCTTTTGTCCCCCCACCTCACCCCCAATAAATGTTGGCTTTTTCCAGATTTCTTGTGCTGCAAAGTTCAGAGATACAGCTGAGTGTCGACATTTTACAAGGAGCTGAGAGCTGCAGGGGAACTTAAGTTTAGTGTTGCTTATGCTTCTGCTTGTACGGTTAATAGCACAACAGGTAGTGTACTTGCTTTTGATGCAGAAGGCTGTGGGTTCTTCTCCCACAGTAGGTAAATGCATTGCTGATACTGTACTGTATTGTAAAGGGGGGTGGATGCTGTAGCCTGCTTTGGCGAAGATATCTAGTAGCAACTATGAACCTGTTATCAGTTTGCCATCCATTCCCTATTGCAATATTACTAGCATATCATTGTTTTTAATGCAACATAGGCAATTTATTCCTCAAGGGCAACAGGCACATTATTTGTAGATGAAACCATGAAATATAAAGTTGTTTGCTAGCAGCAGCCTCTTCATTAGTTACAGATTTCTCTAATGTGGAATTATGTAGATGGCTTTTACTAGTTCAGAGATTGTGCATATTTACTGATACTGGTGGACTGTAGATGTTTGAGTAGACTTTTATGATGGAAGGTGTATCAAAGAGCATGTGTATGTTTCATGTGCAAGGGGCCTATGATTTGAAAACATTATTTATTTATTTATTTATTTATTTATTTATTTATTTATTTATTTATTATTAAAACAGCCCAAAGTTAATCTTTATCTGCCACTGGCAAAATGTATTTTCTTTGAATGTGGGTTTCAATGCTGTCTCAATGAATGTGAGTTTCAAGAGCAGAGAAGTTTTAATGCTAAGTCTAGTTTCATTGTGAGACTGCATTGCTTTGTTTAACAGATATTTATTGGTGTTCGTGCTGTAAAATGCAAAATAAAACTTTTCTGGCAAATCATTTAGGAATGAAGTCACTAAATGACCGACATTAAGTTTCAGACGTCATAATCTTCAGAAAAATGCATGCTAAAGCAAGACCTGATATTCTATTAACTGTCTTAAGTTTATACAAGGTCAATTTTTAGTACTGTTTGTATGTTCCCCCAATATATTTGGCCTTGTCCAGATTTCCTGCATTAAGACGTTGAGAGGTATGTGCAAATAAATCGCTTTATAGAATTAGGAATATCCAAACCTCTCAACTGTCCCCAATTTTGGCTCAAAATGTTGTTCTCCCCCTAATAATCTCTCTGCAAAATAGCAATTTTGGAAGAAAACGTGGAGGGTTTACTTTTTATAAATAACTGTAATGATCAGAGTTATACATTACTTTTATTTCAGAAATGTATGTAGATTCTCTAATTTTGTTAGCTGCTCTAAGTTAACTGTGCTCATATTAAAATGGTGACCCGTCTTTGACAGGTTCCCAGCTGTATTGTCTGGCAATTTTATATTTTTGCATCACATTTTTGGTCCGTTTTTCATAAAATTGCAGTTTTCTGGCAAATTAGTGGCAAATCATTAAAGACTGAAGTTAGAAAATAATGGCAGACATTTGAGTTTCAGATTTCATACCTTTCAGAAAATTCATACTAATGCAAGACCTACTACTATTCTATTATCTTTTCTAAGTTTATAAGAGCAATATTTAAAAAAAAATTCCTTATTTTTGGGCCTTTGCCTCAGTTTTATTTATGAGTTTGTTTCTCTAAGAGGTTGAGAGGTGTGTGTGTGTGTGTGTGTGTGTGTGTGTGTGCGTGTGTGCGTGTGTGCGTGTGTGTGTGTGTGTGTGTGTGTGTGTTAGGTAGGTAGCATACCTCTCAACTGTCCAAATTTTGCAGAATGTCCAGATTTTTGCCCCATATTTTTTGTCTGTTCCTCATATATTTTGTGATTTTCTAGAAAATCATTGAAGGCTGAAGTTGCTAAATAATGACAAACATTTGAGTTTCAGACTTCATGTCCTTTAGAAAAATTCATACTAGCACAAATCCTGTTATTCTAGCAACTTTCTCATACTAGCACAAATCCTGTTCTAGCAACTTTCTAAGTTCACGAGCATTATTTAATATCTGTCCCTGTTTATTTTAGGCTTTGTCCATATTTCTTGCACTAAGAGGTAGGTACTGTAGGGCTGTGTGTGTGAATGAAACATCTTAGTTAGGGGTAGCAGGTGGTTAGTAATTTACTCAAGCTCAAAACCTGTACCTTAGTTACAGAAAACAAAAGCATAAATTCTCTACCCCAACTATCATGCTGCATTTTTCAAAGAACTGACATTTCAGGTTAATTTTCAATTCAAGGAACCAAGTTTGAGTGAATTTGTATTATATTACTGAAGAGGCATTACAGCGAATGCCTCTTCATCGACACTAAAAGAGTGAACCGTGAATTACGAGAATGGCCGTAGCTTGGCTGGGGAGGAGGGTAGCAGTTTGAGAGCTGTGAGTACAAATTTGAAAATCCTAGCTACACCCCTGCCTACACCTCCTCGAGTGTCAAGTGGATAAGGTTCCTTGTGGTCAAGTTAAACTCGCTGATGCTGAACTCTTTGCTCACAACTTTCCACAGGTAATCACTTTCCATAAAGAATCATTGTTGGTACAGTTTCTAAGAGTGCTCCAGCAGAGACTTCCTTTTGTTTTTAGCATTCTCCTTTCTTTGGTGTTTGTGGAACTGTGGAGGTGGTATATCTAAATTCAGGTAGTGTGGGGAATGCAGGAGGTTTCACAGCCACCCCCGACACACACACACACACACACACACACACACACACACACACACACACACACACACACACACACACACACACACAAATCTTGTTTTAATTTTTATCTGGTTTAATTCCCGATAGATTGAACTCAGTGACTTGACACTTTAAGTTGAACATAGGGAACTCATAGGTGAAGTCGGTCTTCTTTCTTGCCGCATTGCTTTCTAACAACTGTTGTATATACACATGTATAATAAATATTCTTGGATGCAATCAGTACTAGAGTCCTTTTTTGATGTATACTTTTCCTGCTTGATTTACTAGAATTTGTAAATGTTAAAATGATACAGTGTTTCAGTGACTCTGCACTACCGGGCTGAGTCTGAAAATAGTCCAAATGGATCAGTGTTGTACCCCAGCTAAGAAGTCAAATAAATGTATATATAAACTTGTTGCATCCGGTACTGTTCTTGGAACTAAAGCACAATGCCAGACGTTTTCCCAATGACAGAACTGTTGTGAATATGGTGAGTATTGTGAATAGTATGATTGCTGTCAACACATCTCACAATCCACTTGATTTATACAATATTTTATTATTTTTATTTATGCATTTAGTCTTTGTTGATGGGGTTCGTCCTACTGAGCCAGTCCTCTCTGACTAGGAGAAATGTGGCCAGCCCATGGTATAGGGAACTTCCCCCATTTATTTCTTTCTTTCTTGCTGTTTTGCATCATGACCCACTGATAGAACTCACCTAACAAAAATTGGGGATGCCACCTCAAGCAGTAGACCTATAATAAGTGGCGTACCCCAGGGATCAGTCTTGGGGCTTCTGTTATTTGGGATATATTTCTCTGAGGTGCAGGACAAAAAACAGTGGGGTATGGCTGACCAAGTTTCCAGATGACTGCAAGCTGGGTGCAATCATCAATTCCTCAAGTGATGCAGACATGCTCCAAGAGGGTCTCACCCAAACAAATGATTGGTGCCAAAAATATGGCCTCAAGCTGAATACCAAAAAATGCATCATCATCCCCTTTGGGGAGAGTGATGTCCCCACATATTATCACATTAATAGCAATGTCCTAAGTACACAATCAATAGTGAGGGATTTGGGCACCCAGGTTGATAGCAACCTGACTTTTGACCACCTTGTTGCTTCCATTGTATGGAAAGCTTTCTACATGGCCCACCTCATAAATAAGGGTATCTCATCCAAGGACAAAGAGGTCATAACATCCCTGTATTCATCCCTTATAAAGCCAATTATTGAGTACAGTGCTCCCTTCGGCATGTACCTCGCAAAGCACATGCAGCAGCTGGAGAGACCACAAAGGTTCCTCACCAGTAGAATCCAGGGCCTCAAACATCTACCCTACACAGATAGACTAAAAGCCCTGTCCCTCTACTCAGGTTCATACAGACTCCTCAGAGGTGGCCTCTGTCTGGCATACAAAGCAATCTCAGATCCCGCCTTGATGGGACTGCTGCATATCCGTAAATCAATCTCCACCCGAGCAACAACCCATAAGCGTGACCTCAACCTGGTCTGTGATAGCAATAGGACTTGTTGGCAGGACAGATTTGTGACCCAGAGACTCCTCCATCTGTGGAATAGAATCCCTCTCCACATCAAGCAGAGTACCTCATTATCCCTTTTTAAGTGCAACCTGGATAACTGGATGGGAAACAGAAAATACACCCCTGGGATTCCACCTGTGTCCCTGCTGGACAGGTGCTTTGGGTGCTGACTTGTCTAAACATGGGCTAAACTCTTGGCTAGGCTTATAAGTGCCTCAGGGCCAATAGCCTAGAAACCTCCTATGATCCTATGACCCCTAGGTGGCAAGAGAGGGCTGCTGCTGACTTGGTTCTGAGATATCCAAGATGGAGGATGCCATGTGAGAGGGAGCAAGGTGTGTTTTGGAAGCAACAAATTCAGAGGTGCCTGAAACTATTGGAAATTAGGAAATTATTGTAATAGTATTATGTGTTAGTATATGTGGTAGTATTATAATACCACTGAAGTATGTGTCCCAGTAAATAACTACTACATAAGCTAATCTTTTAACTAATGCTAGACTTTATAAGCACAAGAATTTACAGTGTTTTTTTTTTTGCTAGTCACCATGAAAAGCAGACGCCAGCAGCTCCTATCCTTTCTCTTTGGTTACCCACTATCATCATACTGTTTCTGTGTATATTCTCTTACATATTAATGTTATTTTTTTTTGCCCTGCTTTTAGCTGCTAGTAATACCTCTCCCCCCAAAGCCCCTCTCTATTGTAGGTTATTTTAACCATACAGCACTGGGTTTGCTTCAAGTAAATTTGCTTGTGTAGCTTGAGGCCAGTGTCCTTTTGTAAGCTTACTTCTGCTCATATTTTATTTCTTTTTATTTTATTTCTGGTGACTACACCTTTAGAAACTTTATATCCTTGTCTCTCAAGCTAGTTTTTCACTATCTTTTTTTGATTGTTTCTATGACTTCATCTTGACCTGGGTGCTAGCCCCGCTCCGTTCGCTCTCGCTATGCTCGGGTTCACTTCACTCCCCTACCCCCATTCCCACACACCCCAATTACAATTGCCTTTATACCTAACTATCCCTCCCCTTCCTGTCCCACTAGCCACTACAATTCCACTTCCTGCCTATTGCCACAATCACCTTTCTAATCTGTCAATCTTGTCAACACCACTTCCTCTATACCACTGTCTCTACCTACTCTATCTGACCATATTTTATTCCAACATGTATTACTTTCTAATATCTTCTACACTACTCCTTATTCTCTCTATCTCCACCTCTTACCACTCCAATCCCTCTGGCCCACTCCTATGTTCACCAAATTCTGACTCATACAACATATATCCAACTACTTCATCTTTTACTATCTCCCCTAATCTCTTTACTACCTCTACCTCAAATCAATATAAACTATCCATAATACAGGTTTTTAAACCTTCCCACAAAGCTAAGTCAAAACTATACAAACTACATCTAGCATCTACTACACACACTCTCCTCACTAAAAACCTACTTTGTTCTGGAGATATCTATCCCAACCCTGGCCCCTTTTCTCTCCCCAAAACTATCTCTACACTGCCCCCATCTTACTCCTCTAACAGTCACCAACCTCAGTCACAACAATCATCTCCATCCAAATACTTAACTATTTACTCATTGAATATTCAGAGTCTAGCAAATAAAGTCACTGAGTTGCACTAATGGATAGCTCTCAATACCCCTCACATCCTCTCCCTATCTGAAACCTGGCTCAAGCCACAAATCTCAAACAGTGAAATACCCCCACCAGGTTATAATATCTTCCGATCTGATAGACCTGTAAAAAAGGTGGTGGCATGGCCATCCTCTACTCAAACAATCTTAACCTCTCACCATATCCATCCCCATTTCCTGACTTCCTCCCAGCTGAAAACATCATCCTTAACTGCCATCTGAATCCCCACAAAAAAACTTGCAATTGCCTCTATCTACCTTCCTCCTGGTAACAATCTGCCTATTCTTGAAAACATCCTATCCTGGTTCTCCCACAACATACCATATGATACACTTATCATTGGTGATGTCAACATTGATTGGTCCAAACTCACAACTGACTCCTCCCAAGTCAGTATCCACCTACATGGCTTCCACCAACTTATAACATCTCCCACTCGCTTCCATAAAAATTCTTCTTCCAGCTCCATCATAGACTGGATCTTTACCAATTCCCCCCACCAATACCACAATCCCACCACCTTACCTGACTCCCTCAGTGATCATCTCCATACCACCATCTTAAGACACGACTCCCATATTCCTAAACCCCACCTTATCAAAGACTGTCGAAAACTATCGACTTTCAATTCATCCCAATTTAAGTCCATTCTCCACAGCATAGATTGGTTCATCCTAAAACACCTCCCGCTAAACGATGATGTAAGCACTTTCAGTAGCATCTTCATGAATACTCTAAATTTCTTAGCTCCCTCTAGGAAGATCAGAGTAAAATCAAATCATGCTCCCTGGCTCTCCAATGAGACTAGGTCCCTTATGAAACAAAGAGATTGTGCTTGGAAAACCTGGACTAAAACTAAACAACCACCTTTTCTTCAAAAATACAGGCAACTGAGGAACCTTGCAGAAAACATACAACTAATGACAAAAAGTTATACCATAGCTCTGCTCAGCTTAACAACAAATCAAATCCTTGAAAATTTTGGTCAACTCTCAACAACATCCTTTATCCTGGAAAGCCCTCTAATCCCTACCCATACCTTAACTATTCCTCTCAGGAAACAGCTACCCTCCTGAATAAACACTTTATCTCTTCCATCCAAAATCTGGTAACCTCTAAGCCAAACTCTACTTCGACACCCACCCCTCCAAGTCCCACTAACACAACGTTGTTTTCTTTTTAGCCAGTTCCCATTACTTACATCAAATCTCTACTACTCAAGCTAAAACCTTGCTCTCATTCCACTGATAATCTATCTCCTACATTCCTCAAACTTGCTGCTGACTCAATTGCCTATCCTATATCTATACTAATTAATCAATCTATTCTGGAATCAACTGTCCCCACACTTTGGAAATCTTTCTTCACTATCCCTCTTCATAAAGGTGGAAACTCCACTGACCCCTCAAACTACTGACCCATTGCCATTCTGTCCCCTCTCTCCAAGATATTAGAAAAATGTATTCACTCACAGCTTCTCAATCACCTCCTCACACAACACTTACTTACCCCTACCCAACATGGATTTTGTCCTCACCACAGCACCACCACTGCCCTCCTCTCCTTCATTCATATCATTGCAGAGGCCCTAGACAACAATAAACTCATTTCCTGTCTCTTCCTAGATCTCTCCAAAGCCTTTGATACTGTCTCTCATCCTCTGCTACTATCCAAATTCGCAAATTTCCACCTATCCCCCTCCACACTTGCCTGGTTTAATAGTTACCTATCTGGCAGGGAACAATCTGTCAAATGGCTCTCATCCTCCTTACCTTTCCTTCCCATCTCCACTGGTGTTCCCCAAGGCTCCATCTTGGGACCCCTTTTGTTTAACATCTTCACCAATGATCTTTACACCTCATGCAAAGAATCCTCCCTTATTCAGTATGCTGATGACTCCACACTTATATCCATCTCAAATAACATACCTTAACTACACTCCCTGACCCAACAGGCCCTACTATCCAGTGAACAATGGCTCTCTCACAACCTATTGATCCTAAATCCCAAAAAGACCAAACTCCTGCTTTTCCTTCCCCGTTCTCTTTCTCATCACAAAACCTCCTTTTTTATTACATCTTCTAACAATACAACTATCCAACCTGACACCCACACAAAACTCCTAGGGGTCATTATCGATGACAAAATAAAATTCAACCTACACTACACCAATGTATAAAAAAAAAAAAAACAGAAACTAGGTCTGCTATATCGGAAGAAAAAAATCCTAACCCCTGAATCTAGACTTACCCTGGGCCAGGCGCTCCTCCTCCCCTCCCTCTTATATTCAGCCCCAGTTCTTACCAATATCCAAGCCTCCACTCTAAACAAACTCCAACAGAATTACCATAAAATAGCCAGATTCATTACTAACTCCCCATACAACTCACACCACTGCATTTCTTTAAACTTTCTTCAATGGCTTGAACTTCCCCAATTTCTGCTATCTTATCAGTTTCATATGCTACACTCTATTCTTTATAAACCCTCCTTCTGTCCATCTCTGTCTTCAATAGTCTCCATTTATATCCCATCCTGGACCCTCCGTATCTCTAACCAACAATTACTTGATATCTACCACCCAAAAAGGTCAGTAGGCAAACTACTCTACAAACACTCTCTTGCCCATGCTTGGAACAAACTTCCCCTTGACTTACGTTCAATCTCCCACACCTCACACTTTAAAAATGAACTAAAAGCTTATTTTCTCAATTCCAGAACCTGACCTTGCCATGACCCTACCTAGTCTTCCTTCCCTTTATGTACCCTCAAAAGGACCATACTTAGTACCTCATTACACCTCTCTCCAATGTGTCTACTATGCATTTGCATAATTTTATACAAACAAAATTTTTTTATTGTTGACCTGTTGAACTATATCAATGTAAAATTGTTACTTAGCTTATTTTAATGCAACTTTAACTTCATGCCTGTAACCCAACATATGTGAATCTTTTTGCTATAACTGTTATTATATCAATTCTTCTTCTTCTTTCGGCTTTTCCCAGTTAGGGGTCACCACAGCGGATCACCTGTCTGCTCATGATTGGCAGTGGAGTTTTACAGTGTCGAGTTGCCAGCCCGGCACCCATCCTTCCACAGAAGGCACATACACACACGCACTCACACCTAGGGCCAATAAAGAGTCTCCAATCCACCTGCAGCATGTCTTTGGGATGTGGGAGGAAACCGGAGCACCCGGAGGAAACCCATGTGACCACAGGGAGGACATGCAGACTCCCCACAGAAGGCACCCCAGCCGAGGATAGAACCAGATAACCTCTTGCTGTGAGGCGACAATGCTAACCACTGCACCACCATGGCCACCCCAACTGCTATTATATCAATATTGTTTAAAATTGTACTTGTTTAAAATGTACTACTGGAGCTTTTCTCCTTGGGTCTCTACTGAAAATGGGCCACAAGCCCAGTTGGACAAACCCGGTTAACAAATGTCAATAAATAAATAAATAAATAAATAAATGAATAAATGTGGAGATGTTTTAGCAAACACAGAAATTACAGAACTTGATGAAGCAAAGAGCACCAGAAATGGAGCAGAAGTAAGCTGAAGTGAGGTAGCTGAACATGTTCTGGATATGTGAAAGGTGAATAAATGACAGTATCAATTGGACAAACAGTGGATTTCGGCAGTAAAGGAGCAGAAAACACTGGTGTGTGTGTTTGCCTGGTAAAGTAGCTAGTTTTAAGGGTAAACATTGGCAACAGGGTATAAAAAAATCTTATGTTGATTCTCTTGGGAATATGAAAACATACTGAAACAATGGAAAGTGAAGTTGGAAGAATTTTAAAATAACTGGCATGCTGGAAATTTTTTATTTTCTAATATAAAAAGGAATATATATATTAGATACATACATCTGTGGTTAAACTTGCTTATATTTGGGGAAGTTTATATCTTTCCAGGAAAAATGGAAAAAGTACTGATATATTTTTTTCAGTTTTATATGAGTTTTGAGACCGAAGTCTATTAAAAGAGGAATAATGTACAATAAAAAGAAGCAGGGAGGTTAGGTACAAATGAAACGGAAGTGAAAGAAATGTTAACTGTAAAACAAGTAACAGAAATGATTTTGAGAAACAATATCAAAGTGAGATTAGTAATGTGATGTAGCAAAGGTCTCTGAAAGATATGCGGCAATGTGGAAGATTTTAGAGGCATGGGCTAGGAAAAACAAAATATGTGAATCTAATAAAAACATGTTATGAAAATTCTTGAGTAAAGGTTATGGTAAATGGATGGAACAGAAAATAACAGTTAAGAGAGGAGTAAAACAAGAATGTCCATTTTGTATGCGTTTATTTCTATTGGTGATGAGCACAATAATATAAACATGGATATGCAGAATAAAGAATGCAAGATGGGAAATCGAGAATGGAATTGTTATAACTATATGTTTATTATATGCTAATGATTTAGTTATAGTGGTTTAGAACAAAGGACGGTTGAGTGACACTGTGGCAAGGATTAAAAAAAGTTGGATTAAAGATACACAAGCTGAAAATTAAGGTATTTGGAGAAGTAAGAAAAGAAGAAGAAGAAAAGAAAAACAGAATAGAATAGAATATATTTTACTAGAAAGGAAATATATGTATTGGGAGTAAGGTTTGGAGAGAATGAACGTGTACTAAGACAATGGAAAGAAATAGCTGAATAAATTTAAAAATATTGTGTTGATGGAAAAGTTTTTATTTATCATTCAAAAATGTATATATGTTAAACACATATTTATTACGGATATTAGCATAATTTGCGTGATGTACATGTTTCCAGTAAAATGGAAAGAGGGTTATTAGAGATCATTTTCAGTTTTATTTGCAGCCAAGACTGAACACAGTTAGCAGAAGGGTATTATATAATAAAAAGAGGAGAATGTTTGAATTTAAAAGAAATCCTGCAGTATGCTTAACATCTATGCATCTTTTGGGGTATTAAAGAATATAAAAGTAAGGGAAGCACAAATGATAGAAAATATGTTAGATTTTAAATATGAAGATGTGGAAGTATAAAAGGGAAAGATGAAGTAAACAATAAAAATGAAAGAGAAAGAATATGAAAATAAAGTTAACTTATAGAAATTAAAAGTTAATAATGTCGATGGAAATAGAATAGCATGGTATAATATTTTGGAAAATATTAGTTGATGTATCTATGGAAAGAGTTTAAGGATGCAGTAAAATGCTGTAAAAATAGAAAAAAGGTTTGAGATATTTTATTCTCTGCAGGCCAAAATCAAATATAGATATGGATGGTTAGGTAAATATGATATAAAGGAATCTATCCAAGTTCTAAAAGTATATGTGGTTTATGCATTTATCAATAGGAATGCCAATTACAAATTTGTGTACTTAATAGGTAATTTTATAGTATTTTTTTTCACTTTTTAGAATTTCTTGGAAGTACATTTTCATAGGTTCTTAGGTGTGTACTAGGCTAATGGCCCTGGAGCCTTTACAAGCCTAGCCCATAGGATTACCATGGCATTGTATCACCTGACCTTAGTTCCCAGTGCCTCTGTCAAATAAAGCCACTGGAGTGATCCCTGGGGTGAATTTTCTGTTTCCCATCCACTCATCAAGATTTCTCTTGAAGAGGGCCGGTGAGGTGCTCTGCTTGACATGTATGGGAAATCTATTCCATAGCATGGGCAGTCTCTGGGTTATGAACCTGTCCCTCCAACATGTTTTGTTGATTGTGGTAATGAGGTTGAGGTCTTTGAAGCGTGTGGTACGGAGGGATTGGGATTTCTTAAGATGCAGCATTTCTAACAGTGTTGGGTCAGACATGGCTGTGTAAGTCAAGCAGAGATTGCCTCTAAGTAGGCGATATGAGACAGAAAATAGTTAGAGTTTTTTAAGTCTGTCCATTTAGGACAAATGTTTAAGGCCTAGGATCCTCTTTGTGAGGTACTTTTGCAGCCTCTACAGTTGTTGCAGGTGTTTAGTGAGGTACATGCCAAATGGGGCATTGTACTCAATGATTGGCCTAATGAGGGAAGAGTAGAGGGAGACAATGATCTCTTTCTTCCTGGATGCAAAACCCTTAGTAATGAGATGTGCCACATAGAAGGACTTTCTGACCACAGTGGCAATGTAGTGGTTAAAAGAGAGGTTGCTGTAAACCTGTGTTCCCAGATCTCTTATAATGCCTTCTGTAGTCAGCGGACTACCATTGATGTGGTAATTCATGGGAACCGAGTTTTTCCCAAAGAGGATGATGATACATTTTTTGGCATTGAGCTTAAGGGCATGGTTCTGACACCAGGCGTTGGTCTCAGTGAGGCCTTTCTGTAGGATGTCAACATCAGCTGGGGAGTTAATAATAGCTCTCAACTTGCAATCATTTGCAAACTTTGTCAGCCAGAGTCCCTTCATGTTGGTCTGGACTTCAGAGAAGTAGATACCAAACAGGGCAGTACCCAGGACCGAACCCTTTGGGACTCCACTCGTGACTGGTCAGCAGTCTGACTTGGAGTCAGCTACTTTCACACTGTGGGTTCTATCTGTGAGCCAGTTTGCAACCCACCTAGTGATATAGGGGTTGATGCCTAGCTTAGTGAGTTTTTCTTTGATTCCTGAGAGGGGAATAGTATCAAAGTCCTTAGCCAGCTCAAGGTAGGCTGTATGAACCACCTTGCCTTCATCCACAGCTCTGGTGACTGACTTAAAGAAGTTGACCAAGTTGAGCAGGCATGATCTACCCTTCACAAAACCAAACTGTGTGGGATCCAGAGTTTGGAGATTCCCTATATCCTTGTTTATTAGGTCCATGATGATGTGTTCCATAGCTTTGCATATCAGACTCGTCAGGTTAATGGGGCGATAGTTCCCAGGGTCTGTAGTAGCTCCTCCTTTGTGGAGATGGATGACTGTAGCTGTGCACCATTCAGTAGAGACAAAGCCTGAGGTGAGGCTGTGATTGAACAGGGCACACAGGTGAGGTGCCAGTTCACTCTGTAGTTCATGTAGAACACAGCCAGGGATATTGTCAGGTCCCATAGAAGCTGTATTATTGGCCTTGGGCAGTGCTGTTTTAACCTGTGCAGCAGTAATACTGTGTGCCTGGCAATCTATTGGTATTATGATTGGTCCTTTGGGGGGAGGGGTAAAGTTGGCACTGAATCTGTCAGCCAATATATTGGCAATATCTGTTGGCTCAGTATAGGAGGTATCATTGTGCAGTAGCTCAGAGCAAATCTGTGTATTGACGTGGAGATTCTTTACATAACTATAGAAGACCTTGTGGTTGTCTTTACTATCTGCTGCAATTCTGTTTTCATAGCTAGCTTTAGAGGATTTGATGAGGGATCTCAACTTTTTGTTGAGGCTGATAAGGGAGTTTTTCCAGTCTTGGAACTTCACCTTATTCCACATCAGTTTCCTCCTTCTGTTGTAGAGGTTGTTTATGGCAGGGGACCACCATATTGGCTTCCTTTTTTTGGAGGAGAGTGTCTTGGTTCTACTGGGTATGGCGAGATCCATGCATTTGTGTACGTCTTTGTACAGTGCATTGGTGTATGATTCGGTGGTCATGCAACTATTCTCCATTTGCATGGGTGCAACCTCTGTTTTTAGGAGCCCAAAGTTAGCTTTGGAGACGTTTTTCATGGTGGTTACCTTTGCAGGGGTGGGAGGGTGGGAGGGATGTGGATTTCCAAGTTGATTAGTGTGTGGTCAGATCTAACCAGGGAGGTGTTGACTATTGATGTAGAGCAATGGTCACCCATGTTAGTAATGACCAGGTCAAGGATATTGCTACCTCTAGTTGGGGTAAGAACGAGCTGGTCCAGGGCAATGGAATTAATGAATTCCAGGAAACGTTGGGCAAGTGTATTGGTACATGAGCAGTTTTCCCAGTTAATGGAGGGGTAGTTGAAGTCATGTTAGGTTGGACCCTAATATTCTCCAGGGTGCTTAGGAACGTGGAGTGTGAGTCTTGGGACATGGTTGGGGACCTATAGCAGGCTATGACCTAAATCGCTGTCTCTACCCAATGTTAGTTGCACCTGAAGTATCTCAGATGCATTATGTTGGGCTACCAGTCTGGAGGTGTGCACATCCTTTATGAATATGGAAACACCACCGCCTTTGGAGCTTTGGTCTAAGTTCTGGGGCCGAAAAGTGTGGAATGAGTTATAGCCTGGTAGTGCAGGGGTGCTTTTTGCTGCCTTGAACCAGGTCTCTGTTACTGCACAAATGTCGATCTTCTCCATTTTAAGAAGTGCTTCAAGCGAGTGCATTTTGAGATTTAGACTTCTAGAGTTTAGCAGCATAACCCTCAGATTGCATTTGTTTGTAGCTGTTACGGTGGTAATTTGGTCTTTGGAACACCACCTAAAAAAAGGCACTATAGGGGTGGCAAGAGCTTTAGCCAGTATCCGGAAACCCAGGGGTGACAGATACAAGCCATCTCTGACAAAGCATTGCAGTCTGTCAATCATGTCATCCCAGGCAGACAGATACTGGATCCCCTTAGAATGACACCAGAAACTTAGCCAGTTATTGAAATCAATCATTTTCTGCTTGTACTGTGGTATGATTCTGGTTGATGGTGGGATGCTGCTCAGGGCTAGTGACATACTTGCCTGGGCTACATAATCTGAGAGCTCCTCCATGTCTCTTTTCATGTAGTCCAGGGAGGTACGTCTCAGGTCATTCACACCCACATATACAATGACAGAGTCATATTTGTACCTGTTGTTGAGGGACCTGAGTGCATATGTTATGTGGTGGATCCTGGCACCTGAAAGGCAGCTGACAGTAACTTTATCCTTGTTTAGCCTGGTGAGTGGAACATCAGTGTGCCTGACTATAGAGTCACCTATAACTAGAGTGTTGGGTACGTTGTTATGCTTTATGGGCTGTAGTTAAGTGGCACACTGAGTTTGTGAGCTATGTGTCATTTGGGTTGTGTTGGGGGGTGGAGGTTGCTTGCATTTCTGCTTTGGAAGTCCCTGTTGCTTGGGCCGATTTTTATTGAGAGCCTCCACAAAGCTGACTGTTACTTTCTCCTTATGGGTCAGCTCTTACAATATACTGGCACAGTGGGACTAATCCAGTCACCAAAATGCAGCAAACAAGTAAATAAATTACACTCTCATAATGAGAGAGTCCAGTCTACTTAAATAATCTTACTTCACTTGCCTCTCTAATGCACATAATTCAGGGCTGAGGAAAAAAATAAAAAGACAGAGGGCGGGAGGCACACAACACTGCTGACCACAGTAATATTGAAGGACATCTTGTTAAAGTCTCACAATCATGCTCTGCAGAATTTCTGAACACAGGATGAGCAATATAGGTATACAGGTTGCATGATCCATTAAAATACTGTAGGTCTACAGTATTTCCTATAACACTGTAATTTATAAGCCACTAATTTTATTAAAAAAAAGAAAAAGAAATAAATGAAACTGGACTTCCTGGGGTAGGAACCAACTAAGATGGCTGCATAAAATTGAGTTCTACCTCAGTCTTAGAAGAAAATATCAAATCAATCAAGGAAAAGTAGAAACAGAAATGAAAGAAAGAAGGAAAGAAAACAATGCACCAAAACAGGTACAAACAAGAGAGCAAAAAAAAAGCAACTTAGAAGAAGATATAGGAAGAATGATCCATATAATGGAGAAAGTCTCAAAGAATACACATTTCCTGAGGGGAAAAAAGCAAAGCCCCAGTAGTGAAACATCGAGAGAATGCAGGAAGATCTGCAAAATGTAAAGAAAAAACACAAATTATAGATGACCAACTGGCAAAGGGCATGGAAAAATTAAAAAATCCTGAATAATGAAGGGAAAAGATGCAAAAAAATTATAAATGATGAAGAATCTGAGAATTATTTGATTCAGTGACTATCTGTGGTGGTGCAGCGGTAGCATTGTTACCTCACAGCAAGAGATTCTCCCGTCGATTCTCGGCTGGAGTGCAGAGAGTGGCTTCTGTGTGGAGTCTGCATGTCCTCCCCGCGGTTGGGTGGGCATTTGAAAGACATGCGTAAAATGGGCGTGCCTTCGTTGAAGGTTGAACGTCGAGCTGGCACCTCGGCGTTCATGAAAATCTACTGCCAATCATTAGCGGACCAGAGTTCCGCTGTGGCGACCCCTAAAAGCCGAAAGACAAACAACAACAAAAAATTTGATTAGGTGACTGAATTCCAGGTAGAGTTGTACAATTTTTCTAGAGTCTGATAAAAATACACATGAAGCCCCTCCTCCATCCTGAGCCTGGACCCAGAAGTGGACATAATAGACAAAAGAGGGAAAAATTAGGGTCTGGGGTCCAGCCGAGACATTCTGAAGGAATGACTGAAGTAACACTATAACTCTAAATGCAGACAAAGACAGGAAAGGATGGAAGAAAGAAGGGATTGTAAGCAAACAGAAAGCCATAAAGAAGATGAACAGATATATGCATAGACAGACATGAAGATGTAAGACAGTTCATCTTTTCCAAAAAAGCAGATAGAACAGGGGAATAGGCTAAACTGGATTATGATAACAGGGGAGTAAATAAACAGGAGAGGGAAAGCAGAAATACTCAAGAAGTTAATAACAGACCATGCCCCTGTGATAATGAGGTTAGATATGATGCACAGAAGGAAATGCCAGGAACAATGGAACTGGAAAGCATCAAAAAGGAGGACAGAAGAGCAAGTAAAGACACTTAGAGAAGGGGTAAAGAGAATAAGGAAAGAAAGCTAGGCAGGTAAACTAGAGCATGTGGCCCAAGGGGGATGGGATCCAGGCTGTAATGAGACTGGACAATGCAAGATATAGCGAAATAAAAAAGGAAACAGAGAAGAAAATATAAAAAGGTGAGAACAAGAGTTAAGAAAATACAATGGGATTTGTCAAGGCTGAATTGGAGTAATTAAGAACCAGTATCAATGTAGAAGGACTGGAAGTTATAAAACTAGAAAGAGATAGCTGAACATGCAGACTGCTGGTGGCTACAGGGTGAAAGGCAGAAAAGGCACTAAAATGGTGACTAACACTGAAAAGAAAGAAAGAATGGAAAGGGACAGACAGACATATTAAGAGTGGGAGATGGACAGATAATAGAAGCACAGGGAGAGAGAGGGAGGTGATCAGGAATTTTTTCAAGAAACATAGCAAAAGTGGGCTAAAACCAAAGGTCATAACAAAGAAATGAAAAGGAGGGATAATAACAAGGGAAACAAAGGGCACACTAGATAAGCCAATAGACAGGACAGAAATCAGATCAGTTATAAAATAGCTAAAACGGGGTAAAGCAGCAGGCCAGGATGGATATCCAATAGAATTATGCAATAAGGTAGGGGAAGATATAGTAGGACCACTAGCCAGAATATTCAACATACGAAATAAGGAAGGGGTACTCCCTAACACAATGCAAGAAGCTAAATTAATATTAATCCCAAAGCAGAAAGAGGAAATAACAGTTGTATGGGGCACTCAGCCCAACATCTCTGATAGCCACAGATGGTAAAACACTAGCAAAAATCCCTGCAAGGAGAATACCACTGCTACTCACCAAATACAGAAAAGAATTAACAGACAGGCTTGTGAAAAGGAGAGTATCATCCAACAACTAGTGGGAGTATTCAACTTTATGGGCAGGTAAAAAGAGAAAGGGAACTATCAAGCAGGGAGAATTCTAGATGACATCAAAAAGGCCTTTAACTCTCTAAACTGAGAATTTAGTCTATATACCATACATGACTGGGACTGGGTGATGCATTTAGGAAATGGATAAAAGCAATATATATAGGTGTATGTCAGCAGCAATAATGGTCAGCAGGGACATCTCTGTGTTCCACCTTAGTAATGCATGTTACCCCTAACCCAAACCATGGACCTTACCTTAAACAAAAAAAATTCCTTAACACTATCCCCCACACAAGACAGCTTGGACACACTACATATGCTCAAAAACCACACCAGACCAACTCTATCCCCTTAGCTAACTTTACTCTAACCCTTAAATCACACACCTTCACACATACACTACATCTATCCCCTCGCCTTATCCTAAAAGAAACACACACACACACACACACACACACACACACACATATACATGCACATACTCCCAGTACACTAACCTATTATCTTACCTAACCCCTACTATAACTGCAAACACTTACTGACCACTCCAGGCTCCACAAAAAACTATTTATCTTGTCAAACATATCGACAGCCACTCAAAAAGACATTTGCACAAATGTCACTACAGTTCCCTTTCTCAAAGAAGTAAGTGCTCGACCAATTGAACTGTGTGTGTGTATGATGTGAGTGTATATATATATATATATATATATATATATATATATATATATATATATACACATATATATATATATATATATATATATATATATATATATATATATATATATATATATATGTATGTATATATATATATATATATATATATATATATATATATATATCTATATATATATATATCTATATATATATATATATATATATATATATATATATATATATATATATATATATATATATATATATATATATATATATGGGTCTAGGACCAATGTTTGAGCGGTCGTTTCACCGAATGTGAAACAGCTGGGCATACTTATGTGAAAGTGCTTTTCACCAAAAAAGCACTTTTGCTTAAGTATGCCTGTTGAGGAGATCACACTACATCCCACTTTTAAATTTTTTTTTTTTTTTTTTTTTTTTTTTTTAACACACTTTAATGAAAGCGCTCTTTCAGTGAAAGCGCTTTCATTAAAGTGTGTTCGGTGATAGTGGATTCGGACTGTTGAACTTTCATTCAACAGTCCTAGATCTATATATATATATATACACACACACACACACACACACACACACACACACACACACACACACACACACACACGTTTACATATGCATATATATGGCCATTGGCATGACAAATACTTTTAATTTTTAAAATAATTTTTTTTTTTTGGCCAGTCTCAGCCGTTTAAGCATAGGGAAGCTACGCACAAAAGGGATCGTGCCGAAAAAAAAAAAAAAAAGTGGGAAATCAATTTTTACAGAAATCTGCATTTTTCCATTATAGTGAATGGCATGCAGAATGAAAACAATACCAGGGAATAGTGGCTGCTAAGGGGAAAGGTCCATTCTAAGTGTAGTAACTATGGAGTAAGGCAGTGGTGTATGCAAATGTGGGGATTTATACTGAATCACAAATTTCTTCTAAGTGTCAACCTGCACCTAACTGTGTAGGTGCTCTAACACCACTGTGTAGACAGGAGGAGCAGCTAACATGAATAGGGGGCTTTGTCATGCTTGTAAGCAGATTAGAGCTCAGTGGCCTGTGTTTGCCCTTAGCTAAGCACAGCTAAGGAAGGGGGTGTGTCTGAGGCTGTATTGTCTTATTCCATGAAAAGCAGAGTATGTTCATGTCCAGGGAGGGCCAGTTCTGCTTAAAAGTGTTTACTTTAGCTAAATGGGTGTGCACGGCACGCACTGAGCCTAAAACAAAAAAAAAAAAAAAAAGGAAATAGCAGAACTGTGTACAAGTGAGCAACAGGTATGCATGGAGCACATCGGGCCTTAAACAGGGAGGAAATGGGAAGGGGAAACAGCAGTAGGAAGGCAATCAAGAAGAACTAACATAGCTGGCAGGTGAAATGTATCAGAATCAGCCAATTACACAGGCAGCAGGCCAGCACACTACTATAAACTATGCAAACAGCTTTCAGTCTGTTTATTCCCCGCAAACTCCACACCACTGGTGTACACATTCAAGGGAATTTTAAACTGATAAAACTGACAAAACATGTTAGGGGCTGCTGTTGCTTTGATCTATCAGTATTTGCTAGAGACTGAGGGTGGTGAGGAGGATAATGCTGACAACCAACTCAGACAGAGGAGGAGGAGGAGAAAAGTGTTCAGACCCAGGGTAACCTACCAGGGGCTACATGATCTGGAGATAGTAGAGTGCAACAGGGTAGGCAGGGACATACTTCAGCAACTTGTTGAGCTGTGCCAGCCTCGCCTCAGACCCAGAACCAACAGAGGGGAACTAATCCCAGTGGATACCAAGGTATATGTAGCCTTAGGAATACTAGCTACAGGTACTTTCCAAAGACCAACTGGGGATATCATGGAGGTCTCACAGGCATCTGCATCCAGGATACTCCACCAGTTCCTTGATGCTATGCGACCACATGCTGTTGAGCACATTTACTTCCCCAGCACCCATGAGGAGAGGACCAGCAATATGCGTCTTTTCCACCATGTAGCAGAATACCTGGAGGTACTGGGTGCCATAGACTGCACGCACCTCCACATCAAAGCACCACCCAGTGACCAAGGTGGGATATACCTAAACTGCAAGGGATTCCACTCCATCAACTGCCAGGTCATGTCTGATGTCCAGGGCATTATCATGAACCTGGAAGCTATCACAACTCCCACATCTGGCATTCATCACAGCTGTACTGGGTGTTTGCCAGTTGGGACATTCCTTATGGCCATCTGGTGGGGGATGCTGGCTATGCACTGGAGCTGTGGCTGATGACACCCATCAGAAATGCACACACACCCACACAAGAACACCATAATGAGGCACAGGCATAAACCAGGATGATTACAGAGCATGTATTTGGGATGCTCAAGTCATGGTTCTGCTGCCTTGACATATCTGGTAGAGCCTTGCAGTACTCTCCAGCCATATGTGCACACATGTTCATAGTATGTGCCATGCTACACAATATGATCCTGTGGAAACAGCTGCAGCAGGAACAAAATGGGGAAGGGCCACACAGCCCCCCCCCCATTGCCAAGGTCTCCACAGGCACAGAGGGACTCAAAAAAGGAACATCCTGAGCCTGCCCCTGTAGGCAGATGGAGGCATGCCCAGTATTCCCTGTCCTTGGCAAAGAGGCAACACATAGCATATACACTGACACTGTAGGGCCTGAGGGACTGATCTCTCTCTCTCTCTGATTCGCACATGCAGTAAAATGGATGCCACACATCACACCACCTATGCCTTACCATGTATAGGCAGTGTACTGCATGCATTTGACATAGTAAGCCCTCAAGCACCATCCTCACAACAGCCTCAGGCACAAGGTAAGTCAGTCTCATTAACAAAATAAATGAATGGAGTGGAATGTCCTGATATCATACCTATGGTATTGATTCAAGCATGCAAGGGAATGGGGTGGCTTACTGGGATAGCAGCAGACAACTGACAGCTCTGTGGGACAGCAGGAAGTGTATTCCCAGTACTGGCCTACCCCATACCATGCAGTACGACCCTAGTTGACCAATACCACTGCAGTATATGTAGTGAGGCAAATAACTGGGGGTCATAGAGCACATGCATGGATGTCAAAGTGGGGGTCCCATACACACTCCCAGCCTCACCCGGCAGATCATCTGTAGATAACCATACAGAAATGTCTGGCAAAGGTCCCCACATGGTGACATCCATGAAATCCCCACCTACAGACTTTTACACAGTGATATCACAGCAGGTCTGGCAGTGGCAGTATGGCTTTGAAAGGTAAGAAGTCTGAAACTACAAATGTTTATGCTAGAACAATGACCTGTGGTCGATACTGTTATGCCTGTAGACTCAAAGATAGGACACACCACTATGCTAAATTTGACCAAAATGTTAAGCAAATATCAGCACAGTCTTAGTGTTTGTGCTGTAAAATGCAAAATAAAACTTTCAAATGAAGTTCAAATCATCATAGAAGTAAATCAGTATGTACATTAGTGTTTATGGTAAATGGAGTGAAATAGCAAAGTAATGGATCATTGGAATGGCTGCAGGGGGAGGCTCCATTCGACCATGGTTTTGTGAGGGGGAAGGGCGGCAAACTTAGACAGCCCCAGCTGAACTATACCTCCCAACTGTCCAGATTTTCAAAGAATTAATAGATTTTTTGCTTCTTATTTTTGGTTTGTTCCTCAATTTGTGGTTTTCTGGCAAATGATTTAGGAATTAAGTCACTAAATAATGACACACTAGTTTCAGACTTTTTTAACCTTCAGAAAAATGCATGTTAAAATAAGACCTGTTCTATCAACTGTCCCAGTTTATACAAGAGCAATTTTTAGTACTGTTTATATGTTCCCTCAATATATTTGGCCTTGTCCAGATTTATTGCATTAACAGGTTGAGAGGTACATGCAAATAAATTGCTTTATAGAATTAGGCATAGCCAAACCTCAACTGTCCCTGATTTTGGCTCAAAATGTTGCTCTTCCCCTAATGATCCCTCCACAAAATAGCAATTTTGGAAGAAAACATAAAGGGTTTACTTTACTTTTATAAATAACTGTAATGATCACAGTTATACATTACTTTTATTTCAGAAATGCATGTAATTTTGTCAGCTGCTCTAAGTTAACTGTGCTCATATTAAAATGGTGTCCCTCCTTTGACAGGTTCCCAGCTGTATTGTCTGGCAATTTTATATTTTTGCATCACATTTTTGGTCCGTTTTTCATAAAATTGCCGTTTTCTGGCAAATTAGTGGCAAATTGTTAAAGACTGAAGTTAGAAAATAATGCAGACATTTCAGTTTCAGATTTCATACCTTTCAGAAAATTCGTACTGATGCAAGACCTACTACTATTCTATTATCTTTCTAAGTTTATAAGAGCAATATTTAAAAAAAATGTCCTTATTTTTGGGCCTTTGCCTCAGTTTTATTTATGAGTTTGTTGCTGTAAGAGGTTGAGAGGTTGTGTGTGTGTGTGTGTGTGTGTGTGTGTGTGTGTGTGTGTGTGTGTGTGTGTGTGTGGTAGGTAGCATACCTCTCAGCTGTCCACATTTTGCAGAATGTCCAGATTTTTGCCCCATATTTTTTGTCTGTTCCTCATAAATTTTGTGATTTCCTAGAAAATCATTGAAGGCTGAAGTTGCTAAATAATGACAGACATTTGAGCTTCAGACTTCATGTCCTTTAGAAAAATTCATACTAGCACAAATCTTGTTATTCTAGCAACTTTCTAAGTTCACGAGAACATTATTTAATATCTGTCCCTGTTTATTTTAGGCTTTGTCCATATTTCTTGCACTAAGAGGTAGGTAGGGGTGTGTGTGTGAATGAAACATCCTGGTTAGTGGTAGCAGGTGGTTAGTAATTTACTCAAGCTCAAAACCTGTACCTTAGTTACAGAAAACAAAAGCATAAAGTCTCTACCCCAACTACCATGCTGCATTTTTCAAAGAACTGACATTACAGGTTAATTTTCAATTCAAGGAACCGAGTTTGAGTGAATTTATATTATATTACTGAAGAGGCATTACAGCGAATGCCTCTTCATCGACACTAAAGAGCAAACCGTGAATTACGAGAATGGCCGTAGCTTGGCTGGGGAGGGGGGTAGCAGTTTGAGAGCTGTCAGTACAAATTTGAAAATCCTAGCTACACCCCTGTGTGACAGTACGGAATAGATAAGATAGGCTGTCCATCTAATCCTTGGATATCACTTCCCACTCAGGAATCATATACAAACACACTCAGGTAGGCAGCCACCCCTCACAGATAGAACCCACAGTATGAAAACAGCGGACTCCATGTCAGACTGCTGAACAGTCATGAGTGGAGTCCCACAGGTTGTGAATCTGGGTTCCCTCATATTTGGGATCCACACCTATGAGGACCAGCCCAATACAAAGGTGCTCCGGCTGACAATGTTTGCAGATGACTACAAGGTGGGTGCTATTATTACCCCCCCCCATGTTAGGTTGACATCCTTCACAAAGGCCTCTCTGAGACCTATGACTGCTGTCAAAACCCTGGACATAAGCTCAATGCCTGATGATGTGCTGCCATCCCCTTTGGGTCTGACATGGTTCCCATAAAGTAATACATTGATGGTAGTCCACTGAACACTGATGTTGGTATAACGGAACTGGGAACACAGGTTGACAGTGAGCTCTATGGTGACCACCACAGTACCACTGTTTTCCAAAAATCCGTCCATGTGTCACTTCTCCTGACTCAGGGTGTTGAATACGGGAAGTAAAAAGACAGTGTTTCCCTGTACACTCCTCTCAGTAGACCAATCAATTTATACTATGGCCCATTTGCCATGTACCCCACTGGACACCAGCAACAACAGGAGAGGCTGAAAACGCACCTCACAAAGAGGATCTTAGGTACTACACACTTGCCCCATATGGACAGATTCCAACAACTGCAATGAATCTCTGTCTCATATTGGCTACTTAGGTGTGATCTCTGCCTGACATACACAGCCATGTCTGACCCAACCCTGTCAGGAATGCTAGATCTGAGGATACCAATCTGTCCAGACAACATGCCCCAAATACCTCAACCCCATCCTCACAATCGACAGGACATACTGGAGGGACAAGGTCACAACCCAGATACTGGCCAAGCTATGGAATAGATGTCACATACATGTCCAGCCGAGCACATCACTGGCCCTCTTCAAGAGAAATCAGGAGGAGTGGATGGGGAATAGAATACCCACCCTGGGGATCACTCCAGTGACTATACTCAGTAGACACACTGAGGAGTATTGTCAGGGGGCATGATGCCAGTGTATTCCCATGGGCTAGCCTTCTTGCTCAGCATAGAAGTCCCTTTCATCAGGCCTTGGCCCTATAAGCCCTGTGGTACATGCGATAACTGTGTAACACTATAGTACAAATAACTAGTCAGGTAGGAGTTCTAATCTCAGTCCTAGAAAATGGAAAAGTGTTTGTGTGTGTGTGTGTGTGTGTGTGTGTGTGTGTGTGTGTGTGTGTGTGTGTGTGTGTGTGTGTGTGTGTGTGTGTGTGTGTGTGTGTGTGTGTTTAGAAGTTAAAGCTTTTGGGTCTATTCAAACCCAGTACTTCCCCTTTCCATACTTTAGCAGTCCTGCAGATATCAGTCACCTTAGAAGTCCCTTTCATCAGACCTTAGCCCCATAAGTTCTGTGACATGTGCGATAACTGCATAACACTACAGTACAAATAACTAGTGAGGTAGGAGTTCTAATCTCAATCCTGGCAAATGTTAAAGTGTGTGTGTGTGTGTGTGTGTGTGTGTGTGTGTGTGTGTGTGTGTGTGTGTGTGTGTGTGTGTGTGTGTGTGTGTGTGTGTGTGTGTGTGTGTTTACAAGTTAAAGCTTTTGGATCCTTTCAAACCCAGTGCACTTCTCCTTTCCCTACTTTAGCAGTCCTGCAGATATCAGTCACCTTAGAAGTCCCTTTTGTCAGACCATAGCCCCATAAGCTCTGTGATGTGTGCAATAACTGAGTAACACTACAGTACAAATAACTAGTTAGGTAGGAGTTCTAATCCCAGTTCTGGTGAATATATGTGTGTGTGTGTGTGTGTGTGTGTGTGTGTGTGTGTGTGTGTGTGTGTGTGTGTGTGTGTGTGTGTAAGTGTGTATATGTGTAATTTAAAGTATTTTGTGGCCTCTCTCACCCAGTACATCACCCACTGCAATACTTTACAAGGGCTGGTGATGTTCTTTACCTTAGAAGTACCTTTGGACAACCTTCACCCTATAAGCTCTGTGGCGCGTGTGATAAATGTGCAATACTGTAGTTGCACTAAATAGGTAGGGGTTCTCATCTCAGTCTGGGTAAGTGTGTGTGTGTGTGTGTGTGTGTGTGTGTGTGTGTGTGCGTGTGTGCGTGTGTGTGTGTGTGTGAACAGTATCCTGTCTGTGGGGGGTTGTGTTTGTGTGACAACCATATCCATTGGGGGGTGAGTTTTGCTACTTTTTGCTGTTGCGTACCCAGTACATGTCTCAGTGTCCACATTACAAGGCCCACAGTTGTCATCCACTGTAGAGGGACCTGTAGACTCTCTGCAGCCCTATAAGCATTGTGCCATGTGCAGTAACTATGTGACAGTACGGAATAGATAAGATAGGCTGCCCATCTAATCCTTGGATATCACTCCCCACTCAGGAATCATATACAAACACACTCAGGTAGGCAGCCACCCCTCACAGATAGAACCCACAGTGTGAAAACAGCGGACTCCATGTCAAACTGCTGAACAGTCATGAGTGGAGTCCCACAGGTTGTGAATCTGGGTTCCCTCATATTTGGGATCCACACCTATGAGGACCAGCCCAATACAAAGGTGCTCCAGCTGACAATGTTTGCAGATGACTACAAGGTGGGTGCTATTATTACCCCCCCCCCATGTTAGGTTGACATCCTTCACAAAGGCCTCTCTGAGACCTATGACTGCTGTCAAAACCCTGGACATAAGTTCAATGCCAGATGATGTGCCGCCATCCCCTTTGGGTACAACATGGTTCCCATAAAGTAATACACTGATGGTAGTCCACTGAACACTGATGTTGGTATAATGGAACTGGGAACACAGGTTGACAGTGAGCTCTATGGTGACCACCACAGTACTACTGTTTTCCAAAGGTCCATCCATGTGTCACTTCTCCTGACTCAGGGTGTTGAATACGGGAAGTAAAAAGACAGTGTTTCCCTGTACACTCCTCTCAGTAGGCCAATCAATGTATACTATGGCCCATTTGCCATGTACCCCACTGGACACCAGCAACAACAGGAGAGGCTGAAAATGCACCTCACAAAGAGGATCTTAGGTACTACACACTTGCCCCATATGGACACACTCCAACAACTGCAATGAATCTCTATCTCATATTGGCTACTTAGGTGTGATCTCTCCCTGACATACACAGCCATGTCTGACCTAACCCTGTTAGGAATGCTACATCCAAGGAAACCAATCTGTCCAGACAACATGCCCCAAATACCTCAACCCCATCCTCACAATTGATAGGACATACTGGAGGGACAAGGTCACAACCCAGATATTGGCCATTCTATGGAATAGATGCCACATACATGTCAAGCCAAGCACATCACTAGCCCTCTTCAAGAGCAATCAGGAGGAGTGGATAATGAATAGAATACTCACCCTGGAGATCACTCCAGTGACTATACTCAGTAGACACACTAAGAAGTATTGTCAGGGGGCATGATGCCAGTGTATTCCCATGGGCTAGCCTTGTAACGTCTCCATGGCCCTTTGCCACATACACACCTATGATTCTTTGAACCTATGGATCTCAGTTATGTCAAATGTGTGTGCATTAGTGTGTCTGAAAGTGTTTGTGAGTGTTTAAACATATGGGTGAAAGTAGTTGATGGCCCGTCTCACCAGTACAACTACCATTGCCATACCTTACAAGTGCTGTAGATGTTATTCACTATATAGGTACCTTGGGACACTCCACATCCTATAAGCTCTGTGGTGTGTGCGGTAACTGCATAACACTATAATACCAATAACCACATAGCTAGAGGTTCTAATATGAGTCCTGGCAAATGTGTGTGTGTATGTGTGTGTGTGTGTGTGTGTGTGTGTGTGTGTGTGTGTGTGTGTGTGTGTGTGTGTGTGTGTGTGTGTGTATTATTGTGTGTAAGTGTGTATATGTGTAGGTTACAATATTTTATGGCCTCACTCACCCAGTACATCACCCATTGTCATAATTTGCAAGGCCTGGTGATGTCCCTTGCTGTAGAAGTGCCTTTGGACAAGTGTCACCCCATAGACTCCATGGCACATGCAATAAATGTATAACAATGTAGTAACAATAAATAGATAGATAAGGCTTCTAATCTCACTCTGGGCAAATGTGTATGAGAGAAGAGTATCTGTGTGTGTGTGTGTGTGTGTGTGTGTGTGTGTGCAAACGGCATCCATTAGATGGACATGGATTCATATTAAATGTCATGGTACACACAGTACACATTCCTTAGTCTACTGTATGAGGTCTATTGTTCACATCAAACAAAGTGGTATCTGTAGCCACTCTTCAGCCCTATAAGCCCTGTCCAACAGTATGGAATAATGGAATAGTATGGTATGAATAACAAGATAGGTTCGTCTGCTAATGTCAGTAGTGGCAAGTGTGTGTGCATGTGTGTGTGTGTGTGTGCGTGCATTGGTGTGTATAGCAGTGGTTGTGAGTGTGTAGACTTATATGCAACACTATTATAAGTACTCTCACTCCCAGTACAGCCACCATTACCATACCCCACAAGGCCACGTGATGTTAGTCACTTTACAGGTACCTTGTAACACTCATCAAACTAGTAGTCCTGTGCCACCTGCAATAACCACATAATAATGTGGTACCACAACTTGATTGGTAGGGGTTCCAAACACAAAACTGGCAACAGTGATCCTGTGCATGCATGTGTGTGTGTGAACAGTATTCTCTGTGTGTTTGGTTGACACAATATCCTCTGGGGTTGAGGGCATTGCCAATCTGAGGTGTGTTCCACCCACCACACTTACCATTGTCCACTATACTAGAGCTGATGTCAACCACCATAGACTGAGATAAAACCCTTCAGCCCTATATGCTGTGAGGCACATGCAAGAACTGTTACACAGACCTGGGAAATGTGTGCAGATACAGCTGTACCCAGACAATGACATGGTTGATATGTTACTACACTGCCATACTCCTTGTTGGTGATGTCTGCAGGGCCACATCCTACTGACACACAGACACTTGGAACACAAACAGAATACGGCATGTGAGAACACATTTGCTTAGTGTTACTAACACCAATAATGCATCATGTCTGAAAAGGTACACACACACACACTCTGATGTTTACCCATTACAAATGCCAGATGACAGTACCTTACACACCATTACATAGCTATGCTCTACTAATGTCACCCTGTGCATCAGACCCATATAAGCATGCCCCTGCATTGATGGTATGGATGGCATGGATGTGGCACAGGTATCATTATATGCACAGGGTGTTGTGTGGGGTTGCCAGAAGTCTAGGCTGGGCCACACAGTTGACATCATATGTGTGTGTTTGGGGGGTGTTAATTAAATGGGCAGTGCAGGGGTGGTGTGTGTGTGTGTGTGTGTGTGTGTGTGTGTGTGTGTGTGTGTGTGTGTGTGTGTGTGTGTGTGTGTGTGTGTGTGTGTGTGTGTGTGTGTGTGTGTGTGTGTGTGTGTGTGTGTGTGTGTGTGTGTGTGTGTGTGTGGAGGTGACTTTTCTGATGGTGATGTGTGTGTGTGTGTGTGTGTGTGTGTGTGTGTGTGTGTGTGTGTGTGTGTGTGTGTGTGTGTTTTTGTATGCACACAGTCATGCCATCTGGGTGCTCTACACAGTGGTAATTTGGACAGCTGTGGGGCGTACATGGCAGGGTGTAGTTTTACCTTCTCTAACCACGGACATGGGAACTGCCAAGGGTATCACCAGCACCACTAGGCCAGGTCCAGATGCAGTACTACTCCCTGCTGGTGACTGCTGCCTGCTGGATCCACGTCCGTGTTGGAACCAGCCAGGATCACGTGCCCATGGCCTGCTGTGTTGTGGCATGGACAGCACACCCCCCTTCAGTAATGCTGGTGGTACTGCCAGCACAGAAATGTGATGGTGCATGGCCATGTAGACCCTCAGCTGATCATGGCGCTGCCCTAGAGCCACATGGCCCACCAAATGCTCAAGCACAGATATTCCATGGTTGAGGAGTGCCAAGGTCTCCCCCCACTGTCTATCCATGTCCCCAGTATGCTCACAGATTGCTGCAGTGAGTTCATATTGTCATGGACACCAGTGACGTGCTCACCCATGACCCTGAGTATATGTCTGGTAGTATGTTCATTACATGCCTGTGTCCCCATGACAGCCTGAAACATGTGTCTGGTGACTGCTGCCATGGCACTTGCAACAGGGGCATGACAGGCTACAATCCTCCTCAGAGCACCCCTGCCACTCTGCCTGTGTGGGTCCTCACCAGCACTCTGGCTATGGCTAGTGTCTGCACCCTCACTTGCCATAGTCACCACAGTAGCCTGTTCCATGCCACCACCCACCAACTATCCATTATCTGTGGCCACTGGTGATGGAGTATGTTTGGGCATTGTGACTGTGTGCAGGGATGGGGTTGACAATAGTGGGATGCCAACCGATGGCACAGTATCAGCCCCTGACAACCCCACCTGTGCCTCAATATGACTATCATCATGGTCAGATTCTGCAGAGAGACTGACATCAGTAAATGTCCACCTGTGAGGGAAAAAATAACATATGTAAATTACTATTGGCACTATAAGGTTTGCTGGTACACACACACACACACACACACACACACACACACACACACACGCACACATGCGAGGTGCCTCAAAGGCATTACACAGACCTCACATTAGCTGACTTGGGCCATTCACGACACACAGTCAAATAATAACATACACACTCTGGATGGATTCTCAACATCATGCAGTGCAGCCCTTTCCAATTACCATTACTACTAATATACACATCTGGGATATGTGAGTGGTGTTAGTAGATGATGGCCTTTCACCTATCACACACTGCACCCATGTAAATTATTGCTGTTCACCTGTATAGCACTGTGGCAACTCTTACAGAACATACCCCCTAACTGTATGGGGTTTTGCTGAATGTCTACATGTGTGACTCATATGTTTGGTCTGTTCCTCATAATTCCTGTATTTGATACATTACTCGGTTGGCCTGTGGATTGGTGCCAATAAGTAATGTCCTAATTGGAGGTGCAGACTGCATAACCTGCAGTACATGTATAAATGTATATTTTTAAAACAAAGCCGGTTACTCAAACAACTTCCCAAGCTTACAGTGGATATAGTAAGTGTACAAACACCTGTTAACATGCCAGGTTTTCATGATATATCACGAGACCTCAGAAATCATGTCATAACATTGCCATCATTTCATATGACATATAACCTGTGCAATCCAACTGAAGAACATACGCATCAGTTACACTTAACACTTGGTAACTGAAATAGGTACAATAAGCTGGTTGCATGAGTGTGCACACCCTTAAAGTAATACTCTATTACAGCAACTTTTGATTTAATCACAACATGCAGTCCTCTTGGGAAGGTGTCTATCAGCATGGCACATCTTGACTTGCCAATGTTTGTACACTCTCCCTTGCAAAACACCTCCAACTATGTCAAATTGTGCACTGCCCTTTTCAGGTCGCCCTACATATATCCTATTGGAAGTAGCTGTGGGCTCTGACTCAGCCAGTGCAGAACATTGCATGTGTTCTGATGAAGCCATTCTTTTGTTGATATGGATGTATGGTTTGGACCATTGTTGTGTGGAAATGTGGAATTCCTCACCAGCAACAACTATGTGGCAGACACCAGAACGTTTTGGAGCAACAAGGGACCAGTGTTTGGAACTGTTCATAATCCCACCTAATTTGGCTACAGCCCCAGTTCCAGCTTGTGAACAGCAACCCCAAATCAGGACACTGCCATCACCATGCTTCACCTTGGGGGAGGTGGTGTTGTGGTGATGTGCAGTGGTGATATTGCGCCAAACACACCTGTCAGAATTGTGGTCAAAGAGTACAACCATGGTCCCATATTACTGTAACACATTTTCACACTTGCTTTTTGGAGACCTGATGTATCATTTTTAGACTTTCACCAGGCCTGAATATTGTTTGGTGTGAGAAACTTCTGCCATCTTCCAACCCTACTCTACAGGCAGGACTTATGGAGACCATGCAAGGTTGTTGTGACATATAGAACAGACCCAGTACTTCCTAGAGATTCCTGCTACTCCTTCACTGTTGCTATAGGGTTCCTGGCAGCCTCCCTGGCCAGTTATGGTCTTGTATACTCACAGACATTGGTGGGATGTCCACTCCTTTGCAGTTTCACTGTAGCCCCATATTTTCACCACCTGTTGACTGTCTGCACTGTGTTCCATGGTATGTACAATGCTGTGGAAATGTTTTGGTACCCTTCTCCAGGCTCATACATCTCAAACATGTGGCCCCTTAGCAGCTTCGTCAGCTCTATGTGAACCATGGCTGTTGCTGTAGCAGGCAACTGGGTATATGTTAGGATAATCCTAATAGGACAGCTGACCATTAGTTGCTGTTAATCAAATAGTCTCTGCGATTTATGGTTGTTGTGTAACCAATAAGATGTACTGCTGTAGTTATACTGAAAGCTGCCTCAACACAGTACTAGCTTCAACTTGTGCATAGATATGCATCTAGGTTGTTGTACTATTGTTATGTGCCATTATTGTTCCCCTAACATATTTGTTTGCTTTACAATTGAATTTTACATGTTATAGGTTACATGAAAGCTTGGCAGTATTTTGAACTTGTCTATTGTGCTCTCATTTTTGTATATCACACATACCTGGCATTCTAACAGGTGTGTACACCATTTATATGCACTGTATACCACTTATTTCTACAATATTACCCTAGTTTTGGGCCTTTGTCCCCCCATTTTGTTGGTCCTTGTCTAGGTGACCTCCAATGACAGGTTGTGAGGTATGCTACAGACATGTGACATCTCCTGCAAACAGGCCCCTGTCATGACTACCATGATGCAATGCAGTAAACACCACCACATGTGAATATGCAGATATTGCCAAATGGCTGAGTGTAACAATTGTGTGCATGGTCACATGCATTAACTTTAGCATGCCTGAGGTACTGGTGAGCCACAACAGAGAAACCCCCTACTTACTGGATTCAGGCTGCTGTCCCATGTGCAGATTAGAGGGACCTATGTAGTTGTGAGGGAGAGGTATTGTCAGCAGATTCACATTAGGCATTGCTACAAGATGAATGCTATGTTTCTGCAAAGGTACAGTACACACTATGATATTACACAATTTGCTGTCCTTCACCATAGGTGTGCACTTGTGTGCATTACTACACCCCACCAACTAATCCATTTTGCACTGACATATGCATCTGGAGACTCTGTAGAAGGCAGTTTAAATGCCACTTCATTACATTGATGTGCACTTTGGCCTTACCTGGATGCTCCTTGCCTGTTGCCTGGGTGCCACCCACCTACACAACTGCTGTTTCTGGTGTTTGAGTTTGTGTGGGGGCTACCCCAAGGTTAGCAAGAAGCTTCCCTGTCGCCATAAGTGGGACCTGTGTGGCTGGCCCCACGGCAGTAGCAGTACAGTCCCTCACTACAGTAGCAGTCCTTTGCCAGGCATGCTGTATCAGGTCAGTTGCTCTGTGCCTGACCTGATCATATGTGCATCCATGGTGGCCCAGCATGTTCACTCTGTGAACAATCTCATCTGACAGGGCAGTCTGCTTCTGCAGATTTTGTCAGCTACGGCCAGAAAGGATGGCATAGTTTAAGATTACAGCTTCTGTGATGGCTGCTGTCTCCACATCAGTGTAAAGCGGTTGCTGCTGCATGGCACCTGGAAGACATAGACAGGGAAACACATCACAGGACCTCAGACATTGTCCAGAGTTCTTTACAGAGCCAGCACATGCATATGGAGCATCATTAGCCACCACTTACAAACACATCATACGCCTGTACCTGGCAGCACTGTATGAACATGCATTGTACTCCTGGTCCTGATGTGTCATGTTCCCCCCAATGAGGGCCAGTACATTGCATAAACCAACATTCATCATTCACATTTGTGTAGAGGGATGAAAGTGGCTGTGTTCCTTGCAGATGGGATGTCAATGGTGCTCAGGCTTTGCATGCATACAGTGTGTAATGGAGTTGGAAGCATATGCCTGGGTTAATGTAGGATGCAGACAGGAATGTTATCAGGCCCCAAGGGGACTTGGTTTTGTTACCTTTGATTAGGCAGTTTGCACCTGATCCATGATGATGAGGGAAGGGGTGCATGTGCTGTGCATATACACCTGTACTGATAGTGATCCATGGAGGTGATGTTTGCCCTAAACCTGTCTGCAGCAGGTTGGCTATAGCTATGATGTGTGTGTATGTGCTGTGATTGACCACCATTACAAGGTGGGTTGAGTTACTGCCTCTGAGACCGCAGACATATGTGAAGATGGCCTTGTGATTGCCCTTAGTGGATGTGTCCAATTTGTACTTATAGTTAGCCTTACAGTAATCCACCTGTGACCTAGTATACTCATTCAGACAAAGGTTGACATGCCACCAGTTGGTGCCTGCTCCTACTTTGCCCTGTACAACCAATATAGCATCACATTATGTGCTTTGTGCATTGCTGCTGTCCAGCAAAGGGGTTTTCTCTACTTTGGTGGAGACAGGTTTTACAAGTAAGGTATTGCTGAGGCCATACAGCTATGTGGGTGGTCATATATCTGTTTGTAGTAGGCATGGACACAAGGTCAGAACACAGTTGGCCACCTCTACAATTTCAACATGATACTCATGCTTATTATACTACCCATGTCTGTGTCAGGGCAATGACACCACCAGTAGCTGTAGAGGTGTAACTCTGTTGGATGCACAGAAACTAAGGTTACACATGTGTACAACATGTACAGCTTATTCACCTGATGTTTTGCATCCCATGTCAGTTGTTATGAGGCAGCCAGGTACACCTGCCCATACATACATATGCACAGGTAATACCTGCTATACATTTCTGTTCTATGTCAGTATGGTACACTGTAATGACAGTCTTGCTGCTCAGTCATGTCAACCTGTTAGGACAGGATGTACATGGTGGGCTATTGGCCACAATTAGTGACACTTTCTTCATATTGCTGTAACACACATATGTCATTTGATAGTGCAGTAGCCTTTGCATTCACAGACATACCCTGGAGGATGTCTGATGCTCATATGGCAGGCAGAGATGCAAAAGGCTAGGTGTGTGGTAGTGAGAGTAGGAACTGATAATGTTGTATGACTGGTATGAGGACAGAGCTAGCTGATATGCTGAACAGAGGAAAAGTGGCTATATTGTGTGTACCAGAGACCAGATGTGTGTATCGGAGGTGGGTACAACTAGTTCTATCATGGTGTGTATGGGCGTGAAATGGTGTAGGGGTTAACCTGAAGGAAAATTATGCCAAGAGTATTTGTAGAGGTGATAAGAGTGTCGGGTAGAGTGATGCTCAGGAGGTTGGGAATTGATGGTGTAATGATGACAGTTGTTAGTGCATATGCTCCTCTAACTGAGTGTGTGATGGATGAGACAGACATACTTTGGTGTGGTTGGATGAAGTGGTGATGCATGTACTGAAGGGTGAGTGGTGATTGGAGCAGATTTCAGTGAGCATGTTGGTGAAGGGGACAGAGGAGATCCAGAAGTGATGTGTAGGTATGGTGGTAAGCAAAGGAATGCAGAAGGTGAGATGGTGGTGGAGTTTGCAACAGAGGTTGGACATGGATGTGGTGAATACATAGTTTTACAAGACCGAGGGGCATAGGGAGACATACAAGAGTGGAGGAAGATGCACATAGATGGTTTATCTCCTATGCAGGTGGGCTTGCTTGAACGGGTTTGGTAACTGTAAATTGGTGACAGGAGAAAGTGTAGTTAGGCAGCATGGAATGTTGGTCTGTGGGATGATGTCGGTAATGAAGAGGTGGGGGAGGAGTGTGAGGGCAGCACCATGGATTAAATGGTGGATACTGAGAAAGGGTGATTGTGAAGTTGAGTTCAGGGAAGAGTTAAGACAGGCAGTGGGTGGCAATGAAGATTTAGCAAATATCTGGGTAACTACATCTAAGCTAGTAAGGGAGATGAGTAGAACATCTGCACAGAGGAAGGAGGACAAGGAGATCTGGTGGTGGCATGAGGAAGTACAGGAGAGTATACAGAGAAAGAGGTTGGCAAGGAGAAGTGGGATTGTTAGACAGATGAAGAAAGTAGACAGGTGTATAGGGAGATGGGGTGCATGGCAAAGAGAGTGGTGGCAAAGGCTGAAGATGGGGCATCTGAATGATTGTATATAAGGTTGGACACCGAGGATAGAGAATAGGACCTGTACCAATTGGCTTGACAGAGGCATGTAGCTAGGAAAGATGTGCAGACTCGCTTAGCACAGATAAGCATTGCTTAAAGGGGTAGATGCTAAGCACTGCTTACCAGTGCGCAAATCCGTTTACCTACGCTGACTATTGCTAAGCATACACATTTAAGCAAAGCTTACTCTGGCTAACCATAGCTGAGCACAATTTAGCATTGTTCAGCTTTCATTTTATGGACTATCAGGATTGTGGGGTTGATTCCTTCTTAATGACATCTTATGATATGTATGTTTCCCTTCCATAACATTCCCCCTATGTGTTTTCATTACATTATATTCTTTTGTGGCTATACTGTATGGGACACTTGTGTTTATATGGGGGTTAAACACCTGTACTACATTGACACCTCACATTTGAACCTGCTACACTACCCTGCTTAACACATATATATTATTCACTACCTATTTATAAAAAAGATACTTTTAGTGCTGTTTTCAAATATAAAAATTAATGGACTGCATTGGGGCTCAAACCGTGAATAACCGCATGCTAAGTGAAAGCTCTAACCACTACATTATTTCACATTGACTATTTTGGCTGTATATTTCTATTTAGCTCCTTCGGATGTTTAAGCTATGCTATACACAGCTGCATGACACGCACACCCATTTAGCTATACTTAAATTTTATTGGGGACAGAAAAAAATAAATAAACGTGTTTTATTTTTATTTACTTTAGGGGTATGCACATTGCTTTCTGCCTGTTAGGGCAGGTCATCTGGACAACTACATCATACAGGGGGTATTATTTTACATGTTCCTCTCAGGAACATGCTTACTTATTTGGTATGCCAGCATGTACACTGGCATACCATTGTGAACTTTATCTGTGCTGGACCATTGTGGTGGCTGTGCTTCTGTTTGCATTCTAATGTATTTTGTCCATGGACACTGTTATGTTGTGATAACAGTGTCCATGGACATTGTTAGTTGCTTTAGAATTGCCATATGGCAATTCTAGAGTGCAAGGGACATGTGTACAGTGCGAGCAATGCCCGGACATGCCCCCTGCACTCGTTCACTGATCGTGCCCATGTAGGTTATACAGCAGTGTGCCTTCATGAATATGCAAGGCGTACTGCTGTGCTGCACTGGCATGATCCACTCCATGCAGGAGTAGCACTATTCCTGCATGGAGTTTAATGAATCCCAAGGTCTGTTTTCTTTTTCCATCTCACCATTTGTCTCTGCATCCTCCTTTTGTATTTTCTCCATAATGTCCCTCCAGAAACATCTTCTTCATTTTCTGGCTCACTCTACATCACCATTTTTTAAGTAAATCATCCTGCAACCCTTCCAACTGGAGTGTTGTAATTATACATCCAATATTTGCTGACTCATCTCCAAGAGGTTTTGAAACTGCTTTAATGTAGGTTTATTCTTAATTCAGCCTGAGAACTGCGCAATTGTTATATCTAAAACTGCTATTACACATTTCGTAAATCAGACACAGGCTTTAAAAAGTAGCTTTAGCATGTATTGTACTGTGACAAATAAGAGTGAAATGCCATACAGTTTTAAAAGTATTAATCTTGAAACAAATAAAGAAAAGGCTGATTAGCTATGTCAACAATATGGGTGGGCTCCAAATACCAAAGCAAATATAAAAAAAGCAATGTTGGTTCAGGGAAGATTAAATGCAGCAAATGCAACAGATGTAGACTGTTTTCATAAATCTAAAGCTAGAACATAGTAATACAGCAGTCTGGTGCAAATAGTACAAAACAGATTCTATGATGTAAACCTCACATCTGTCAGTAAAAGTAAACTGCAAACATAGATTTACTTATTTTCTATTTATTTACCGGGTAGGTGGGCTGGTCTGTTAACCCCTTTTATACATGAACCAAGCTCAAAGACCAAACACAGACAGCCAAAACCAAAACAATAAACTACAAATAAGCTATGTTTAGAAAGAATACATAGCACACAGAAGATGAAACAGTATTGTAACAGAAGGTATGCTATACACAGGTGGAACATGCAGCAGACAGTAATAGCACAAAATGAAATAAATAGACAACTAAGCACAAATTATACAATAAATGAACATATTTGCTCTCATATTCAGATATCAAAATTATACATATATATATATATATATATATATATGTGTGTGTGTGTGTGTACTATAGATGGTAGAACAGAAGGAAAGTCGACTGCATAAAGTCAAAAACACCAACACTGACACACTGTTATGCATGTACCAATAAACAGTCTCAGCACATGCAAAACTAAGTAAAATAAACCATAAAAAACATCATTTTGTTGCAGGGGCTTGACCCCTATACCCAAGGCCCCAGCACCCCCCTTAATTATATATAGTAACTCAGAGATCACCCAAAATCAGTTGTTGTTGTATCTTTCGGCTTTTCCCTGTTAGGGGTCGCCACAGTGGAACTCCGGTCCGCTAAGGGCACATTCTCCAACCTCAGAGAACTATGCAATTTCACACACCTGTTGATCATCTGTTTAGTTAATGACATGATCACATGCGGTTCATTAAACAGCTGTTGAACTAACATATGATCTACAGTACTTATATATATATATACATATATATATATATACACACACACACACACACACACACACATAACTATGCGATCTCGGAGTGGCTGTGATAATTATGTCAACATATGTATGTTGTACACTGAGGAAATACTGATATGGAACCAGAATTTGCAGGTATTAAAATAAACTCAAGACTTCATAATTTGGTTTAACAATGAATCCATGTTCAGTTCCTTCCAAGAGTGATTTCATATCTTCAAAGTACCTATCCATTTTCAGATCCTGCTAAGAGTGATTTCATATCATATCTACAAAGTGACTATTTGAAAAAAGAAATACACAATGAGACTGGAGTGTTTAATAAAGTCTTTCAAAATGGTGCTGAATATTTTGGTCAAAAATGTAAAACAATAAGACATCCAAGTTATTGGTGTGTGTGTGTGTGTGTGTGTGTGTGTGTGTGTGTGTGTGTGTGTGTGTGTATATATATATATATATATATATATATATATATATATATATATATATATATATACACACACACATATATATATATATATATATATATATATATATATATGTACACTCTGTCATGTTTGAAAGGGTAGGAGCATTTTGTTTTAAATAACACTGCTAAAAAAAAGTGCAGTGCAAACTGCTTCACAGATCAAGAATTTAGGTTCCCATGCTTAATTATAACAGTATCTATCCATCCACAACCCCTTTCTCCATTTTTGCACATGGAGTAAGTGTATCACAGTGACAATCATTTAGAGCCAAGATTCACAGTATTTTAAAACAATAATGTTCTACCTTTTCTTCCTTTAAAAAGACAAAACCTTAGTAAATTTGTATCTTATAAGAGTAAGTTGTCAGCATCATTATATGTAGCAATTTGTGTTGATTAATTATCTTTGATTTATATATGTTTTTGTATATATTGTCCCCAAATGCTAGGTGTATATTTTGCATACACCTAGCATTTAATGAAGGCATATACAAAATGCAAATAATTCAAATAATTGGAATCACTACAGCATGTGTAAAAAGGATGTTGATGAAGTAATGACAGACTCCCACCCCTACCATTTTGGTCATTTACTCTCTCCAAGTGTCCTACTCACACATTTTCTCTTCCCATGTTGCTAGGTGTTGTACTCCACATCACCCTATTAGAAGAGTCCTTTCCTCCCAAGGGGGGGGGGTGGCATCTCTCATCACTGTCAGAGTAATGTGAAGTGAGATTTAAGCATCAAGTGGCTATTAACCATCATCTGTATTGGGGTGGAGGTGTTTCAAGTTATGCCTTACTCCCCTGATTGTTCTGCTGTCCAGCTCTTCCCTCCTGCAGGAACAAATGGGTTATATGGGGCGGCAAAGAGGGAGAGAGGAAAGCTTGATGGTTGCTGAGGCAGGAAATAAAACAAATACCAAAAAAACTTGGACTTTCTAACAGGATAAAAGGCCAAAATGGACAATAAACTATTTACCAACAGGAAGTCTACTCAAATTTACCCCTGGATTATCTGCCCTCTCACCCTCTTAAAAAAGGAGGTAAAGCCTGAGCCTGAGGGTGGGTATTGGCAAAGAGTACATGGCCACTAGACTACAGTAGCCATGAAATGCCTATGAATCCTATGAATAAGACAAATTAGAAAACACATTTCAAATTCAGACATTTACAAACATGGTGGAATATCATGAGCACTACAACTGCATGACCCTTATTTGTTATTATAGAACTACCACTAGCAATCTTCAAGATGTAAAGTGTGGTTCCTTTGTTTAGGCTTTCTACAGCAACATTGGTTTTGCGGAAGACATATTGAAGCATTTGATTTGCACTTTGCTTTACAACAATTCTCTTTTATAGAAGTAACTTTATTCAGTAACATGCTAAACATATTTAACCATCATTAAAACAGAAATGGAAACTTTAGACATAATAGAAACCTTTCCCCTTTTTTGTGATAGCCTGTTTGCTCAGAGTAATTATAGCCAGTGTTCCTTGCCATAAAATGCATACTTTAAGATTCCTTTCTATCACATTATTTATTAAAGATATACTCCATATGTTGACCTATTGACTGGTGACTTCTTGACTGCTGATGGTTCTATTTATTCAGTCTCCTCATTCTCTTTATACTGCAGACATGGAAGCCATTTGTTGATTTATGATTTTCTTGCTTTGGAATCAGGGTTGTTTTGTTCTCTTCCTGCTGTTTCATCCACCATTGCTGTTTTCATGACAGCTTAGTTCTAGTCTTGATTTCCACCTCCTTGTTGTTTTTTTGGTACAATTAAGATAAACTAAACAGCATTTTTCAATACTTTGGTTCATCTAATTCACAGTCATAATGTAACAGAAAAATATTTTCTCTTATTTCTAATTGCCTATTAAATGCCCAGTTTAATATTTACTGGAAGGCTTTTTATGGTTTGTTAGCTCTGGGCATGACCAGAAAATGGGTTCTCCGTGCCCTACTTCCCCTTCATACATCTAAAATATTGTTAACTTATTTGTGGGAGCATTCTTTCCAACATACTTCATGTGTATAAATAAGTGTGTAACACTCTCATGAAAAAATTCTACACTTTCTTGATTTTTGTAGCATATTTTGATGCTAGGCATACTTCAGTCCATTGTTCCCAGTTTATGTCAGTCCCAAATCTCATTTCACAATCTTGATTTCATTTTCGTTAAATATACTTTTTTTTCTCTTGTAGAATTTCACATGCTTGTTTTACTATTTTCTTAATGCCAACTTCTTTTGTTCTGGGCTCCATTATAAAATTTGCCAAATTTGAGGTCATATTTGCTCTCTCCCTTATTGCCCTAATCTGTTTTAATTCTGCTTGGAGACTCTGATATCTCAGCATATCACTTTGTTGAATATCAAACTTCTAACCTTCTCCCATTCAGTTCACTTTTCCCCAATTTATGTTGGATCCATATTTTTTTCTACATTCCTCCTCTGCTTCTCCCCCACCCCATTAGTGCTTTTGTTACTGTACATATTGACAAGATTTCCCACCTCAATACTTTTAATAAATGCCTTGTTGTGCAAATTACAGATCTCATTGCAGACGTATCTTCACCTTTTTTCATACTGAAACCAGTCTGTCAATCTGTTAACCTCATTTGGTATTATATACTATGATAGTAACATTTCTTTCCTTATACTTTGCATGCTGAATAAGATGCAAGAGTCATAATTGTCCCACTAACCTTGCAGTAGTAATCTCTCCATCCTGTCTGGTATATTTTTTAAACACCTTTATTGAATTATCACTTGTGACATAGGCAAATTTATATTTATACAAAAAATAATAATCAAACTGTATAAATAAATTAACATTAACAAGCATTATACTTCACATATATTGATATATATCATATAACCTAAGCAACATTACATAAATTATTAAATTCTTGTCCCTTTTTTTAAACAAGAAACATCTTTATTAAACCATCACTTACAACATAAGCAATCATACATTTATATACATGAAAACAAACCACACCAACACAATCCTAGTTGCAAACATTTTACATCGCAAACCATACTGACACAGTCCCAGGTGAAAACATTATACATCACTTATAATCTATCCAATCATTTTCAATCAAACATTACATAGCTCATTTAAGTCCTGACTTCTTTTAAATCTCATTCCTTCCCTGTATATATTGTTCCTCACAATTCCCATTTTTCCTATGTAGTTTGCTCCTACCCTTTTCTAAAGATCTCAATTCCACTTGTTTTATCTCTGTTACTATATTCACTTCTTCTAATATAGTTGGTTTAGATTTTGATTTCCATTTTCTAGTAATTGCTTTTTTGGCAGCCACCATAATTAAATAGAGCAAGACCTTACATGTCGATGAAAGAGCATTCGCTCTTAAGTCACATCACTTTTCTAATAGAGACCCATAATTTACTGTTATTGCCTTTATTTTAGCTTCAATAATTTTGTGTCCTGAAAAGATATGAAACTGTCTCAAAATGTTAATAACACTGTAATGTCTCTTTCTGGTTTTGTCAGATATAAAATAATATCATCTGCAAATAGAGCCAACTTTTCTTGACTATCATACCAATTATATCCTTGAATTTCTGGGTCCCTTATTTTCTTAGCCACTGGTTCTTAATATAATGCAAATAACCAAGGGAAAGAGGACACTCCTGCCAGGTTCCTCTGCTCAAGCAGAAATTAGAGAGGACCCCACCAACTTTAATTTTCACTTTCCTTCATATATCCTCCTAATCAATCATAAATATTTTCAGGTAATGCCAATTCTTCCATTGCCCTGCTCATTAAGTCCCAGCTTACTCTGTCAAATGCCTTCTCTGCATCAATACCCACCAACAACAATGATGTTTTCTTACATTCTGCTTCCCTCTGGATCATTAATGTTCAGTTAATTTTGTCAGATGTTTGCCTCCCCTACACAAAACCACAACAATCCATATCTATCAATTTTGGCATTACTTTTATCATTCTTTTAGCTATTATAGACATGAATACTTTATAATCATGGTTTAGTATAGAAATGTGTCTGTATGAAGCTGGGTCTGATGGATCTTTATTCTCTTTACATATTACAACTACCACTGCTTTCTTCCAGGATGTTGGTACTTCTCCTCCTCTTAAAATACTGTTAAGCAAAACCTTCTTTATCAGTTTTTTTCCTTCCTAGCTTCCAAACTTCCACAAGAATACCATCTATTCCTGGAGACTTTCCTGTAGATTGGTTATACATCACAATTTTTATCTCAGCTCCTAATTGAGCCTCATCTACCTCCAACCTTGGCATATTTAATTCTTCCATAAAAATTTCCATTTGTATCTTTTCTTGATTTCCATATTTCTATGCTTTATACAGACTTTTATAGAATTTCCAAAATATTTCTAATACCTCTACAGGATCTATTATTACTTTTCTTGTTATAGGCTCCCTAAGCTTGGTGACAGCCCTTTCTACTTTCTGTTGCCTGAGTCATTGTGCTAAAAGTTTTTGTGCTCTACTGTTATTATCAAAAAACAGTTGCTTTACAGCAATATTTCTAAACTTGTGCATATTATCAAGGTAATCCTTTATTTTTTGCTTAGCATTCTGCAGTTGATTCTCTTCTTGTTCTGTGAGATTCCCCCTATTCTGCAATACTTTAACATTTGTTAGTCCACCTAATTACTTCTTGTTACTTCTTCAAAATAGCTCCCTTTCTTTTATTTCCACCCTATTTTTAAACTCCACCTTAACTTTATACCACTCCATACCTATATTTTCAGAAGACATTTCTATCCTCTTTAATAGCTCCTGAATAATCTCCATTCTCCATTCCTTAAATTCCTCTCTTTTCAACAGATAGGTGGGAAAGTGCCAGTGTCTCATTTTTATTTCATTACCCTGTGTTTTTATTTTAATTATTGGCACGTGATCTGAAATAGTTATTGGGTGCTATCAAGACCTTCAATTAAATATGCATGTTCCTGTAAAATGTAAATTCTGTTTAACCTAGCTCAGTTTTTATATCTTGGGGAATAATATGTAAATTCACTCCAAACTCCTATTACCAAATTGTTAGAAAAATATGTACTTAAACATATATGAAGTACTAGTTTAAAAGCAAACAGTATGTAATGCATTTTATTCTATTTTACAATATGGCAGTAAGAATGATCTTACATGTAATTGCTTGAAGCTTTGGAGCTGCAGTGTGATTGAACTCTGACCCTGGCAGTAGCCAGCTCAGCAAGCTTATGTTTTTCACTAATGATTATCTGCTGGGTCAGGAAAAAGCATGTATCTTCCTTCCTCTGAGATAGTTGGCCTTGTGAATATTATCAGCACAGCTGCTAGAAGTTAATGTTGCAAGAAGGAACAAAGAAGCATATTAAGAACCAAGCTGACTATTGTATTCGAGCAGGACTGAAACCTTGAAAGAGCAACATTTACAGAAAGACATTATAACTGACCAGGTGCCTTGCAAGGCTGTATTATTCTCATGGGAAAACTTTTTAAAAGTATAACCTCAGCACTTTCTTATGAATAGAATATTGTAGACTATAGTGATGTAAGTGCCCTGTGACTGACCACGTCAGTAAGGTGGGCAAAGCTGATTGTAAATACTATAAAATATTGAATACTTCCTGAATGTAATTAGTCAAAATTCTATACTTGTATTGTATAGTCTTTTGCCTCCTGGTGTACACTAGTAAAACATTTTGAACTTGAACCTCCTGTATTATTGACTGTTATTTAAGAAAAACCTGATGATTTTACAGTCTGTTTTAATAATTTTACTGATATTTTGGTCCTTCTTAGCCGGAATTCCCTTGGTAAGCTACAGATCAGAATACAACGGTGGTGGAGAAGCTACGCAGGAGAAGTTACCTAAACACGGTTCTTCTTGAAGTGAAAAGACCTCCGTCTAAATTGTCGTGTGTAAAGAGGCTGGCCACTTTCTGATCTGTGGCTGAAGAGCGGAAAACTGGCCCCCAAGAAGAAAACGTGCAGTCATAAACTGGAGGCTCAGGTAGGAAGAATTTCCCTCTTTGCTTTTGTTTTAGATCAGGGACCAGGCTACAGTATAATGTTACTAAGATTTGTTTTAACAGATCAGGAACGAATTGCAGTACTGTATATTTGGTCATAGATCAGGAAAACAGAATAAAGTAGACAGTCATTCTAGACAGGACTGAACAGAGGGAAGAAGATACCACGTGGTAAGAAAAGGGTTACGTAACAGTCTTTTTAAGACATGGGAAATCAGTGCACTAAAAAATCGCGAGACCCGCCCCTAACTGATGACGCAAAATATATGCAATTGCAACGAGCAGATAATATAAGATACTATACAAAATGGGTTAACAAGTACGAATTTGATGGTAAATTAAACAAAATTTCGTTAGTTAAACTTTTAAAACAGTTAAAATTTGAAGCAGAAGGTCAGGCAAAAAAACAACGACAGTTAGGCATTCCTCAGGCACATAGGTGGATTGAGGAAGTGAACCGAAGGGAACAGAAGATTAAAAATACAAAAGCATTATTTTTAGATAAAGAGGATAATAATACAGTAATAGCGATGGCCCCTCCCCCTCTGCCCCCTCCGATATCTTTTTCAGGATATGAAGCAGGAGGACAAGCCAGTCCTCCTCCACGTTATTCTGAGATTGCAGGGGCATTGAAACAACCATTCATAAGAGAACCTATTGAAACTAGATCCCGAACACGAAAAACACTTAGAGATACAGATTTATATCAAATAGGGAGAGATTCACTAGAAGAAAGTGAAGAAATCTGTCCACTAATCAAAGTTCCGAACCCTCAGGCAGGACAGGAAGGACAGGACCCAACTCTCCTAGTGTATAGACCATGGACACCGGAAGATATCCGAAAAGCTACAGAGGGAATCCCTCATCCAAAAATTAATCATGAGAAGTTTATACAAGATTTACAAGGTATGAGACTAAGTTACCACTTAAATGGGGAAGAAGTGGAGAAGGTAGTTAGACAAATTATAGGTCCAGACTGGCACATGATTTGTGGCACCTGGAATGCTCATGACGGACAGCTCAAGCCACTCCTACATAGTGACGCAGAGCTAGATACCAGAGTGAAAGGTCTTACAGACCGAATCTCTGAGAAATGGAAACCTAGAGCAGATTGGACTTGTATTAACCAATGCATACAACAAGATAATGAAACTGTAGATGGATACTATGGTAGATTATTGGAATGTTTTAATAACCATAGTGGTATGCCTATTCCTGAGAATCAGAAGAATGATAGTTCATATGAACAGCAGTTGAAAAATGCATTTTGGAAAGGTTGTATTGCCCCTATTAGTAGCTTTATTACAAAACATATGATGGATCACCGAACGAGTAGGCTACAAGCCCTACTAGAGTATGCTAGGCATGCTGAAAGACATTTTAATAGTAAAAAGAAGAAGAAAACGCAAGTCTTCACAGCTGAAGACGGAGCAGAAGTCTTTGTAGTACAGTCAAATAAAAAGGGTAAGAATAATACTCAGGGTAATAAATACTCTGGCAAAACTTTAGAGGATTTAGAAGAAAGAAAAAGGAAAGGTGAGTGCTTTAAGTGGGGCAAAAGAGGACATTTAGCAAGGGATTGCAGGTCAAAAAAAATAAGACTACCGAAGAAAAAGATAAAGGTGATGAGGATTGACTATATGATAGTGATAACAATCAGAACTCATCAGGAAAGGTTAATAGACAAAAAGAATATGTAAATGTAGTAGAAGGGATAGAGGAAGTCCAAACAGATGCAGAGGATGATGAAAGTGAAGTTTTAGACTTAGCATTATTGAGCTTGGAGCTCTATTTGGCAGACACAAAACCGGAAGTTACACTTCTAGTGGAAGGAAGAGAAGTGAAATTCTTGTGTGACTCGGGAGCGTCACGAACTTTGATACACCCTTCAAAGTTATCAGAACACTCTGAATCACCTGACTATATATTAGTGAAAGCAGCAAATGGACAGCTATATAGGGAACCACTTTCCCATGATATAGCAATAACTGACCCTATTTCAGGTATGACCCAGAAAAGTAAAATAGTGGTTTCTGCGAAATGTCCAGTAAACTTACTGGGGAGAGACCTTATGCAGATTTTTGGAATAGCAGTAGTTCCTACCATGCAGGGTATGGAGGCACAGAGACAAATGGATGCTTTTGTAGTGTGATCGGAGGGCGAAGCCTATTATTGGTACAGCCAGGACTTAGTTACGACTGGTCCAGGGGCAGTGACCGAAGAACTGATGAACGTAGCCATCAGTAAGGTATCCTCCCTTAACACTGATCAGCAGCATTTGTTACATTGTACTCTATACTACTGTAGCACACCAGGACCTGATAAGGAATATGAACAAGAATTGTTCAGAAATTCGGCTAATAGACTAGTGTTGTGAACCTTATATTGGGATACTGAGGGTAACAGTGTAGCAAGTTGTTCACTGCCTCAGGAATTTATGAAATTGTACAAATCCAACAGACTGCCACATGTCAGTTTGACAGAACATAAAAACGTGAGGTGGGCAGATTTGGGTGAAAAAGTAACAAGATGGGAAAAACAAACTGATTTAGAATTATCACAACAGGGTGTACAAAAACAGAAATTGAATTGGTTAACACAAGCACGTCCAGCTGTACACTTACAACATAGTGAGGACAGCTGATTGGCATTTTTACTAGAAGAAGAAGAAAAAGCCTTGTTCGGTGTACCAAGCATTCTTTGGTCAACAGGGAAATCAGATGTGGGACTTATTCAGACAGCAGGTCCAGTAACCATTACACCGAAATCAGCTTTTAGACCACAAAAAAGACAATACCCCTTGAGGAAGGATGCAGAGCAGGGAATTAAGCCTATAATAGCAGCATTACTCAAGGAAGGAATACTGGTAGAATCTTTGGATTCACCATGTAATACCCCTCTATTCCCTGTTAAAAAAGCAAACGGGGAATGGCGGATGGTACAGGATTTACAAGCTGTAAATGATGCAATAATACCTAGAGCACCTACGGTGCCAGACCCACACACTTTATTAAACGACTTAAAGCCACAACAAAAATATTTTACTGTAGTAGATATAAGTAACGCCTTCTTTTCAATACCTATACATCCTGATAGCCAGTATTGGTTTGCCTTTACATTTCAGGGTAAAAGATATACTTATACTCGGCTACCACAGGGATATTGTGAAAGTCCAACGATATTTGCACAAGAGATGGCTAGCAACCTGGCGGGATTTACTCCACCAGAGGGCAGTCAAATACTACTTTATGTAGATGACATCCTGTTAGCAGCCCCTACCCAGCAGCAGTGTAGGGAAGATGCAATCGCATTGTTGAAATTTTTAGCGCAACAGGGACATGAAGTAAACAAAAACAAGTTACAACTTTGGAGAAAACAGGTTAGATACCTGGGATATGTAATATCCAAGGAAGGTAGAATACTAGATGAGGATAGAAAAACAGCAATTTTACAGGCACCCAAACCAACTACCAAGAAGGAAATGATGTCCTTCTTGGGAACGACTAATTTTTGTCGAAGTTGGATACCGAATTATGCCTTGGAATCGGCTCCATTGGCTGATTTAATATTTAAAACACCAATGGCAGCACAAGATGTATTGCAATGGACACCTGAAGCAGAAACAGCTTTCTGCAGACTAAAACAATTGATAGCTTCATCATTAGTTTTAGGACTCCTAATTACCACAAAAGATTTTTTCAAACTGTAGATTGTAAACAGGGATATATGACGTCAGTTTTGACGCAACAGCATGGAAGTAAGCAATGCCCCATAGCTTACTATTCATCACAGTTAGACCCAGTGGCACGGTCTTTGCCACATTGTGTACAAGCAGTAGTCGCAGCTGCAATGGCAGTACAGGCTTCAGCCTCAGTGGTGTTATTCCATCCTCTCACTTTGAGAGTGCCTCATGCAGTCGCAATAATTTTACTACAAGAAAAAATAGCATACCTGTCTCCTGCTAGGCATCTTTCTTGTATGACCATATTGCTGAGCCAATCTCATATGGTAATTGAACGTTGTACAACATTAAACCCATCAACGTTACTTCTGACTCCTATGGATGGCACACCACACAGTTGCCTGCAGAAAATTGAGCAAATAACTTTGCCTAGACAGGATCTTACTGATATACCTTTGGATGATGCTGAAGTAACATTTTATGTGGACGGCTCATGCAGAAAGGGTCCTACAGGGAAGAATATAGTAGGGTACGCAGTAGTCACAGATACAAAAATTTTAGAAGCACAACCCCTGCAGCATAACTTGTCTGCTCAAGCAGCAGAACTGATAGCCTTAACACGAGCTTGCACTCTAGCAAGAAACAAATGTGTGAACATATATACTGATAGTCAGTATGCCTTTTCTACAGTGCATGTTTTTGCACAGCAATGGAAGAACAGGGGAATGATAACATCCACTGGAAAACCAATTAATCATGCGCAACTTATTTTGAATTTATTGGATTCCATCCAGTTGCCTACCAAAGTAGCTATTTGTAAATGTGTAGCTCACACGAAACAACAGGATCCGATTTCAAAAGGTAATGCACGAGCTGATGCAGCTGCCAAGCAAGCAGCTTCAGACTCGGAAACTTTACTTTTAAATGAGGAATTACAACCATCTGAGATTTTAGATCTAAAAATGTTAAAAACAATGCAGACATTAACTACGAAAGCAGAGAAACAAAAATGGGAAAGACGAGGTGCGATCCTCGAAAACGGACTGTACATCTCCAAAGAAAAAAAGCCAATATTGCCGTCTAATTTATTTAGATATGCAGCTTTGTTGAGCCATGGGCAGAGGCATGTCTCAACAGGGGGGATGGTACAGTTAGTAAACAGAATATTCCAAACATACGGGTTTACGAATTACACACAAACATTTTGTGCAGCATGTCACATTTGTAATAAACATCATGCACAAGGAGCATTCAAACCCAAGCAAGGGAGTTTTCCTACACCACCATATCCGTTCCATACTATTTGTATGGATTTCATAGAATTGAATAAATGTGAAGGGAAAAAATACTGCTTAGTGATTATAGATATGTTTTCAAAATGGGTGGAAGCCTTTCCAACTAGAAATCCGGATGCAGCAACAGTGGCAAAGGCCCTGGTAAAAGAAATAATTCCTAGATCTGGCATACTGGAAAGAATCTATAGTGACAATGGGACACACTTTGTCAACCAGACAATCCAACAACTTGGGAAATTCTTTGGGATCTCCTTGAAAAATCATTGTGCTTACCACCCCCAGTCTGCAGGACTGGTGGAGAGATATAATGGGATTTTGAAAAATAAGTTAAGGAAGTTGATAAGTGAGACTCAGAAGAATTGGATTTGCTGTTTGCCTTTAGCATTGCTGAGCATGAGAACAGTTCCAAATGTAAAGGGCTTGACCCCCTTTGAAATAATATTTGGGAGGGCATATTATGTGCCACAGTGGAAAGCTCTCATGCCTGCAGAGCTGGAGGCTGACAGCTCATTAGCTAGTCATATGAAGAAATTGTTAACCAATAAGACTGTTTTGCAGTTGAACTCTTTTTCAGATAAAGAACAGATGAAACCGGAAGCAGTGCTGACCCCGGGGTCCTGGGTTTGGTTGAAGGTTATCAAAAAGAAAAATTGGACAAGTCCGAAGTGGGAAGGTCCATACCAGGTACTGTTGGCGATGCCTACTGCAGTAAAGGTTGCTGAGAGGTTGTCCTGGGTTCACCTGACACACTGTAAACCGGTAAAGAACTTTCAGCTTGATAAACATTTTGTAGCTGATGCACCACAAAAGCAGGATGGCCAGGAGCAAAGTGTATAAGAATGCAAATCAACCCCAAAGAAATTGTTTAACTATCTTGCTAATTATACACCTATTGACTATGGTTGTGGTGACTTGCCTCTTGTTGTGGTTTTTCTTGCATATAACCACACAAATGAAATTGACAAAATGTGATGAACTGTCTATAGACTGGCATCCAAACTTTAACACATACTTGGCCATGAAGCGTGTATATGTAGAGACTATGAACGTTTCGAACTGCTGGGTTTGTACTGCTATACTGACAGCATATGGAGGACCTTTGATGTCCGCTGTCCCTTTGGGGATAAATGAAACTTGGGAAAATTTACTTTTTGACACAGGTTCTGTGAGATCACAGGACAAAGTTGCATTGTATTTACCCATTACACAGAAAGGAATTGTTTGTTTTTATAAAAATGATACACTCCAAGTTGGTTGAAGTAACTGTAACATAACTGTATCTTACAAATGCTATATTAAGGCCAAAGATAAAAGTACTAGTTGTAGCACAAATTATGATTCATATTTGAGCTTAATGAAAACAACGATAAAAGATGTGCAGAAAAATCCTGAATTGCATAAACAATTATCTGTTATAGACAAGAAAATGTTTCATTCAGAGTTAACCCGCATCAGTACTAAAGTAGAAAATTGTTATTTTGTTTGTGGGAAAAAGGCATATAAATGGTTACCTGAGAATTGGTCTGGCAGTTGTTTTTTGGGTTATCTGGTTCCAGCTATAAGGCATACTGCTGAATTGCCTCTGGGTAAGATACGGAACGTAAGAGATGTAGCCCAAAGTACTGGGAATTCAGTCGGAAAACCCGCTAATCCAGTGGGTAAGATCGAGGCTGGCTGGAAAGACCATTCATCCATGAAAGATAAAGAAAAATTGACTCATATGGACTTAAGTGACAGTGTTATATCCTGGGCTGGAATATTCCCAGCCTATGGAGCAGTCAAATCAATCTGGGAGCTGAGAAAATTGTCAAAACTTCTCGAAGTAATGAGTAATGCAACCTTTTCCGCTCTCGAACTTGTAACTGATGAACTGAATGCAATGAGAACTGTTGTGCTACAAAACCGAATGGCTCTTGACTTCACCCTAGCGGCGAGAGGTGGTACGTGCGCGCTTATCAAAGAAGAATGCTGTGCGTACATACCAGATAATAAACACAAAATTAACGATCACCTAGAGGTAATACAGCAGGTATCGGCCATGACTGAACCAGGCCCAAACCCACTGATGAACTTTTCCAGAGTCTGTTTGGTGGGTGGGGTTCAATCCTAATGAATATTTTGATCGCCATTTGTGTTGTATTGCTCATACTAGGAGCATGTGTCTGTTGCGGAATACCCTGTATGAAAAGATTAGTTAGAGAATTTGTTGACATAACTGTAACTGAGACTATGTACCAAGACATTGAATTGGATCTATTAGTTCCAAATGAAATTCTTTCTGAAATATAAAACAAATGACTTGCCTAGTTAAAAATCTCTAAGAGGAGAAGGCTAGGGAACGAAATGATATTGTTTATGTTTCTGAATAGAATAAAAAGTATTAAAAGGAGAGAGAATGTTAGAAAAATATGTACTTAAACATATATGAAGTACTAGTTTAAAAGCAAACAGTATGTAATGCATTTTATTCTATTTTACAATATGGCAGTAAGAATGATCTTACATGTAATTGCTTGAAGCTTTGGAGCTGCAGTGTGATTGAACTCTGACCCTGGCAGTAGCCAGCTCAACAAGCTTATGTTTTTCACTAATGATTATCTGCTGGGTCAGGAAAAAGCATGTATCTTCCTTCCTCTGAGATAGTTGGCCTTGTGAATATTATCAGCACAGCTGCTAGAAGTTAATGTTGCAAGAAGGAACAAAGAAGCGTATTAAGAACCAAGCTGACTATTGTATTCGAGCAGGACTGAAACCTTGAAAGAGCAACATTTACAGAAAGACATTATAACTGACCAGGTGCCTTGCAAGGCTGTATTATTCTCATGGGAAAACTTTTTAAAAGTATAACCTCAGCACTTTCTTATGAATAGAATATTGTAGACTATAATGATGTAAGTGCCCTGTGACTGACCACGTCAGTAAGGTGGGCAAAGCTGATTGTAAATACTATAAAATATTGAATACTTCCTGAATGTAATTAGTCAAAATTCTATACTTGTATTGTATAGTCTTTTGCCTCCTGGTGTACACTAGTAAAACATTTTGAACTTGAACCTCCTGCATTATTGACTGTTATTTAAGAAAAACCTGATGATTTTACAGTCTGTTTTAATAATTTTACTGACACAAATTCACATTTTCCATGCCAAATAATTTCATAAATTTCTTCAAAAAATCTACACTCCATTATTATGCATTCCTTCAGGGTCTCCCAGACACATCTTCACTGTTGCAAATCACATTCCAGTCCCCACCTATCAGTAATATTCCTTGCTGAAAACTGATTATTTCTCCCAGAATTTTCTTAAGCTCCATTATAGCAAGTTTAGGTGGAATATAAATGCATACCAGTGTAATCCTTCTCCTTTGCCAGTAGCCCCTTAGCACTACAAATCTGCCATTATTATCTGTTTTATCCTTTTCTATCACTATTGGAACTCCTCTTGCAATTAATATAAGTACTCCTTTATTCCTTTGTCCTAGGCATTCCACTGAGTAACCATCCTGAAAGCCTCTCTTTATCAAATTCACATATTCAAGTTCTTTCTAAGTGTATCTCCTGTAAAATAGCTATTTGCATGCTACATTTTTAGTACAGTTTTTACTACTCTTTCTTTTTTGTATTTATCTGTGAGATGGTTGACATTTAAAGACATCACAGAAAGCATTATTGCATTAAAAAGTTATTATTCCTACCTTTATGTATAACACCTTTTTGTTAAATGTCTAGTTCCGGCTTTTTTATTACATGCATATACTGTTTGATAGGTTGAACTTTTATACAGTTGTGTCTTGTCATATCCATTTGAGCCTATGTCACATCTTGCAAAATTTTTGTGCTCTTGAAAGCCCTCAAACAAAAAAACAAACATACCTCCAATATCCCCTAAAACCTGTTAACGTAATACTAACACACAAAACTATGTCCATTTTCAAATACTGAAGTTCTACCCTCCTAATAGGAACAAAAGTCCCAAACTGACAGCCACACACACAGACTTGAGTTAACTTAAAAGAAAAGTTAAACATGCTACGATGCATGGTGCAGCCTGTGCTTCTACTAAGTGCTAATTGATTTTGTATTTTCTTTATAGCTCTCCCAGCTGGGAAAACACCTGAATGCTTTCATAGAGCATTATCTCCTAGCCAGTTTCTCTTCTTAGTTTTTTTATTCATCCAATCACTCTGCAAGAGACTGTAGCCAGTTTCTCTTTATCAGGTTGTCTCCATGGAGACAAGAGAACCAGGCAGGCAGTTTCTCTTTACTGGATTGTTTCCACAGAAACATGAAGACCAGCTACAGAATTTTGTACTGGGCATACATGTATTTGCTAGAAAAAAGCATTATAATATTCAATATTCTTTTTCATTTACTTGCTTACTCTTAAAAATTGTTACTAAATGAATATAAGGTCCTTAATCCAGTCATTTCTTCATGCAAGAATTAGAAAAAAGCACATTCATTTTTCTTTTCTCATGCTCTTTTAACCAGGCTTTTTTTCATTGCATTGCCTACATTTCTTAAAATTGAACAAGAAGAAAGAGAGAAGGGAGAAATAAAAGAAAAAAAAAGAACATCAGCACCTGTTTGCAATCTCCATTACACTTAAAAATAACTAGAAAACCTTACTTTATAGCATGCAAAGAAAGCCATACACCACAAAAATTGTGCTACTAAGAAAAATATTTATTTACTTACAGTAAACTTTCTCCCTCCTCTTCCCCTCCCCAAAGCATTTTTGAACATTAATGACATGAAATAGGGTATATGCTTTAAAGTCCCCCACAAGTACAATAAATTCTGAAAACGTCCAATATTTTCATATTTTCTTGTTGTCATATTTCACATACATAATTATTGTATTATAATCCCATATTAAGTTACTGGTTTTATTACTCTTCAGCTCCATCTCCCAAATCTTGTCTCTGCTTCATTTCCAAAGTACTCTTGATTCTTCTAGTCAACTCTGGTGCTCACTTCCTTCACTCCAACATTTTCAGTTGAAACATTGGAAAAAGGTTCACATATGCAGTCTCTATGTGGTCTTTAGTACCAGAAGAACAAGAAGCAGAATCTCTTTTTGTTTCACAGCTCACGTTTTGTTAGACAAACTTTTATATTTCTTCCTTAACAGGTACTTCTTCAAAAAATGATTTTGTCCCTCCAGGGGAGAATACTTTGAATACAGCTGGATACAGCAGTTTAAATCTCACACCTGTGTCTCAACATTCCCTGAATAGTGGAATAAATTTGCTTCCCATCTGCCTGGTGTACAATGAGTAATCATTCTCTGCAAACATCATGTTGTCTACCACTTTTAGTACTTTGTTCCTCTGCCACAGTTTTGTCAAAATCCACTCCTTCTGCTGGTAGGATTGGATATTTACTATTAAAGTTCTAGGTTGCTTTCTCATAACCAGGTTTGGAGCATACACACAGTGTGCCCTTTCAACTAAAAACTAATGATGTGGAACACCAGTCCAGTTGCTTATTTGTGCTTTCATAAAATTAATGGAGTCTGTTCCTTCCAGCTTCTCTGGTATAGCTGAAAATCTCATTTTTTCCCTACATGCTGTGTCCTCTAATTCTATTATTTTTAAACACCTCTTCCTGAGCAGTTTCATATTCAGCCAGCCTTTTCTTTATTTTGACCTCTGATTTTTTTTTGCTTTATCATCTCTTCTGAATATTTGTTTAAAGCTACTTCTATTTTCCAGCCTTTTGTTGTTTGTGTTGATATACTCCATTAGTGTTTTGTTTATTTTAACCATGTTTGTGTACAGCTGTCTTATATCTTCCTGTAGGTTATTGGAATTCATGTCTGGAGGTTGCATTGCCTGTTGCTGAACACCTGCAGAACGTTCCCCAGTCAGTGTTTCTTCCTTACTTTTTGTAGATGATTTTTTTCCAGGTCATCTGTATTTCTTTTTTCCTGGCATCCAGGTTGTATACTTACTTAGCCAGTTACTGAAATTTACCAATAAACAAGTCTACTGGCCTTCTCTTCTGAGTTTCTGTTTTCACACTGGGAGAGCTAGAATTAAGCTGTTACTCAATGTGTAGCCATCTTGGAAGTCCTGCTTCCTCCATCCCATCTGGTATTGTTAACTTTTCTTACATTGCCCTAGCACGCTTTCTATCCTATTTTAACTCCTGAATTTTTTCATTGTCAGCATTACATTTTCTTCAGGTGGGGCAAGAAAGCACTTCATACCCATATCATCAATGGAACTATAAACATTTTTGCTTCTTGTTCCTTATGATCCAGGTCTACTGTCACTAGTATACATGCTTTAAGTGCATTCATTACCTTCTGTTTACTTCATTGCTTCTGACACCTGTCTTGCCAGCTACACTCCTAAGCATTTATTTTTGTGTGCCCCATAGGAATGTAAGCCTTTGTACAAATGTGTAGGCTGACCAATAATTAACTGAAATGGCTTAAGGGCTTTTGTTTCCCCTCTCATTAATTCTATTGCCAACAAAACTTGAACATTTTGCAGTTGTTCAAATAGAATAGACACATCCATTCTGGGCTGGTAAGATAAAATAATACATTATCAGCAAATAGCACAGTTTTAATCAGTTTAACTCACCATAGGTTCATAGGTTCATACTAGGCTATCTGCTCTAGGGCATTTATAAGCCTAGCCAGAGTTGTGTGGCTTTCACCACCCCTTAGGTTGAAGAATACTATACCCATTAGTTTGCCGTGCCTCTGTCCAGCAGTGATACAGAGATGATCCCCAGGGTAAACCTACGATCTCCCATCCACTGGTCAAGATTCCTCTTGAACAGAGCCAGCAAGGTGCTCTGTCTCACAGTCATACTCTCTAATTTTTTAATGCCTTACTTGTACAGCTAGCGGTCCTGTATAGGTTCATAGTTGTATAGAAGGCTAAGGACCACTAAGGCCCTCATAAGCCTAGCCATGCAATACAAATTTGACCCACAAATTTGATTTATATAGGTTGTGATTTACTCTCTCCCTCTGTCCATCAGAGACATAGGAGTCAAACTAGGGGTGAATGTCTGATTACCTATCCATTTGTCCAAGTTGTGCTTAAAAAGTGATAGGGAGGAACACTGCTTCGCATGGATGGTGAGTCTGTTCCAGGGAATGGGAATTCTCTAAGAAACACATCTGGCTCTACAACATGTCCTATTCATGTTACAAGCAAATTTTAGGTATTTTAATCTAAATATTTATGATGTTGTTTGTTTTGTGAATGTGCAAAAGGTTCATTAAAACAGGGTTCAGGGATGCCCTGTATGCCAAACAAAGATCACCTCTCAGAAGTCTGTATGATACTACATAAAGAGACAGGGTTTTGAGGCAATCAGTGTAGGACATTGTGTTTACTCCCTGTATTCTTTTTGTAAGGAATTTTTTGTGGGCGTTCCAGTTGCAGAGTGTGTCTGGTCAGCTATATACTGAAAGGGGCATTATAATCTATGATGGGTCTGCTAAGGAACAGGTACAGTGGTATGGTGACTTTTCTGGACCTATATACCATGCCCTTGATTATAGGTTGAGCAACACAGAAGAATTTTCTTATTACCTTGGACACATGCTAGTCAAAGGCTAGGTTACTATCTACATGAGTTCCTACAGCCCTGACTAATGACTCAACTTTTAAGGGTGTTTTATTAAAGACATATTTACCTGGGGTGGTAGACTTTCCAAAAGGTACTATAATGGATTTCTTGGTATGAGTTTTAAGCCATGGATTTTGGCACCAAGCATTTGTCTGTATTAAACCTTCTGAAGGGTTTGCTTATCTTGGGGGGAACCCAGTGACTGCTCCCAGTTTGAAATTATCTGCAAACTAGTTTAGCCAAAGGCCTTTGACATTGGCCTTCACATCTGAGAAGGAGATGCCAAAGAAGAGTGGTCCCAGCACAGAGCCCTGGGGGTATTCCACTGATGACCTGCCTCTTTTTAGTGGTTGCTACACTGATTCTAACCTCCTGGGTCCTATCAGTGAGCCAGCTAGCTATCCATCATGTTATAAAGGGGTTTATACTTAGTTCCATAAGTTTGTTGACAATGCCCGAGTGGGGTATTATATCAAATGCTTTAACCAGATCTAGGTATGCAGTATATACCCTTTCCCCCTCATCCATTGCTTTAGTGATCTTTTCAAAGAGGTCCAACAGATTCAGTAAGCATGAACTTTCTTTGACAAAGCCAAACCAAGATGGATCAAGCATTTGGACATCTCCTATGTCCTTTGTTGATAATTTCCATAATTCTTTCCACGTTTTTCAAGTAAGACTATGGTATGTAGTTTCCAGGATTTGTTTAAGGTTCTCCCTTATGAAGAGGGATGACTGTTGCAATCCTCCATTCATGTGATTCATGTGGCACAAAGCCTATTTTAAGAATAATGACTCCAGAGGTCCTGCTATGTCATATTTTATACTATACAAGAGGCATCCTGGGATGTTATCACAGCCAATTGAGACCATGTTCTGGTCTTTAATGAGTGCAGCCAGTACATGCTTCCTAGTTATAGCTGGAGGGTTATGTTTGAGGGTATTTTTGAAGGGCTGGAGTGGTTATGTTTGAGGGTATTTTTGAGGGGGATGGTTGGGTTGGGGGGAATAAATTATAATTGAATTTGTTCGCAAACAGGTTTGCGATATCACAAGACTCATTGCATGTTGCACCATTACCCTCCAGTTTGGCACATTGTTGTGTGCTGCCTTTCAGGTTTCTGACATAGCTGCAGAAGGCAATGTAATCAGTGAAAGAACGTGGCGAAGCACAGCAGCATACAATAAAACCTGAAGAATAACAAACAAGCAGTGCAGTGAAAGCTTTACATTTTATTTTCATTAAAAGCTTAACATTGCAGTGCTCGTTTGTTATTCTACAGCTGTAGAAGGCATTATGGTTATTTTTCACCCTGGAGGCCATCTTAACCACAATGCTGGCTTTACTTGACCTAATTAGTCCTCTTAGTCACCTATTTATTTTGATGACAGAGGTTCTATTTTATGGGAGTTACCCTTCTTGATTTTTACCATAATTCTTTTTCCTTTTGTTGCATATGCTATTTAATTTAGGATAACACCAGGGTGGTTTGTTTCTAGGGCTAGTACTGGGCTTACATCTGGAAAAATATATATAGGTTCTTAGGTACATTTTAAGCCTAGCCAATTTTCCTTCCAAAGGTGAGAATCAAATTCTGTACCTTATGTCTGTGAGCTAAACATCTTAATCATTATGCTAACCCCAAACATCCTGGAGTTGGCATAGCAGGAATTCTGTTGGCATTGCACTGAAAATATACAGAGAGTAAATAAGTTCATCAGCAATGAACATTCTTGCCTTGCCCCCTTGTAACAGGAAAAAGTTATTGGTAGCAGTCTTCCTAATTTTATATTAACTGAAGAACCCACCTATATCTATCTATCTATCTATCTATCTATCTATCTATCTATCTATCTATCTATCTATCTATCTATCTATCTATCTATCTATCTATCTATCTATCTATCTATCTATCTATCTATCTATCTATCTATCTATGTCTATCTATCTATCTATCTATCTATCTATCTATCTATCTAGGTGAATTTAAGCATTTAAGCTCTTACAGTGTGACAAAATCAAAGTGCACACACAAAAAAACAATAAAAGCTGGTAATCTTGGAAAGTTCAGTTACTGCTCATTTACTAAACTGACTGAATGTCAGCAAAGAAGAAACTTAGAGAAAGTAGGCAAAAATCAACTTGACAAGGAGAAAAAAATACTCTGGTGGGAAAAAAAACTTGCAGCTGTTCAATACAATGCAGTTCAAGTTTAATCTTTGATACAAGAGATGGCTTCCAGTAATTTAAAGGAAAATTAATCAAATGCATTTAAAGGTGTTTAAAATAAGTGGGATACTGAAGGAATATATAAAGTTGAACAACTAAAGGTTGCAAAGAATAGTAGAAGCATTAAGTAGTTCTTCAGATGAGCTGATGAAACTGCAAAAATCCAAGGTTGAAATGAAGGAAGGACTGGCTGAATATGACTCTTCTCAAAAAAAAGGGAAGACAAGGCATGCAAATAAAAATGTTTCTGCTATACCAGAGAAACTGTAAGAAATAAATTGCATTAATTTTATGAAAGCACAAATAAGCAACTGGTCTGGTATTCCACAAAAGGATTTGTTAACTAAAAGGGCACAGTATGGGTATGCTCCACTTATGGGCATGAGAATGAAGCCAAAACCTATATCAATAAAAATGCAGTCATACCAGAAGAAAGAGCTGCTTCTGACAAAATTGTGGCATAAGTGAAAAGTGTTAAATGCTGAGGATAGCAGTGTGTTTGCAGAAAATGATTATTCATTGTACACCAGGTAGAAAATAAAGTTTATCAGTGGAATCAGGGGATTTTGAGAGGCAGATGTGAGATTCAAGCTGGTACATCCAGTTGTCTTTAGAATAGTTTTCATGGAGACTCAAAGACATTTTATATGCAGAACAAGCTAAATGGAAAATAAAAAAAGTTAATCCAGCAAAGAGTGAGCCAGAAAACTCAGGAGGAGAAAAATTAGGAGTACCTTGGACTTGGATCAGAGACTGGTGTTAGTGGTCAACGTAATGAGGAAGAAGACAAGCAATAGGTTTATAGGTTCTTAGGTGTGTACTAGGCTAATGGCCCTGGAGCCTTTACAAGCCTAGCCCATAGGATTACCCTGGCATCATGCCACCCGACCTTAGTTCCCAGTGCCTCTGTCAAGTAGAGCCACTGGAGTGATCCCGTGGGTGAATTTTCTATTTCCCATCCACTCATCAAGATTTGTCTTGAAGACGGCCAGTGAGGCACTCCACTTGAGATGTATGGGAAGTCTATTCCATAGCATGGGCAGTCTCTGGGTTATGAACCTGTCCCTCCAGCTTGGTCTGTTGATCGTGGTAATGAGCTTGAGTTCTCTGGAGCATGTAGTGTGGAGGGATTGGGATTTCTTTAGATGTAGCATTTCTAACAGAGCTGGATCAGATATGGCTTTGTAAGTCAAGCAGAGATTGCCTCTAAGTAGGTGATATGAGACAGAGAATAGTTGGAAATTTTTTGAGTCTGTCCATACAGGACAAGTGTTTAAGGCCTAAGATCCTCTTTGTGAGGTATTTTTGCAGCCTCTCCGGTTATTGTAGGTGTCTAGTGAGGTACATGCCAAATGGAGCATTGTACTCAATAACTGGCCTAATGAGGGAAGAGTAGAGAGAGACAATGACCTCTTTCTTCCTGGATGCAAAACCCTTAGTAATGAGATGTGCCACATAGAAGGACTTTCTGACCACAGTGGCAATGTGGTGGTCAAAAGAGAGGTTGCTGTCAACCCGTGTTCCCAGATCTCTTATTATGCCTTCTGTGTTCAGTGGACTACCGTCGATGTGGTAATTCATGGGAACCATTTTTTTCCCAAAGGGGATGACAACACATTTTTTGGCATTGAGCTTAAGGCCATGGTTCTGACACCAGTCATTGTTCTCAGTGAGGCCTTTCTGTAGGATGTCAACATCACTTGGGGAGTTAATTATGGCTCTCAACTTGCAATCTTCTGTGTACTTTGTCAGCCAGAGTCCCTTTGTGTTTGCCTGGATTTTAGAGAAATAGATACCAAACAGGAGAGGATCCAGGACCGAACCTTGTGGACTCCACTCGTGACTGATCAACAGTCTGAGTTGGAGTCAGCTACTTTCACACTGTAGGTTCTTCATAATGTGAAGTTTGGAAATAAATGGATAATTTGTAAAGTGCCATTGCCATAAGATGCAGTTTAAGCATAAAATATTACTACTGCAAGAAGTACCAAATAAAGACTGGAAGCTTGCTGACTGTGCTAATTGGTGGGAAGACCCTAAAGCAATTCCTACATTGTCTTTAATATTTAGAAATACAATGAAAGGACTGAAGATGCAATTTTAAATAAAAAAATTGTTCTATGTAATTTTTCTATAATGCATGTAACGAAGTGAATTGCATGCTATATTGTAAAGAAGAGTATGCAGAAGTATTTTAAATATCATGTGCGGGTTCTTATCAGTGACTGCTGTTCATGCTAGTGACATTAAAGTTAAAAATACCTTTTCTTGATTGTAATGTATCCAGGGCTTATACTGTATTTATTTATTTTATTTTATTGCATTTGTTTACTGGGAAAGTCCACTGGGCCTAAAAGAGCTCATTTTCAGTGGAGGACCAGGGAGAAAAGCTTCAACAAGAACATAGGTACAGAAGTAGAAACAGTGTTACACATAGTGATTACAGCAATATATACAGAATATATACATGAAAGCAGGAATTAAGTTGGCTTGATTACAGCAAAATATACAGAATATATACATAAAAGCAGAAATCTAGTTGGTTTGATTACAGTAATATATACAGAAAATAAACATTAAAGCAGGAATGTAGTTGGTTGCCAAATGAATTCAAGCAGAGAGGTATAAACAGAGATATATTAATCAGTATTTTTGTACCAGTATCAAGTGATGAAAAAAATAATAAATATGGAGAAAGTATTATCAGTCACTAGTAGCAAAAAGCATAGGAGTTTAGTTATCATGGTTAGGTTATAGAGCAGGTACATAGCTAGGAAGAGATGAGATGATTTTTCAGAATTTGTTTGAAGGTTGTGGTGCTGCTTCTATATCATATAGAGGGTAGATGTGAGTTCCATAGTTTGGTGACAGTGAAAGAGAGAGGAGTTGACCAGCCGGAAAGGTGGGCTTTTCTACTTTTAGAAGTAGATGATTTTCAGATCTTAGTTGCCTGCTGGGTTAGTATTTGGCAAGTAGAGTAGAGATAGCAGGACAGTCTGTGGATCAGTAGATTATTTTGTGCGTTGTAGTTAGTTGGGTGAATGAGAAATGGTGGGGCAGTTCTAGCCACCCTAATTGTTTTAGTGAGTTACAGTGGTGGGATGAGAAGTTGGCCTTGGTGGCAAATTTGGCTATTCTGTTGCAACTTATATCAAGTTTGGATTTTGTAGAATTTTGGATATTAGTGAGGAGAGGGGCACCATAAAGAACAAGAACAAGAACTTGCTGTAACAAGATAAAGTATGGATATAACCAGTATAATGCAATACACATCCAAAAGAACCAACTCCACAAAAACATAAGCTCCATGAGGAAAGGAACACCACTCAAAGGACAAGATGATTTCTTTTATTAACACACTTCTGGTACCTCAGCCTTTCGCCTTCTAATGGAATGCTTTTCTCATACAATCCTGTTCCTATATATACACACACATATCTCCAGTACCAATTAATTAATTAACTAATTAACAACCTAATTTACAAAAATTCATAGACTTTGAGTAATTGCACTTTTACACATAACCAAGTTTACAACCATGATGTTATATATTTTGTTAAAAATAGCTGTAACAATATTTTCCACATTATTAAATACTATCTGTATTTTTACATACATTTTTAAATATTTTTAAATGTATTTTTAAATACATCTTTAAATACATTTTTAATTATATACTTGTTTCCTTTTTTCAAACAATCAAATTATTCTCTAAATTCATTCCATTGGGAAACAGAGTATGATAATTAATAATCAACCTACTCTCAAGTCTACTTAATTCTTTTTTTAAATTTCCCCTGTTGCCAATCAGTCATGCTAAAACACTAAAAAACAATCTGAACCCTTGTGTTTAGACAAAAATGGGTGGCTACTGGGCTTTCTAACTTGTGCCTCCTAACATCACCTAAATGTTCCAAAATTCAAACTTTGACCTTCCTGGTTGTTTGTCCAATATACCAACATGTGGGATGACATCCACAACCTATCACATAAATCACCCCACAGCTGTTACAATTGTAAAATTAATTGGCCCTGTAAAGTTTCCCATTGATTTTGAACCCGTGTAAATTCCTAACCCGGTTACAGACTGAACAGTTTCCACAATGGTGAGTACCTAATGTTCTATCCACCATACCATAACCTTCATGGTTCAAAATTCTCTTATTCAACAATTCTTTGAGATTATTATATCTCCCATAAGAAAAAACAATGTATCTTGGAAACAAAAAAAAAAACAATGGAATTATCTTCACTAACAATTTCCCAAGCCTGCCTTACTATCCTTTCCAAAATAGGGGAGAATTCAGAATATCTGGTAATGAAAAATAATTTATCGTCACCTACATTCTTCTTATTCATAGCATCTCCTCCACTATATGCTCATGATGACCTGGTATGACCTCCCATCTCACTCAAAATTTTGTTCCTTGCCTTCTGGAGTACACACTCATCATAACCCCTGGTTCGTAATCTATCATATACCGCATTTAAACAAGCCTCTTTATACCTTGCTTCAGAGGTAGTAATAAAAATCCTTTTAAATTCATTCTCCATACGGCAATGACTCAAGAAGGTGGGGATGATGCATACTAGTGGCATACAAAAAATTATTGACAGCTGTTGTTTTCTTAAATGGTCTGTGCTGAATCATCTGTTTAGTGTCAACATAAAAAATTACATCTAAGAATGGAATACTATATCTATCTGTGCTCCAAGTAAATCTTAAACCATGCATTTTATTATTTAAGAGAACCCATGAATTCCAAAAATTCTTCTTCGCTACCTTTACAAATAAACAACAAATCATCTATGTATCTTTTGTAATAAATTACATTATTCACAAAATATTCTTCCAACATCATAAATTGACTTTTAAAATCCCCCATGTAAATGATAGCATAAGATGGGGCAAAAGCCGCCACCATCACTGTCCCCTTCTTTTGTAAAAAGAAATAATTTTTCCATTTAAAATAATTATGAGTTAAACAAAACTCAAGAAGGGCAAGTATAAATGATGAATGGGGCCCTTCCCCCAATTTCTTAGCCACGGCTTCCATACCCCATTTTCTATCAATATTAGTATACAAGGCATTTATGTCCACCATTCCACAAAAATAATTTTCTTTCCATTCAAAATTAACAAGATCTTGACACACTTCCTGAGTGTTTTTAATATGGGAAGGTATCATAGTCAAATGCCTTTTAAGATGGAAATCTAAAAAAAATTAACATTTTCCAAAAAAGATCAAATTCCCGAAATATTAGGTCTACCGGGGATTGGACAGATATTTATGGATCTCGGGGATAGCATATATAAAAGGATGCCTAGGTGTCTTAACAATCAACTTCAACGTCAACCAGATTATTAAGTAGATTATTAAGTCTGTGATTTTATCCAAAACAATATGCTACATTGAGCCATGTAGTATATTGTCTTGGATAAAATCAAAGACTTAATAATCTACTTAATAATCTGTTTAAATAAGAGTTACCACATCATTATAAATTTAATTTAAAGTACATAAGGGTTATATTATTATGACAGCTACTAAGTAGGGCAGGACCAGCTCGAATGTCATACTGATGGGGGAAGGGATGTGAATTTAACATGTGTACTAATAACACTTTATTTTACAGCAAAAATAAAGCACTCCCTTGCCTGATAAAAAGTATATATATTTAGAAAGCTTGTGAGGAAACTATTACTCTATTTTTGTTTTGCTTGGATTGCTTCTCTGTGTACTTAATAAAGGATTTTTGACTGGAAACAGACTGTCTGCCTTGCTTGGATTACTTTTAAATACTTAGTAATTCTGTACAATTATATATTTTTTATTATTTGTTTTTTTTTTTGCCTTAAGACGAGTTTAAGTTCGCTACTTCTACTACTATTGTCTGATCTGATTAATATACAGTAATTAACTAGAGATATATGGACTGTAAATCTTCCACACAGAGAAGTTTCTTACACTGTTTTGTAATTGAAAACTTTCAAACATCAATAAAAGGTAACATAAAGATGCAAGGTAATGAAGTAAAATTGAGACACTTTCAGTTTCCAATTTATCTATTTAAAATGAGGGAATTTAATGAATGGAGTGTGGAAACAATTCAAGGTTTATTAGAGAAAATGTTCTTTTCTTCAGAAAGGACGGTTATGGGCTGTATAAAGTAAAAAATAGGAAGTTTAAGATATGATAGAAATAAGAGAGAAAGGAACAGGGGAAAGAGGTAATAGAAATTATTTAGAGGGGTTGTCAAAGGTTAAAGTGTTGCAGAAGAAGGGAATTTCACAGAAAAAGAAAAGGAGCAACTGCTGAGTGGCAAAGGAAAATAAAGACGTATATGGATAAAATGCATGAGATAAGAAAGGTTGATGTTAAGTATTTTTAATTGCAAATCCAGGACACAAAAACTTTACCAATAACATTGTGAGACTCTTTGTTTTTTGATGTATATAAAATGAATGCAGACAAAATAAAGGCTATAGCTGTAAACTATGTACCCGCGTATGCATTGATTCAGCAATACCCATATTTATGGGGACATGACAAATTATATATTTCGGAGTATGGGTTAAAAAGGATTCTATTACGGCAGCTACGGCTATGTAGGAACAGACTAAACTTAAGATAGTACAAAAACTGAGAAACTGGAAGCTCTTGTTTATGGATATGAATAGCAAGATATAAACAATGAAAATGTTTTTAGTCCCTTTGGTTTTATATACAGTTTACTATCATTATTGCAAAAGGCAAAACATTTGCCATTCGCAGTAATGAAAATAAACACCAAAACTCAGCTCTCCACTCCTACAGAATGTCAACCCAAATGATCGACACATTTGAGTTGACATTGTCACCAAAAACATTACGTGATAACTGTATAGGAGCTGATGTAAATCAAACTCCTATATGTCATAGCACGTTTTTGCAAAGTGACAAGCCCCCCCTCCCCCCACATCCCCTGCTACTAATATATTCCAACTCTGAGATCGCACTACAGTGAGGATATGAATTTCCAATCCCCACTGTACCATGATCTCCGTACATATAGTCAAACCCACTTATGCAAATGCACCACTGCATTTGGATAAATGTCTTCGACTATCCCATACACTTTTCATTTTGTGCATGACATTCTTATTTTTGGCAGCATACATGCCGACAGAATGTTGTTCACACAAATGATAGTAAACCTTTATATACAGGTCATATACAGACATATTTTTATCAACCAGAGGAGAAGTTGAGGACAGTAATTAATAAAGAGTTGAAGGATTTTATCTGAGAGGGGAAAAGGGTAAGGGTCAAGTGGGATAGATTGATCCTTCCAATAGAACAAGATAGTTTAGGATTACCTGATTTGATAGAGTATTTTAGAGCTACATAGCTATGGTTGATATACATAACACAAGCAGAAAGCTATCATTCAAAATGGAAAGGGATAACGATAAAGCAGGTAGGAAATTCAAGAAATAAGGAGAGACAGGGATTTTGGATGCAGATCCTTATGGAGAATAACAACAGCCATACAGAATATTCTTAAAGTAGCAGAAAGTATTCTAAGAACGAATCCAATGTAGGAATGGAGAAAGGAGACTCTGCCAAAAGGGGTGACTGCAATTAGGAGCCCAGCGAATAGGCAAAAGTGGGCTGAAATTTACTGAAGAAAACTGGCAAAGTAACCAAGGTATTGGGAGTAAATAACTAGAGAGGGAAAGGTAATAGAGTAGGAAGAGGCCAAGAAGACATTTGGACTGCAGGCTAGAGATTGACTTCCCTGTCATGGACTGATATCAAAATATAGGCAAAGAGAAAGGGATAGGGGAGTCCTAAGTGAAATACCTGCTCTGGCAGACTTTGTAATTGACTCTAGAACAGAAGCTTCAGTTAAAAAGGGGTAATTAGTAGGTATACAAAATAATGAACAATAACTATAGGAATCAATCAGAGGAGGTTAGAAAAGATTGGGAAGAGAGACTGAATAAGCAATTCACAAGGAAACAACAGGGAGACATAAGTGTGGCTCCCAAATATACAACAAAGTCTAAAAGATTTAGGATTTTTGCTTGGAAGTGTTTGGATTGGTAGTTTTATACCCCAAGCAGACTCCAAAGAATTTTTCCTCAGGTAGATGGGAAATGTTGGAGGTGGGTTAGGGAAGAAATAGGTGACTAGAAACATATGTTTTGGGAGTGTAATGAGTTGTCAGAATTTAAAAACTCCCTACAAAGTACTCTGTCAGAAGTATTAGGTGAGCAAATGGGTGTAATTAAGGAAATTATTTTTTTAATAATTTCCTTGCAGCAGCTTCTGAATGAAGCAAACCCTGCAGAAACTGTGCTGCCCCAGCCATAGCCTACATGAAGAGGAGGAGCCCACCATAGAAGAAGTAAGAACAGCATTAAAGAAAATGATGTCAGGGAAAGTAGCAGTTTAAAATGAGGTCACAGCAGATATAATAAAGATGTTGGGGGAGATAGGGGAGAAATGGCTCCTGAGGGTACTCATAGCAGTGTGGAGAGGAAGGTGTGTCTCAGATGATTGAAGAACAAGCATACTAGTGCCAGTGTTCAAGAACAAAGGGGACATTCACAACTGTGGGCAGTACAGAGGTATCAAACTCCTGTCACATTGCATGTAAGATCTGGATAGGGTGACTGATAAATGAATACGTAGAGCAGTAGAAAGCAAGATGGGAGATGAGAGTTTGGATTCAGGTCAGAATGCAGCGCAACTGACCCCAGTGTTTGCAGTGAGACAGATAGCTGAGAAGAAACTAGAGATGAGGAAAGAGTCCATCTGGGCATTCCTAGACTTGGAGAAAGCATAATGACAGGATCCCAAGAAAGCTGATTTGGGCAGTCCTGCGGTGGTTCAAAGTTCCAGAAACATTGGTAGAATTAGAGCAGACTATGTACAAAGATTCAAAGTAGGGTGATAGACTACATTAGCAAACAGGTCGCAGGGGGCAGACCAACAAAGTTACTGTATGCAGATGATGTAGCATTACAGCCTGACTGAGCAAGAACTTCAGCAAAGGATAGGGGAATGGAGTGCAAAACTGAAGGCACACAGGATGAAACTGAGTACAGACAAAGCAGTTATAATGGTAACAAATGGTGGAGATCAGAAGAAGCTGAGAACTGAGATAGAAAGGAGAATAGTGGAGCAGGTTAACAGCTTCAAGTATCTGGGAGGGGCAGTTGAGGAGAAGGGAAGTCTGAATGAGATGGTAAAAATTATAATCAGAGGGGTTGCAGTGAACTAGCACAGAGTGTCGGGGTTAGTGTATGGCAGAAGAATGCCAAAGAAGCTATAAAGTAAGGTGTACAAAAAAGATGTGTGACCAATGCTACTGTATGGCACAGAAACCTGGGTGAGACAGGCAGTACACTGTAGAACAGACAACAGCCATAGTAGCTCCAATTGCAGAAAAGGTAAAAGAGAACAGATTACAGTGGTTTGAGCACATGTGCAGAAAAGCAGGAGACACTCTAGTGAAAATTTGGGACAGACAGGAAAAAGGCAAGAGGAAACAAGGACATCCAGCAAAGCAGTAGCTAGATTGTGTGAGAGAAGACCTGAGACAGTCAGACATGAGTGGTGAAGAAGGGGAAAGAGTGGTACTGTATACAGAGAGATGGCAACAGTTGACATGACACCTGGACCCCATGTAGAAAATGGGATAAAAGGGGTTGATGATGATCCTGGGATACAGGATCTGAATTGCCTTGTTAAGTTTAATTCTGATGGCTTCCAGGAAGCAATTATTATAAAATGGAAATCAAAGTACAAAGCAACTGTACTTGAAGTAGTGAATATAGTAACAGAGATAAAGGAACTGGAAGTGGGATCTTTAGAAAAGAGTATGAGCAAACTACAAAGCAAAAAAATGAAAATTGTTGGAGCACTATATGCAGAATAATGGTTAGGAGGAAGAGTAAGGGTTAACAGAAGGCAGGAACTGAACAATTTATGTAATGCTGAAGTTTCTAACATTTATAAAGAAACCATATATGCAATGTATAATGCATCAAAAATGTTATTGCATAAATACATGCATGTGATGTATAATGTTTGTACTGTGAACATGTTAACATGGTTTGTTTTCTTTTATATAAATGTATGATTGCCTGTGTCTTAAGTGGTAATTCAATAAAGGTGTTAAAAAATTGCAGTTTGCCCATCCCCTCAAGGACTCATATATCGCTTTGTGTAACCCTCTCAGTTGCTTATAATATGTGAATGAGATTTAACCAGTGGCGGCTGGTGACTTCAAATCAAAGGGGGGCTGCAGGAGACAGCTGAATGGGTGGGGTCAAGGGAAGGGGTGTGGCCAACTAGAAAGGGGAGGAGCTGTGCTCAAAACCGCAAAACTAACTTTAATTAAATACGCTGCCCTGGGTGCCAAACCATCATTATGAGAGTCCAATCAAGACAAAAATAAGTGTAGAAGAATAAAAATATTTCAATGCATTGGCTGCATGACAGCTTACTTAATATCTAGATGGAAACAAAAGGTTGTGAGGCATGAAAAAATAAATTACTTTTTAAATACATTACTGGAATTCCCGTCAAAATCAAGTATAAGAAAAACAAGAAGCACTCAACTCAAACCACTTCTCCTTGCACTGCAGTTCTAATTATAATTTATATTCAGCTTTATTAAAGTACCAAGTAACATGCTGAAAGTAGAAATCTCTGTGATGCCCCCACTTGTAAAAATGTTTCTTATCCAAAAAAGACCTGCTGCCTGACACCTATCTACTTGTTTCATGGGGAAAACATGATCAAAGTAAAAAATGAAAAGCAAACAAGAAACAATCTCAAGATAAATTGCTTAAAGGATTACTATACAGGTTATGGACCACACATGATTGGCATTCTGTTTAGTTTATGGGTAAAGTCTGTAGAGATGACTGGAAGTGTCCAACAAGTGTAATGAGCTTTTTAAAATAATGGAATCCTGTCCTTTAATACCCAAGGCTTATACATTATCTAGTCAAGTATTCTCTGCATGGCAACAACAGAAAAGCTGTCAATGTTGACAATTCTTTAAAAGTATGCTTATTAAAGCTTACTTGCATCTTACGATCTCAGACAAGCTTACCTTATGGTCATTAAAGCATTGCTACTTAAACACAGAGCAACAGGCACTTTCTGAGTAATAAGCATAAATCTGAGTAATAAGCATAAATCAACAGTACAAAAATATGACAGAAACCAGACCGTTCTGCAAAATCAAGGACAGATGAAAAGCCACTGTAGTACTTGTGTCTACCTTGGATGGGGGGACACTGCACATTTACACTGCATAACTACTCCTTGCCTTGCTTGGACACATCCAGAGTCACTACATGGGGGAGTGGGGTGCAACAAGTATGTCACAATTTGAAATGTCTCTGGCTGACTGTGATGGCCCTGACACATTTGTCATACCTCTCAACCTCAGAGCAAGAAATCTGGACAAAGCCATACACAGAAGTGGGACAAAGGCCCAAAAATAAGGAAAATTTTTAAATATTGCTCTAATAAACTTAGAAAGATAATAGAATAGGTCTTGCATTAGTATGAATTTTCTGAAGGGTATAAAATCTGAAACTCAAATGTCTGTCATTATTTTCTAACTCTAGTCTTTAGTGATTTGTCACTAATTTGCCAAAAAACACAATTTTATGAAAAATGGACCAAAAATGTGATGCAAAAATATAAAATACCCACACAATACAGCTGGAAACCTGTCAAAGAAGGGACACTTTAATATTAGTACTGCTAACTTGAGCAGCTGACAAAATAAAATAATCTACATGCATTTCAAGTAATCTATAACTTTGATTATTACAGTTATTTCTTAATTGTAAACCCTCCATGTTTTCTTCCAAAATTGCTATTTTGTGGAGGGATTATTAGGGGGAAGAGCAACATTTTGAGCCAAAATTGGGGACAGTTGAGAGGTTGGCTATGCCTAATTCTATAAAGCAATTTATTTGCATGTACCTCTCAACCTGTTAATGCAGTAAATCTAAACAAGGCCAAATATATTGGGGGAACATATAAACAGTACTAAAAATTGCTCTTGTATAAATTGAGACAGTTGATAGAATAACAGTTCTTGCTTTAGCATGCATTTTCTGAAGGTTATGAAGTCTGAAACTCAGTGTATCATTATTTAGTGACTTAATTCCTAAATGATTTGCCAGAAAACTACAAATTTTATGAAGAACAAACCAAAAATAAGAAGCAAAAATCTATTCATTCTTTCAAAATCTGGACAGTTGGGCCGTATAGTTCAGCTGGGCCTGTCTGAGTTTGTTGCCCTCCCCCCCTGACAAAATCATGGTTGAATGGAGCCACTGCAGCCATTCCAATGAACCATTACTTGGCTATTTCACTCCATTTACCATAAACACTAATGTGCATACTGCTTTACTTCTATGATGAGTTGGACTTCATTTGAAAGTTTTATTTTGTATTTTACAGCACAAACACTAAGTCATCTGCTAAACAAAGCAATGCAGTCTCACAATGAAAACTTAGCATTAAAACTTCTCTGCCCTTGAAACTCACATTCATTGAAACAGCATTGAAACCCACATTCAAAGAAAATATTTTTTGCCAGTGGCAGATAAAGATTAATGTTAAACATACATGTGCTCTTTGATACACCTTCCTCATTATACTAAATTATATTCCTTGTACAATACAGTACAGTTGTTAGAGGGCGTTTTAAATTTGTTTTGAACATTTTTCCAGTAAGCAATGAAACAAAACGCATGCACCCATAATGGCAAAACTGCCCAGTTCAGAACATTTATCATAAAAGTCTACTCAGACTTCCACAGTCCACCATTATTAGTAAATATGCACAATTCTACAGTCCACCATTATCAGTAAATATGCACAATTCTACAGTCCACCATTATCAGTAAATATGCACAATTCTACAGTCCATTATCAGTAAATATGCACAATTCTACAGTCCATTATCAGTAAATATGCACAATCTCTGAAGAAGTAAAAGTCATCTAAATAATTCCACATTAAAGAAATCTGTAACTAATGAAGAGGTTGCTGCTAGCAAACACCTTTATATTTCATGGTTTCATCGAAAAATAAAGTGTCTGTTGCCCCTCAGGAATAAATTGCCTGTATTACATTAAAAAAATAAGCTAGTAATATTGCAAGAGGAAATGAATGGCAAACTGATAACAGACTCATAGTTAGTATCTTCACCAAGGAGAACATTCTCAGTACGGCAGCATCCACCCCTTGTGGGAGTAGAACCCACAGCCTTCTGCATCAAAAGCAAGTATACAACCTGTTGTGCTATTAACAAGGCAAACCAACTTCACTTAAGCAACACTAAACTTCTGTTCCCCTGCAGCTCTCAGCTCCTTGTAAAATCTACTCAATACTCAACTGCATCTCAACTTCGCAGCACAAGAAAACTGGAAAAAGCCAAAATGTATTGGGGGGGGTCAAAAGCCCAAAAACCAGGGACACATTAAACATTTCTTGTATAATCCTGGAAAGTTGCTAGAATAAAATGCTGTGTTACCACCATACATTTTACTGCCAAGGTCCCTGTGCAAAACAGTCAGAGGAACATACCACTACACCAAATCAGCTGCTTTGTGAAAGAGAAATGCTCCGTTACCACCATACATTTTACTGCCAAGGTCCCTGTGTGTGCAAATAAGTCAGAGCAACATACCACTACGCCATATCAGCTGCTTTGTAAAAGAGAGGAAGACTGAAACTTAAATGGCTATCATTAAGTGAATTCAGTTCTCACCATAGCTGTCAACCTCTTAGTACAAAACACCTGGACAAACCCAGTAATGAGGGAATACAGCCCTCAAACATATTCAGTGAATTCAGTTCTTGCCATAGCTATCAACCTTAGCACAAAAAACTGGACAAAGCCAATAATGGGGGAATACAGTCCCAAAAATAGGGACAAATTTCAAATATTCATCTTATAAACTTAGAAAATTGCTAGAATAAAAGGTTGTGTTATGGTTGTGTTACTATGTATTTTCTGAAGAACATGAACTCTGAAATTCAAATGCCTGTCAATTTTACTGCTGGCAGAACAAAAACAATTTTCAGCAGATACCCAGGGAGAAATACTGCAGACACGTCTTTGTAAAATGACAGGGCACCAGAGCAAATCCACACAAACACAGGGAGGAGATGCAGACTCCACACAGAAGGCACCCCAGCCAAGAATCAAACCAGAAAACCTATAGCTGTGAGGCAACAATACTACCACTGCACCATCAAATATACAAGGAATTAAACATTCAGAAACCTGAAGTCTGAAATTCAAATGCCTGTCAATTTTATTTAACATTTGTTAGTCAGGACAGTCTGACTTGGAACAAAAAAAAATTTTCAGCAGAGGCCCAGGAAGAAATAATGCAGACATGTCTTTGTAACATGGGAGGACACAAAAGCAAACCCCCACAAACACAGGGAGAAGATACAAACCCCACAAAGAAGGCAACCCAGCCAAGAATCAAACCTGAGAACCTGCAGCTGTGAGGCAACAATGCTACCACTGCACCATCAAATATCAAGCATTGCAACATTTACAAACCACAGATATTATGAGGAACAGATCAGATCAAATATGAGGCAAAAATCTGCAATTTTTTTTGCAAATGGTGGTGGGTAGGGAATTCAGGTCTTTAACACCTGCATATAAGGTACAGGGTTCAAGCCAGACGTATTCCCTACCACACACACACACCTGTAGTAGCAAACCACAAAAACTAAATATACTGCCCTGGGTGCCAAACCGTCATTATGAGAGTCCAATCAAGACAAAATGAAGTGTAGAAGAAAAAAAATATTTCAATGCATTGGCTGCATGACAGCTTAATATCTAGATGGAAGTAAAAAAGGTTGTGAGGCATGAAAAAATAAATTACCTTTTTTTAAATACATTAATGGAATGTCAGTAAAAATCAAGTATAAGAAAAACAAGCAGCACTCAACTCAAACCACTTCTTGCACTGCAGTTCTAATTATAATTTATATTCAGCTTTATTAAAGTAACAAGTAACATGCTGAAAGTAGAAATATCTGATGCCCCCACTTGTAAAAATGTTCCTTATCCAAAAAAAGACCTGCTGCCTGACATCTACTTGCTTCATGGGGAAAACATGATCAAAGTAAAAAATGAAAAGCAAACAAGAAATAAGCTTGAGATACATTGCTTAAAAGGATTACTGTACAGGTTATGGACCACGCGATTGGCATTCAGTTTATGGGTAAAGCCTGCAGAGATGACTGGAAGTCTCCAAGTGTAATGAGACTCTTAAAATAATGTAATTCTGTCCTTTATTACAAATACTGGCATATGCATTTCAATACCCAAGGCTTATACATTATCTAGTTAAGTAATCTCTACATGGCAACAGAAAGGCTTTCAATGTTGGCAATTCTTTAACAGTATGCTTATTAAAGCTTACTTGCATCTTGCAATCTCAGCCAAGCTTACCTGATGGTCATTAAAGTATTGCTACTTAAACACAGAGCAACAGGCACTTTGAGTAATAAGCATAAATCAACAGTACAAAAAATATGACAGAAACCAGACCATTCTGTAAAAATCAAGGACAGATGAAAAGCCACTCTAGTACTTGTGTCTACCTTGGATGGGTGGGATTCTCTGCACATTTACACTGCATAACTACTCCTTGCCTTGCTTCGACACATCCAGAGTCACTACATGGGGGAGTGGGGTGCAACAAGTATGTCACAGTTTGAAATGTCTCTGGCTTGAAATGTCTCTGGCTGACTTGTGATGGCTCTGACACATTTGTCATACCTCTCAACCTCAGAGCAACAAATCTGAACAAAGCCATACAAAGAAATGGGACAAAGGCCCAAAAATAAGGACAATTTTTAAAATATTGCTCTTATAAACTTAGAAAGCTAATAGAGGGCTTGCATTAGTATGAATTTTCTGAATGGTATGAAATCTGAAACTCAAATGTCTGTCATTATTTTCTAACTTCAGTCTTTAATTATTTGTCACTAATTTGCCAAAAAAACACAGTTTTATGAAAAATGGACCAAAAATGTGATGTAAAAATATAAAATAGCAACACAATACAGCTGGGAACCTGTCAAAGAAGGGACACTTTAATATTAGTACTGCTAACTTGAGCAGCTGACAAAATAAAATAATCTACATGCATTTCTGAAATAAAAGCAATCTGATTACTACAGTTATTTCTTAATTATAAACCCTCCATGTTTTCTTTCAAAATTGCTATTTTGCGGAGGGACCATTAGGAGAAGAGCAACATTTTGAGCCAAAATCAGGGACAGTTGGGAGGTTTGGCTATGCCTAATTCTATAAAGCAATTTATTTGCATGTACCTCTCAACCTGTTAATGCAATAAATCTGGACAAGGCCAAATATATTGGGGGAACATATAAACAGTATTAAAAATTGCTCTTGTATAAACTGGGACCATTGATAGAACAGGTCTTACTTTAGCATGCATTTTTCTGAAGGTTATGAAGTCTGAAACTAGTGTGTCATTATTTAGTGACTTAATTCCTAAATGATTTGCCAGAAAACCACAGATTTTATGAGGAACAAACCAAAAATAAGAAGCAAAAAATCTATTCATTCTTTGAAAATCTGGACAGTTGGGAGGTATAGTTCAGCTGGGGCTGCCTAAGTTTGCCACCCATCCCCCCTCACAAAACCATGGTCGAATGGAGCCTCCCCCTGCAGTCATTCCAATGATCCATTACTTTGCTATTTCACTCCATTTACCATAAACACTAATGTGCATACTGATTTACTTCTATGATGATTTGAACTTAATTTGAAAGTTTTATTTTGCATTTTACAGCACAAACACTAAGACATCTGCTAAACAAACTTGGCATTAAAACTTCTCTGCCCTTGAAACTCACATTCATTGAAACAACATTAAAACCCACATTCAAAGAAAATACATTTTACCCGTGGCAGATAAAAATTAATTCTGGGCTGTTTTCAAATCATAGGCCCCTTGCATATGAAACATACATGTGCTCTTTGATACACCTTCCTATTGCTTTGAACATTTTTCCAGTAAACAATGAAACAAAACTGCCCAATTCAGAACATTTCCATCATAAAAGTCTACTCAAACTTCTACAGTCCACTATTATCAGTAAATATGCACAATTCTACAGTCCACCATTATCAGTAAATATGCACAATCTCTGAAGTAGTAAAAAAGTCATCTAAATAATTCCACGTTAAATAAAACTGTAATGAAGAGGTTGCTGCTAGCAATCACCTTTATATTTCATGGTTTCATCAAAAAATAAAGTGTCTGATGCCCCTGAGGAATAAATTGCCTAAATTACATTAAAAATAAGCTAGTCATATTGCAATAGGAAATTGAGAGCAAACTGATAACAGGCTCATAGTTAGTATCTTAACTTTCAGTATGGCAGCATTCACCCCTTATGGGAGTAGAACCAACAACCTTCTGCATCAAAAGCAAGTACATAACCTGTTGCGCTATTAGCAATGTGAGCTGACTTAGCATAATCAGCACTAAACTTCTCTTCACCTGCAGCTCTCAGCTCCTTGTAAAATCTACTTAATACTCAACTGCATCTCAACTTCGCAGCACAAGAAGTCTGGAAAAAGCCAAATTTATTGGGGTGGGTCAAAAGGGCAAAAACCAGGGACACATTAAACATTGCTTGTATAATCTTGGAAAGCTGCTAGAATAAAATGCTGTGTTACCACCATACATTTTACTGCCAAGGTCCCGGTGCAAAAGAGTCAGAATAACATATCACTATGCCAAATCACCTGCTTTGTGAAAGAAAAATGCTGTGTTACCACCGTACATTTTACTGCCAAGGTCCCTGTGCAAAACAGTCAAGAGCAACATACCACTACGTCAAATCAGCTGCTTTGTGAAAGAGAGGAAGACTGAAACTTAAATGGCTATCATTTAATGAATTCAGTTCTCACCATAGCTGTCAACCTCTTAGCACAAAACACCTGGACAAACCCAGTAATGAGGGAATACAGCCCTCAAACATATTCAGTGAATTCAGTTCTTGCCATAGCTGTCAACCTTAGCACAAAAAATCTGGACAAAGCCAATAACAGGGTATTACAGTCCCAAAAATAAGGACAAATTTCAAATAGTCATCTTATAAACTTAAAAAATTGCTATAATAAAAGGTTGTGTTACTATATATTTATTGCTAGAATAAAAAGTTGTTTTACTATGTATTTTCTGAAGAATATGAAGTCTGAAATTCAAATGCCTGTCAATTTTACTTCTGACGGAACAAAAACAATTTTCAGCAGAGGCCCAGGAAGAAATACTGTAGACACATGTCTTTGTAAAATGGCAGGACACCAGAGCAGATAAGATGCAGACTCCACACAGAAGGCACCCCAGCCAAGAATCAAACCAGAAAATCTATAGCTGTGAGGCAACAATACTGCAACTGCACCATCAAATATGTAAAAAAGTAAACATTCAGAAACCTGAAGTCTGTAATTCAAATGCCTGTCAATTTTATTTAACATTTGTTAATCAGGACAGTCTGACTTGGAACAAAAAAAACAATTTTCAGCAGAGGCCCAGGAAGAAATAATGCAGACATGTCTTTGTAACATGGGAGGACACAAAAGCAAACCCACACAAACACAGGGAGAAGATACAGACCCCCCCACAAAAAAGGTACCCCAGCCAAGAATCAAACCTGAGAACCTGCAGTTGTGAGGCAACAATGCTACCAATGCACCATCAAATATCAAGCATTGCAATATTTACAAACCACAGATATTATGAGGAATAGATCAGATCAAATATGAGGCAAAAATCTGCAATTTTTTTACAAATGGTGGTGGGTAGGGAATTCAGGTCTTAACACCTGCATACAAGGTACAGGGTTCAAGCCTGAGGTATTCCCTACTACACCATCATGAGTCTAACCACCAGTATATTGCACCTAGGGCATTTACAAACACACACACACAAACACACACACACACACACACACACTTACCTGTAGTCCATAACTCCAAAGTATACCACCGCAAATCCGAAATAAAATAAATCCTGCCTGTAAACCACCACCACACATCTGATCACTATACAAAACCCGCGAGTTATAACAAAAAAACCTGAAGTCTGTAATTGTGTGTGTGTGTTTGTAAATGCCCTAGGTGCAATATACTGGTGGTTAGACTCATGATGGTGTAGTAGGGAATACCTCAGGCTTGAACCCTGTACCTTGTATGCAGGTGTTAAGACCTGAATTCCCTACCCACCACCATTTGTAAAAAACCCGCGCACATCTGACCCTGCCTGTCGCAAGATCTTCTCCTGATGAGACTGCAGCAAACTCCAATCCAGACCCTGCCTGTTGCGAGATCCTAAATTCCTGACTGCTGATGTTGCAGTCCGACCCCAACGTGTTTCCCCAGCGAGTTCCTAGGACAGTCTATGCAGTTTAAAACTGCATAGACTTCTGGGAGCTCTGTTCTCCATGTTTCCCAGTCAGGACTGCTGCTGAGACAATCTGCGCATGCTCCAGACTTTCTCAGCAGCAGTCTGGACTAGTGCGCATGCGCAAAGTCCGTGATTTTTAAAATTTTTTTTTTCTATTTATTTCTTTTTATTTTTTTATTTTAAAGTTGAGGGGGCTGCAGTCCGGCAGTCCAATAGCATGGGCCGCCCCTGGATTTAACTAATGACAAAGCACTGCATACCTCATGTGTTCCACCTCTGTATGTTTTATATACTAATGTGTTTAAAGATCAAGTGCAAATGTTTTTTACCATTTTTTTTGTTATAACTCTGCCTTCATCTTCTAAAGTAGGTTTTCTTATTCACAAAGTGCAGTGTTTGATTCTCACATGGGGTAATTGGCTAGGCTTAAAATGGCTTGCAAGGGCAGTTAGTCTAGTACTAATCTATGAACTTATGAACCTATAAACATTTGGAGCCAATTTCTTAATAAGAGGGGTAGGGGTTGCCGTAATGGTTAAGGTGTTTACCTCACAGACACAAGGTACAGGGTTTAAAAAGGCCCCCCCTAAGGTCATTAGCCTAATAATAAGATATGAACCTAAAATGTGTAGTTTTACTTTAGTCACTTCAGTGGACTTATGCTTATTGAATTTAATAAACCGGTGTTTCTTTTTCTGTTTATTGTATGCTGAGCAGCTGTCAAATTACTTCCTGATTCCATGCCATCCAGCCCCATCTTCTGATTATACATTAGAGGGATGAAACCATTTGTAGTTGGTTGGCATGTGTTCTGTAATCTGCAAGAAATTTAGAATAACAAAGTCAATTTACAAGATGAGGCCATAATTATAACAACAATAAATGGTAAAAAAAAAAAACCTTTGCACTTGATCTTTAAGTGCCTCATATATATATATATATATATATATATATATATATATATATATATATATATATATATATATATATATATATATATATATATATATATATATATATATATATATATATATATATAGGGAATCCCGATTGAACGGACACAATGCTGACACCCAGGAGATTGACATAAAAATGTCGAATTAACAAATATCAACACATTCTGTGTATGCCCAGGGATTACCCATGAGTGTTTTTGCAGGGAGCCAAGCTCCCCTGCCTTCCCACACCACCTGCTAATTATTATAAACTAACTCAGAGATCACACAATCTCCAGGGAAAGGGAATGTTCTCCTGCTTGGGGATTGTCAAGTTCACATACCTTTTGATCATGTGTTTCAACCAAATGGTGTTGACCAAACAGGTGGAAGCATTTATATCATGTACCTTGTGTAATTTCTTAATCACAATTATTATTCATGTTTATATCTACTGGAAAATTAAAATAAAATGTCACTATTTTCATGCTACTCTTACATGCATACATAACTAAAAAAGAGGTTCTAAATAACTTAGCCATGAGACAGACTTCAGTAAAAGAGATGGAAGCAAAACAGCCCGTCAGTTGTATCAGTTCTGTGAGTACCCAAAGGAAACTCACAAGTAACATTGTATTTATGTATTCATTTTTGCTAACTGGGATAGTTTACTGGGCATTACTGCTCCAAGACATAAGAGCAACACAATATAAAACACTGAATTATTACAGTATTGTTGTAAACATTTGGAGAACAATTTGGCTGGGTAATATAGCCATTAGTAAAGATGCTGATAAGACATATTTGAGGTCAAAATGTTTTATAGGTAAGTAATAATTGTTGAAGGCAGGTGAGGGTGGTTCACTTAATTATAGTTAGAGAGGTATAGTAGCAGTTGACACAGCAGTACACATACCACTTACTACTATTATTATTATTATTATTACTTTTTGTTGTTATTATTGTTGTCATGTTGTTAACTGTACTTTACCATATATGGAGACAGTTGGAATTTTAATTGTCAGTGCATGACTAATAAAATGAAGTAATTTAGGTATGAATTGCAGACAAGCTCACACAGAAAAGGGGGAGTTGTAGCTGAATGTCAAACTGTGAGTGTTCTTGTTGTTTAGAATAAATATGTACAATAAGTAAATATTTGCAAGAGTGGAATCTTGGAAACTTGAGTTCTTATTGCTGTCTATGTGTACATAATTGTATTAACAAATAAGGAGTTATGCAGCAGAGGTATTGTTGAATAAACTTTATTGTTAAATGACAGAAGTTTGGAAATAGTATGCATATCTGTGGATCATCCTCCAACTTTATGCACCTCTGCCTATACTATGAAAAACTTAGCCTACAATAACTAAAATAACATTATAAATGAATGTGGTTTTCCTATGTTAAATGGCAAGATAAAACTAAAGGATGTAAATATTACATTTCTTGTACTGTTTTCTGACAAGAGACATGATCCCAGCTATCAGAAAAGTACCACAGATAAACACTTTGAAAATAGACCCATCCTGGCAGCGATGACCTTCCCTCCCATGGTCTGTGAAGTATTATGCATACCAGCCTAAGTTCAGCTGGTGCAGACCATGACTTCTGCCAAAGAAGGCAACATTCTTCTTCCACCGAATATGCCAAATGGGAAAAATAGTAACCAAAGAACTTACAACTTGAAAGATTCCTGAAGACATTACTTTCAGTTACAGAGTGAAGCCAAATGATTCCTGAGGTGAGTGATGCTTAAATCTCTAACTCCAGAAAAAAAAAAACTTTTCCAGTTGGAGAAACGCATCCCTGTCAACCACACTGTTTGTGTTGTTCAAGCAGTACAATTAGTCTTTTAGCCCTACTTTCCTAAAAGTCCTAATGACTCATGATCATTTAATTCCTTCTGATTTGGCTCACTATATTTATTAAAAAAAAGTCCATCACCTGACAACTGTACATATTTTAGTACTGAGCATCTGAGCAACGTGAAAACTGCAAACAAAAATAAAAATTCATACTTGGGTATGTTAAATCTGTATGCCCTGGAGCTGCACAGCTTTAACTGCATAAATGAAGTCATCTGCCTGCTTAACTGAATAAGCTACTTGAAACTTTAGCAAGGTGTCTTTATTCCTCCCATAGGAGAGAGTGTCTCCTAGATCTGCTAGTTAAAGTGATTTTTATCAGGACTATTTACAATAATAAAGGCACAATAAATGATAAATCTCTTCTAGTTCCTTCAACTGAAAAGTACAACATACAAATAGAAGGCTTCAACATTAGAGCAGCTGTTTATTCAGCGTGGTTTATGTTTTGGGGGAAGACTTGTTTTATTTTTGGAATGTACATATGTAGAGATTGGCTTAAGATGTCATAAAGGTCAGATGCAGAAAAGAAACATTGAAACACTGAAATCTAAAAATACTCAGCAGTCATGCTGGATGGAAATTACTCCCATATCAGAAGAGATATGACCCACTGCTCTCACTTCCAGGATGCTGACATATAAAATAATGTGCTGTGGTGTGTGGGTGCCTTGAACCATCTACCCACTGAAAAGCCTCTCTGCACCGTAGCACAAACATGTCCATGGGAACCCTCAATACTAGGGTTTAAAAATGGAAGAGGTGCATGCCTAGATACTTGTCTGACTAGTCAACAAGCTAGGTGAGGTCAGCATGCCTTGAAAATGAAAGTGGATTTGAGAAGAGTGACAGCACTGAGACAATTCAGCTCTCAGGATCCAGTGAAGTATCTTCATGTAATATCTATTATAAAGCTCCATAAAAATTGGCATAGCCATAAGACCCAGAGTTTTAGGACAAGTATTGACTAAAACCATAAGGACACTGGGTATGACAAGCACTGTCTGTTAAATGGGAGAGAATCCTGTATTGTCACTAAAAGAAATGGCATCCAGAGCTATCCAGGAAGCAATATATGGGGAGATGGGTCTGAATTGGAAGACAGTACTATGCAAGATTCACTGTTACTCCCTTTACTGATAGAAAAGTGTTTTAGAAGAGGCAGCAAGGATCTAGCTGTCCATGTATGGGAGCACTATGTATCCAACAACCTGAGAAGGGCTGTGAACAGATATAGATTTGCTGAACATCCAGGGAACAGATATGAGATAGAAGGGGACAATTCTGAACTAATATTGACTGTCTGTGACCCAAAAGTGTAAACAGCATTGCAGTTCCTTGGACATTTTAATGCAAATTCAAGCATCTTAGAGATTCAAAGAGCATATCCAGTTTCTTTTTGACAGACAAGGTATTAAAGACTGATTTGTGACCATTCAAAAATCTTCCTTGGGAAATTATTTAAGCAACCAAGATCTAGAGAAATCCTGGGATACATCATCTAGTTTGGCACAAAAAGAACCTAGAATAAAATTCTATGCCTTCCTGACTAGCTGTGACTTTTACATGACTCTTTTCTTGAGAATCAATTGTAATTTTGTTTCTTTTCTATTATTTTCTGAAGGGATTGGACATCTGAAGCTATGTTTGAAATGGACTAAGACAGCCCTTGAGTTTAATCTTTCTGACTCACACATCCCTGGAAATCATCATCCATACTGGGACACTGAGTAAGAATTCTCCTTTGAGTGCTTTGTGTGAGATAGTTGTCCAAAGAGTCACAAATGTCTTATGCCTTCCTTCTAAGCCTATGAGCTTGATGTGATCCATACTGAGGAAATTATCTATTCCCAGCAGCATTCTGTTGCTGTGGTGGATGCTGAAACCACATCCAAAACTAGCTTCTCTGCATCCTGTCAAAAAGTACTCTGCAGGATACAACTACACATTGACACCCATAAGTGTTTGATCCTTTTCATTCATGTACCATAGGCATCTCTTCACTTCTGATCCAAAAAGGAAGGGATAGTGTCAAGGTGAATCTAAATAAATGTCATCTTGGTGTTCTCAGCAAGCCATCAGACACAACCTGGAGTAATAACAGACTGAAATACTCATTCCTACTGCTCCCTTAGTCCCTTCTCTGAGTATTATAAGCCATACAGCCCATAAAGTTGCTGAGTGCTGAAGCAGATGACAGATTAGCAATGCTCTTTCTTTCAATAGGCCACTTGGTGTACCTCATGCAGCCACTCCTGCCCCCTAGAAGTAAAGTAAGGGTACTGAGTAATTCACTGCTTATACAGACAGCATGGTATCATGACCACATATGCTCTCATACCTGTCTACTGCCCAAGATTGCTTGTCAGGGGAAGGATGGACGAATTCTGTAGTCAGATTTTTACTAAGCTGCTGCAAAAATGGTGACTTCAGATTTGGGAGTTTCTATTCAAGTCTGAGTATTTTTTGAGAAAAGCAAACTTCTCTTCTTAGCAACAGGGGCCACAGTATTGGGGTTGCCTATGCGATGTGCTAGCATCTTATAAGATATATATTAAGAGAGGAATTACCCAGAGCATTTGAAAGGAAAACCTGCATGTTTTTTTGCAGACATCTCAGTGGTGATAAGGTAATTTCTGTAGAGCAGTTACCTTGTTTCATCATTTTTTTAAATTTCCCTAGATTTGGAGTCATCAGGAGGAGTGGGAGAGAATTTACATCTATACCTTTATCATAATATTCAGTAGGAAGGCCCAACTGTAGTTATAAGTGATTGAATTTGCTTTGAGATGGCTCAGTTTTGGAAGATTCAGCTGGTCTCTTTGAAAACTTGGGTTCAATGAGTGTAAAAACACCGGCTTGGGAAGACATGACTCGTGCCTGTTGAGAAGGTCTTGACATCATAAATGCTGGTGTCAAAAATCACAGGCACCATGCAGATTGTCAACATTGCCAAAGCCAGTGTTTGGCAGACTAATATTGCTAGAGCCAGTGCCTTAAAAGAAGGGATTGACTAGATTAAAGTTGGATGAGCCAGCACCAATAAAAAAGGTTCAAAGTGTGTCAACATCAGAGAGGCTAGAAACAGATAGTAAGTCAACAACCCCTCTTTCATCCCTCTGTTGCCACCTGTGATCTTACAACAAATAACACAAACTAATATACTCTCAACTATTATGCAGGACTAAGTCCTGAAAGTGCTAGGGCTAAAAATACTGCATCAGTGGGTTCTGAAAATATCCCATGGTGTATCGTGAATAGTGTTGTCCCTTTTTCTTACCTTGAAAAGAAATGAATAACTGATCAGGCTATGTAAAAGTTTTAGTTCTGTTAAGACAACACCTTGGTTGTCAGTGGACATCCAAAATATGGAGGATCTTTTCTTCCTCATTTTTAGGCTCTTTTGAGTGTAGCCTTCCTTGTCTGAGGAAGGTGTAAGAAACAAAGCAAAGCCACACTCAAACTACTCCTGTGGCCAGGAGGTGTGTAAGGCCAGCTGCTAGGACCTATTGGTGCTGATAGAAATAATCTTCTTGGATCCTATCAGCCTGTGTGCTGGCTAATAGGTAGTGAATGAAGGTTCTGTTTTGTCTCAGTCTTTGATTGTCCCAGTTCTTAGAAAACACATGTTTTTGGTTAATTCAGTACTTAGGCTGTTTTCTCAGTCCTCTAATATGCTACTGGGGGAGCGTTTTCACCAGGTCCTCACTTCTATCAGACCTTTAGTTCTAAAAGATATTCATGACAAACATTCAATAGTTACAAACTTAGAGTTTCAATATAAATAAATCCAGTTAGTGACAAAGAACAGACAATTCTCAAAATGGTCTTATTCAAAGTAAGCTTTTATTAAGTTTCTCAGTCTTGTACACTTCCCTCCAAGCATTGTCCAGTGTGATTATGCAGCGTTGCTAGAGCTACATTTATACAGATGTATTGGGGTGTGTCCCTGCAGCTCAACCAATAGTCTCAAGGGGGAGGGGCACAACCTTTATTCACCCAATCAGGGGAGATCTCTTACATTAACATGTTCAAAGGCAAACTAGCAAATTTCACATACATTTAAAAGCTTGGCATTTAAATCCATGGTGTATTTAACTGATTTTATTTCTTGAAAAGTACATCGCACAAGCAAACATTCATTCAAACTTTATATTATTTTCTGTTTGTGATACAGGGCCCTTCTACCATCTAAAGTTGGTCGCCTGTGAACAGCTTCCTTGTTTAACAGTGTCATGTGGCCCTGAAACATATTAATCTAGTACCCCCAAAACAAATTCACTAAGGTGAAAACTGTTAATATGGTGTAACCTATGAGTCTAAGTACTACCGTTCTTTTGTTGTGGGTCTTAATTTGTGTTTTTTTTTGAGATCGGAGCCTTTCTCAATGTCAATGTTGGTCGTGTGAGAAAGTCCCTTGTGATAAAGCATTATATTGTATGTTTAAACTTTAACCTTTCTTCTTTCCTCTGAAGGTGAGGTTAATTCTCTTAGATTTTTGTCACCGCTGTGTTTGTGGGCAAGTTGTCTATGTGACCGCTGTGTATGAGGCACTGGCTTTGGAATAAGTGCTTTTGCAGTCTTCTTCAGCTTCCTTGTTTAACAGTGTCATGTGGCCCTGAAACATATGTTTAATCTAGTACCCCCAAAACAAATTCACTAAGGTGGAAACTGTTAATATGGTGTAACCTATGAGTCTAAGTACTACCATTCTTTTGTTGTGGGTCTTAATTTGTGTTTTTTTTTAGATCGGAACCTTTCTCAATGTCAGTGTTGGTCGTGTGAGAAAGTCCCTTGTGATAAAGCATTATATTGTATGTTTAAACTTTAACCTTTCTTCTTTCCTCTGAAGGTGAGGTTAATTCTCTTAGATTTTTGTCACCGCTGTGTTTGTGGGCAAGTTGTCTATGTGACCACTGTGTATGAGGGCACTGGCTTTGGAATAAGCACTTTTGCGGTCTTCTTCAGGGAGATAACCTGGAATAGAAAAATAAAAAAATAATATAAAACTTTTATTATATATGAACATTTATAGAAACAGAATATATAAAAAGCTAATGCCCGCTGGAACAAGTTAATCCTTTGCTTGTTACGTAGGGAAGGTTGGATATAATTCCTGTGCAATCCCCAGCTTATAAAAGTACGTCGGATCAGCCTGTAAGATAAATCTTGGGTAGTTGTTGGCAGGTGTAAATCAGAATCTAGTTGTTAATTTACTGAAAGAAAAAAATGCACCGCAATATCTATTTTAAGTGGTCGAGTGGTGACTTGGTGTTTATAGAAAAGCCAGGGAACCGCGATAGGTTAGAAAATAATCGGCCTGTTAAGAAAGTAAAGAATGGGGGGATAAAGATAAGCAGAGGTGGGTGGACCTAAGGAAGAAAAAACAGAAGGGAACAGTTAGGGCTACAGAGAATGAGTAAGATCCTTCTTGGTGGGCAAAGAATGAGTAAGAGCATTCTTGGTGGGCTAAGTCTGGGCGTCTGTTTGACGGTAGTCTTGGAGGTGCCAGAGAATTATAAGAGCGAAAAAGGACTAGCTACAAAAAGAAAAACTTTAGCGTAATCAAACATCAAATCTAAAAAGCTTAATTATGTAGAAAAGATTGGCCAAACTAACTTGTAAGATTAGGGATATCATGATAAAAGTAGAAAATCGGCAGGGGACCATGAGTGGGGTCAGAGAGGGTGAGGGGAAATGTCTTAAAATAAAATTCACAAACCTGTTCTTTTAAAAGGTTAGCTTAATTTTATCTGGCGTTAGTGCTGGCAAGTACAAGGTAGGTCTCTGGTTAGTATGTTAAAAAATAAATCAGTGTGTAATATACAGACAAGTCAAACACCGTTAATTAAATCTCGAGCATCTCTTTTAGGGAGGTTGGAGTTAAACCTTCCAGGGGACAAGTGGTCACCTCAAGAATCCAGAATTATGTGTGGGGATCTGCTAGAATACCTGCGGTGGTGGGTGGAACTGGAGGAAAAACAGATGGGAGAAGGAAAATGGAACCACATGCGTGGCTTATTTTGGTAATATTGATGGTGCATGTTAAAGCACCTGTGATCAGAGAAGTGTCGTAGTTAAAACAAAAAAGCTGCAACGGTGGTGTTTGAAAAATGTTTTCAAACCAGAAATATGGGAAAGTATAGCTTCATTAGGTTGAGACTAATAGGCGGTGACAGGGATATTTTGGTTTCGAAGGCTGGAGAGCATGAGTGGGGTCTGGGAGGGCCAAGATGGTGACTTAAGGTAAACTTCCAAAACTGTCTTAGTCACAGAATAAATTGAACAACATAAAAATGGCTAGCCTGGCTGCTCATAAAGTGTGTCTAGCAGATAGTATGAGGCAAAGAAGGCCCCGTGGCACTATTCAGCATCAGTGGGTCTAGTAAAAAAAAACATTTGGGCTCTCCAAAACAGCCAGAGCAAGTTAATTAAAAGAACTGCAAAAAGGTTCAAAAGCTGGGTTTGAAAATAAAAAATAAAACTAAAGAAAAAAGATGAAAATAAAATAAAATGGGGTAACTAGAGAACAGGTATCGTTAAAGGTATGCCTGGAATGATTTACCATCCAAAATAACATCAAAAAATCCCCTGAAATATCCTATAGGGTTTTTTCAGTGGTCATAATGGGTAAAAATTAAAAAGCAAAATGCCTAAAAAGGACCAACCAATTTAATGATGTCTCAATGGAGTGAATCAGAGGAGTTATGTATTAAAAAACAAATAAATTGAAAATAGAACCTAGCTCAATGTGTGAGGGGAGTGTCATGGAAAGATTAGCAAGGAGGAATGGGGGTATTTGGTCAAACATGTGGGTTTGAACGGTAAGGCTGTGTGTGATCTAAAGTGGGTTTCTGTGGGAAGTGGATTCTAAAGGGGAACCATCCAGGAAATGTCGAAATAACTCACTAATCCAGAAAAGCAACTAAATGGTGGTGAATGTGTGCTGTTAGTGACAGAAGTAGCACTAATCCAATATTTGGAGTGGGCCTATTCTAGGTGGAACAAATTCTTTTATGTACTCAAGTAGCAACTAATAAAACAATAATTTGGAAAAGTCTATAAAAACAGAAAAAAGTGCCTTAAAGCCCCAGAACGGAAGGGATCTAAAAATATGTCAAAACTGCCAAAATGTATAATTTTTGGGTTAAAAATTATGGGAAAAACCATTAATGTATTTTATTGCTTTGCAAAGAGATATATCTGCACTGTTCAAAAATGTAAAAAAACTTAGGCCCATGACGCAGACATGCAAGTAAACAATTACAACTAAAAATAAAATTAAAAACAAGTAAAGAGTAAAGTGTTTGTATGGGTCTATATCACCACATTGAATGGTGATAAGTTTGAATGCCCTTTGTTCGAACCTAAAAGTCCGAAAGCCCTAAACCACAAAGTTACGGAACATCAATTTTTTTCCCAGCAAAAAAAAATCGTTGGGCCATCTTCGGGGCTTTGCTGTTTCCTCCACTGTAGTGCGATCTCGGAGTTGGTATATTTAAGTAGGGGGGTGGGGGGCATAGCCCCCCCCCATGTTGGGGCGCATTGCCCCCTCACTTCAGTTTGTTTCAAAGTTGTGATTTTTTTTTTCATGGAGCAGCAATTTTTTTTCCCTGGGAAAAAAATCGCTGTTCCGTGAGTTCACTGTTTAGGGTTTTCAGACTTTTAGGTTCAAACAAAGGGCATTCAAACTTATCACCATTCGATGTGGTGATATAGACTGTGTTTGTACCCTCCTGTTTAGGGGACCCTTCCAGTTTTAGCTTGGTCAGTGGTGGGTAAAGTGTCTGGAAACAGTGATCTGTGGAGTGGTTAGCCAAAGCTGTGATGGTCCAGAACCCTTAGATTCAGTACCCGTAACAGGGATTCAGTTGTATTGAGCCCTGAGACTTTCCTAGCCTGGAGCTCAATTTGACAAATCAATTCTTTTCTTTTGAGGTGGTCATTGTAGTTGCCTGTGAACAGTGTCTTGGGCAAGTGGTCGAGAATGAGAAAGTGAAACATGTTGTGTCCCCTTCGCTTGGTCACATGGATGGCGAGTGGGTTTGTTTTGTTGTAATAGCTCACATCATGTGAATGCTTGGCCACTCTGTTCTTTAGCTGATTAATAGTCTTTCCTACATAGAAAGCATTGCATTTTGGGCATTCTGCATGGTAGACCACTCCTTCGGTTTTGCAGTCCCCTCTCACATGGGTTTTGTATTCTCTTTGATTGTTGGGGCAATAAAAACTGTTCTTACTACTCATGTAATGACAGTATTGACATGATGGGTCACTACATGCGTAAGCTCCCCCTTCGGTGGTGGGGGGACCTGGCTTTTTCAATGTCGTCCCTAATGTTCATGCCCCTTCTTTCTATAAAGCTCAGGTTATCAGAAAATATGTGTCCAAAAGTTCTATTGCCTCTGATTATCCGCCAGTTGTCTCTGATGATCCACTGAATGTCCATGTAGACATTTGAATATTAGAGTATAAAGTTTCATTTGAATTTATCATTCCTGGTTCATGGTGCTCTGCTGCTGAGGTGAGTTCTAAACGTCCCACTGGTTCTTTGTTGTATTATTGGGTTGAGGATTTGGTGGAGGAGTCTATGGGTATATCCTTTTGCTAGGAAATCCCACTCAAGCTAGTGGATGTTCCTGAGGAAGTTTTCATATTCTTTGGAAACTTCGGCTATCCTTAAGACCTTGGATTTTATGACATTTTTCTTGAGCCGGAGTGGGTGCATGCTGCTAGAGTACAGCAGGAAGTTGACCATGGTGGGCTTCTGGTAAAGGTTGTGTGTTAGGGCTCTTTTTTCTGGGGTCTTGCTGAGGATGAGGTCCAGGAACTCAACTTCCTCCTTGATAACCTTAGCCATGAATCTCAAGAAACTTGTGGATGCGTTGATGTAGTTGATGAATTCCATAAGTCTCTCTGAGCTTCCATTCCAGACAAGAAAAATGTCATCAATGAAATGGTAATAAAATCCCATTTCATTAAAAAAGGGGGAGTTATAGATCTTATCTGACTCCCATTTCCTCAAGGCCGTGTTGGCGAGGCTGGAGACCGTGGCTGCCCCCATAGCTATGCTCGTGAATTGTCTGTAGATCAAGTTGTTAAAGCCAAAACAATTGTTTTTCAGTAACAGTGAAAGCAGCTTGCTGTATTTCTCTATTTCACCTGGCAGGGCTGCAACATCCTGGTTGTATGCCTCTATGAATGCTGTGATACAGTATTCTTGAGGTAAAACTGAATAGAGGGACGCATCATCTATCGTTACTAGGGTCGAATCTTCTGTAACCGTTATGTCTTTGATCTTATTAAGGAAGTCAATTGAATCTAGAATGAAAGACCTGTTGTTTTCTGCCAGTGGTTTTATGGTAAAGTCCAGATAGATGGCCATGGGCTCTGTTATGGAGCCTCTGCTTGTTATTACAGGCCTGTATGGAGGGTCCAGGAAGTCTTTTATGTGGTTTAAGTATGCCAAAGAATTGTGTCAGTCTTGGGAAGTTAACAGTGAGAAATTATGTTATTTTCTCACTAATTAATCCCTCCTGGTGCAGGTTTTTCAGTTCTGTGGTGATTCCCTCATAAGCCTTCTGGACTTGGTTGATGTTGCTGGGTTTGTAGAAGCATTAATCTTGGAGTATGGTCTGTATTTTGCTATTGTAGGGCTCTGTATCCGTAATGAGGATGCCTCCTCCTTTGTCTGCCTTCATGACCTGTCGGCGTTTGTCTTGACTTAGTGCCATAGTGACACCTCATCTTCTTTCGTTATATTAAAAAGTTTCTTTTTTGGGGGTCTCCAAAGTAGTTTCCTCAAGTCTGATTCACACTTGTCCTGGAAGGCAGAGATGACCACGTTGGGAGGAGGGTAAAAATTGCTTGGCTTCTTCCAATTCGCAGACTTGAGGGCATGTATGTACATATGTTATGTGTCTTTTCCATTGTTGTGAAAGATAAGTTTAAGCTGGAGCTTCCTGGTGAACAGCCTCAATTCTATAATAGTTTGTGTTAAATTTGCTGTTTTGGTTGGAACAAATGTGAGGCCTCTCAGCAGCACTTTTCTCTCAGCCTTGGTAAGAGGTTTCAGTGAGTGGTTCCATATCTCTGGAGGATGCTTTTTGTGTTTCTTTTTCTCTGTCCTTTGTTCTCCAGTGGCTGCCAGAGGTGTACCAGGTATCTCTTGCCCCTCCAGGTCTTGTCCCTCTTTTTTGTTGTATCCTCAGAGAAGTTAGTGCTTGTGGATGCCATTGCTCTTGAGTGTGTGTCCCCTTGGTAGCGGTGTCATTCTTATCTCCACCCTCATTGTTGGCTTTTCTTTTATTTTAAGACATTTCCCTCACCCTCCCCGACCCCACTTATGGTCCCCTGCTTTCTAATGCTGATTTTCTACTTTTATCAGGATATCCCTAATCTTACAAGTTATTTTGGCCAATCTTTTCTACATAATTAAGCATTTTAGATTTGATGTTTGATTACGCAAATTTTTTCTTTTTGTAACTAGTCCATTTCTCTGGCACCTCCAGGACTACCCCTGAACAGATACCCTGACTTAGACCACCAATAAGGATCATACTCGTTCTTAGCCCACCAAGGAGGATCTTACTCATTCTTTGTTACCATAACTGTTCCCTTCTGTTTTTTCATCCTTAGGTCCACCCATCTTTGCTTATCTTTAGGCAGATCCTCCCATTTTTTACTTTCCGAATACACCGGTTACTCTCTAACTTACTGCAGTTCCCTGGCCTTTCTATGAACACCAGGTCACCACTCAACCACTTAAAATAGATATTGCGGTGCATTTTTTTCTTTCACTAAATTAACAACTAGATTCTGATTTAAACCCGCCAACAACAACCCCAGGTTTAACATACAGGCCGATCTGAAACACTTTTATATGCTGGGGATTACATGAGAATTATATCCAACCCATCCTACATGACAAATAAAGGATTAACTTGTTCCACCAGATATTAGCTTTTTATATATTCTGTTTCTATATATTTTCATATATAATATAAATTGTATATTTTGTTTTACTTTTCCATCCCCTCCCTGAAGAAGACCGTGAAAGCACTTATTCCAAACCCAGTGCCCTCATACACAGTGGTCACATAGACAACTTGCCCACAAACACAGCGGTGACAAAAACCTAAGCAAACTAGCCTTGCTTTCAGAGGAAAGAAAAAAGGTTAAACATACAAGATAATGCTTTATTGCAAGGAACTTTCTCATATGACCAACACTGACATTGAGAAAGGCTCCAATCTCAAAAACACAGATTAAGACCCACAACAACAGAAGGGCAGTACTTAGACTCATAGGTAATTACTATATTAATAGTTTCCACTTAGTGAATTACTTTGGGTGGTACTAGATTAAACATATGTTGCAGGGCTAAACAAAGAAGCTGTTCACACGTGACCAGCATTAGATGGTAGAAGGGCCCTGTATCACAAACAGAAAATAATATAAAGTTTGAATGAATGTTTGCTTCTGCAATGTACTTTTCAAGAAATAAAATCAGTTAGATACACCATGGGTTTAAATGCCAAGCTTTTAAATGTATGTGAAATTTGCTAGTTTGTCTTTGAACATGTTAATGTAAGGGTTCCCGGGCTCCTCCAATAGATCTCCCCTAATTGGTTGACTAAAGGCTGCAACACTCCCCTCTCCCCCTTCAGACTCTTGGTTGAGCTGCAGGGACACACCCCAATACAGCTGTATAAATGTAGCTCTAGCAACTTTGCAGAATCACACTGGACAATGCTTGGAGAGCACACCTGAGAAATGTACAAGACTGAGAAACCTAATAAAAGCTTACTTCAAAGAAGAAGACCATTTTGAGCATTGTCTGTTCATTGTCACTATCTGGATTTATTTATATTGAAACTCTAAGTTTATAACTATTGAATGTTTATCATGAATATCTTTTAGAACTGAAAGACTAATAGAACTGGTGAATATGCTCCCCCAATGGTGTATTACAGGACTGAGAAAACAGCCGGACTAAGTACCGAGTTATCCAAAAACTGAGTTTTCTAAGAACTGGGACAATCAAAGACTGAGACAAAACAGAATCTTCCTCCACTACCTATTAGCCAGCACAAAGGCTGATAGGATCCAAGCAAGATTCTTTCTAGTCAGCACCAAGAGGTCCTAACAGCTGGACTTACACACCTCCTGGCCACAGGAGTAGTTTGAGTGTGACTTTGCTTTGCTTCATTTTTAGGCTATGGAAAGAACACAAGGAGATGGGGAGTTCCAAGATGGCTGCACACTAACAGCTTGTTTTTAGCTCTCCCAGTTTGAAATCAGAAACTTAGCAGAGAAGGCAGCAGACTTGTGTTTATGTGTGAATTTCAGTAACTGCCAAGTAAGTACACTGCCGGGATGCCAAGCATAAAGAAATACAGAAGACCTGGAAAAAATCGGCTACAAAAAGTGAGGAAAGAGCACTGACTAGGGAGAGTTTTGCAGCTACTCAGCAAAAAGTAATGTAACCTTCAGACATGACTTCAAATAACCTACAGGATGATATAAGACAACTGCATACAGACCTGGTTAAAATAAGCGAAACACTGATAGAGTATATTAACACAAACAAAAGGCTGGAACAAATGGAAGAAGCTTTAAACAGATATTCAGATGAGATGATAAAGCTGCAAAAGTCAGAGGACAAAATGAAGAAAAGGCTGGTTGAATATGAGACTGTTCAGGAAGAGATCTTTCAAAAAATAATAGAATTAGAGGACAGAGCACATAGGGAAAACTTGAGATTTTCAGCTATACCAGAGAAGCTGGAAGGAACAGACCGCATTAAATTCATGAAAGCATAAATAAGCAGCTGGACTGGTATTCCAGAGCAGGATTTATTAGTTGAACGGGCACATTGTGTGTATGCTCCAAATCTAGCTATAAGAAAATAACCTAGACCTTTAATAGTAAGGATGCAGTCCTACCAGCAGAAAGAACTGATTTTGTCAAAACTGTGGCAGAAGGAAAAATTACTAAAAGTAGGTGACAGCAGAATGTTTGTGGAGAATGATTACTCATTGTACACCAAGCAAAAGAGAAGTAAATTCATCTGTCTAGTCAGAGAATGCCAAGATGCAGGTGTGAAATTCAAACTGCTATATCCAGCTGTCTTCGAGGTATTCTTCCCTGGAGGGACAAAATCATTTTTTGATGAAGTGCATGCTAAGGAGGAAATACAGAAGTTTGTCAAACAAAAACTGAGCTGTGAAACAGAAGGAGATTTGGCTTCTCTCTCCTCTGGTAATAAAGACCACAGAGAGACTGCACCTGTGAAACCTTTTCCAGTATTTCAAAGGAAAATGTTGGAGAGAAGGAAGGGAGCATGAGAGTTGACCAGTAGAATCGAGAGTACATTGGAAATGAAGCAGAGACAGGATCTGAGTGATGGAGAACAGTAATATAATTATAACTTGATGTGGAATTACAAAGCATTAATTATATTTGTGAAATATGATAGCACAAGGAAATCTGGAAACATTGGACTTTTTCAAAATTTGTTTGCTGAATGGGGTCTCAAGTATGTGCCCTACTTCATGTCATTAATGTTTAGAAAAATGCTTTGGGGAGGGGAAGAGAGGGGAGAACACTAACTGTAAGTAAAGAAAACACCTTCTTTTCTTATAGTATTGTATCTGTGCTGCATGGTTTTCTTTGCATGCTATTTTTAGTTGTAATGGGGACTGTAAAAAGTTGTTTTTATTTTTCTCCACTCTTCTCTTTTTCTTCTTGTGCAGTTTTGAGAAACATATGTAATGCAATGATTACAAAAAAAAAAGGAGCCTGGTTAAGGGGGCATGACAGAGTTCAAACTGATGTACTTCTTTTTCATTCTTGCATGGGGAAATGACTGATTAAGGACCTTTGTTTTAAAGCAGAGAGCCAGTAAATGAAAAAAGAATACTGAATATTATAAGGTTGTTTTTCTAGCCCTTGCAAATATCTATACTAAGTAGCTTTTCTGCAGCTTGTCTCCATGGAGACAGTCTGGTAAAGAGAAACTGGAGACAGTCTGGTGGAAGGTGGTTGGCTGAAGGAAAAGAAAAAAAAAATAACAGAGAAACTGGCTAGGACATAATGTTTCCTGAAACAATCAGGGTTTTTCCCAGGTGTGACAGCTTTAAAGATAATACAAACCAGTTAGATGAAGTAAACTTCTCTTAGTTATTTTAATGCATTGGGGATACTTATATAAACAGGTGCTTTTTTTCTTGTTCACCCTTCTCCTCTCTTTTTCTTTGTCCAGTTTTGAAAAAGGTAGGCACTGCAATGAAAAAAAGAATGAGGAGGGGAGGAGAGCACAAGGGTCTGGTTAAGAGAGTATGACAAAATAAAAATCAGTGTGCTTTTTCCCATGCTTGCATAGGGAAATGACTGGGTAAAAACCATAGGCATTATCCAGTAACAAGTTTATTACAAGGCATGTAAATGAAAACAAATACTGAATACTGTAATTCTTTCTTTCTGATAAACAAGGTACCCTTAGCAGTTCAGTGGCTGGGTTGCATGTCACTAGAAGACAATTTGATAAAGAAAAATGGCTTGGAGAAAGTGTTTACTGAAAGCATTCAAGTGTTTTCTCAACTGGAAGAGTTATATAGATATAAAAAATTAAACAGCATTTACTAATAGCACAGGCTGTACCATGCTTCTTAGCATGACTAACCTTTCTTTTTGGTTAATTTTAGCCTGTCTATGTAGCTATCAACTTAGAACTTATGTTCTTATTAGGAAGCAAAAACTTCAGTATTTGAAGATGCACATGTGTTATTGTAAAGTTCGTAGGTTTTTGAAGGTTTTTTGGCGGGGAGTTGTTTGTTCTGTTTGAAGGCTTTCAAAAAAGTAAAAAGTTATGTAAGATGTGACATAGCTGCAAATGGATATGACATGAAACAACTGTATAAAAGACCAAACTGCCGGACAGTACATACATGTAACAAAAAAGTTGGAACTAGACATTTAGCAGAACAGCAGTTATATATAAAAGGTGGTAATAATAACTATATAAGAAAATGATGCTTTCTGTAATGTCTTTCAATCTAAATGGTCTTACAGATAAAAATAAAAAAGAAAGAGTAGTGAACTATATTAAAAAATGTAGAGTGCAAATAGCTGGAAAGAAGTGAACATGTGAATTTGATAAAGAAAGGTTTTCGGGAAGGTTTTCAGAGGGAATATTTGGAGCAAAGGAAAAGAGGAGCACTTATTTTAATTGCAAGAGGAGCTCCAATAGTGATAGAAGAGGAAAAAAAGATAATAATGGAAGATACATAGTACTGAGGGCTACTGGCTAGGGAGGAGATTACACTGGCATGCATTTACATCCCCCCTAAAACTGCTATAAAGAAGCTTAAGAAAATTTTACAACAGTGAAGATATGTCCTGGGGGACCTAGAAGGGATAATATAACAAGGGAGGGTAGATTTTTGAACAAATTTATGAAAGTATTTGGCATGGAAGAAGTGAATTCAGTACTAGGTGTTCGGAGTGAATTTACATATTAATCACTGAGATACAAAAACTGGGCTAGGCTAGCTAGATTTTATATCTCACAGGAACATGTGCATTTAATTGAAGGTCTTGAAATTCATCCAATAACTATTTCAGATCATGCACCAATAATAACTAAAATAAAAACACAGGGTAATGAAACGAAAATGAGACACTGGCGCTTACCCACCTTCCGGTTGAAAAGAGAGGAATTTAAGGAATGGGTTGTGGAATTAATTCAGGAGCTACTAGAGAAGATAGATTTGTCTTCTGAAAACATAGCTAAGGAGTGGGATAAAATTAAAGTGGAGTTTAAAACTAGATTGGAAATAAATGAAAGGGAGATATGGCTAAACAGTAATAAGAATTATTTAGGGGGACTGACAAATGTTAAAGTATTGCAAAATAGGGGAAATCTCTCAGAACAAGAAAAGGAGCAACTGCAGAATGCTAAACAGAAAATAAGGGATTACCTCGATAATATGCATGCATTTAGAAAGATTGCTGTTAAGCAACTGTTTTTTGATAATAATTCTAGAGCACAAAAACTCTTAGCACAACAACTCAGGCAACAAAAAGTGGAAAGGACAGTCACCCTCTAGAAGTATTAGAAATATTTCAGAAATTTTATGAAGATTTGTAAGCAGAGAAATATGGAAATCAAGAAAAGGTACAAATGGAAATGTTTATGGAAGAATTAAATATGCCAAAGTTAGAGATAGATGAGGCTCAATTACTAACAGTTAGGATAGGAAGGGATGAGATAAAAATGCTATGTATAACCAATCTACAGGAAAGTCCCCAGGAATAGATGGTATTCCTGTGGAAGTCTGGAAGTTAGGAGGGGAAAAACTGATAAAGATATGGAAGGTTTTGTTTAACAGTATTTTAAGAGGAGAAGTTCCAGCATCCTGGAAGAAGGCAGTGGTTAACGGTAATACCTAAAGAGGGTAATGATCCATCAGATCCAGCTTCATACAGGCCCATTTCATTACTAAACCATGATTATAAAGTGTTTATTATGTCTATAATGGCTAAAAGAATGGCAAATGTAATGCCAAAATTGATAGATATGGACCAGTGTGGTTCTGTGGAGGGGAGGCAAAAATTTGACAATATTAACAGAGCATTCATGATCTAGAGGGAAGCAGAATGTAAGAAAGTACCACTTTTATTGTTGAGTCTTGATCCAGAGAAAGCATTTAACAGAGTAGACTGGGACTTCATGAGCAGGGCAATGGTAGCATTTGCTTTCCCTGATACAATTATAAGGTTGATTAGAAGAATATATGAGGGATTGGAGGCGCAAATTAAAGTGGGTGGGGTTTTCTCCAATAATTTCTGCTTGAGTAGAGGAACCAAGCAGGGTTGTCCGCTTTCCCCTTTGTTGTTTGCATTATATTTGGCACCACTGGCAAAGAAAATAAGGGACTCAGAAATTCAAGGATATAATTGGTACAGTAGTCAGGAAAAGCTGGCTCTATTTGCAGATGATATTATTCTATACAAAACAAAACCAGAAAGGGACATTACAGTGTTGTGGAACATTTTAAGACAGTTTCAAATCTTCTCAGGATGCAAAATTAATGAAGCTAAAACAAAGGCAGTAGCGGTAAATTATGTACCCAAACACAAATTGGTCCAACAATATCCATATTTATGGGACATGATAAAATGAAGTATTTAGGAGTATGGATTAGAAATGACTCTGTGGTGGCAGCTAAGGATATGTGGGAAGAGACTAAACAGAAGGTTATACAAAAATTGAGAAACTGAAAGTTTTGCTATATGGATGTGGATACTAAGATACAAGCTAAGACGCTGTCCGGTTCGATTCTCAGCTAGAGCGTCTTCTGCGTGGAGACATGCGTGAATGGGCGTACCTTAGTAGAAGGTTGTGCATCAGAGCTGGTAACTCGGCACGTAAAAATCAACTACCAATCATTAGCAGACCGGAGTTCCACTGTGGCGACCCCTAACCGGGAAAAGCCAAAATACACAACAACAACAACAAGTCTTATACACAGGTCAGGCATATTTTTATCAACTGGAGTAGAAATTGTGGACAGCAATTAAAAATGAGTTGAATAATTTTATCTGGGAAGGGAAGACAGCAAGGGTCAAGTGGGATAAACTGATTATACCAATAGAACAAGGTGGACTAGGATTACCTAATTTGAGGGGGTATTTTAGAGCAATACAGTTAAGGTGCTTATACATAGTACAGACAGAAAACTATAATTCAAGGTGGAAATGGATGATGATGACACATGGAGGAAGCTCAAGAAATAAGGAGAGATTGAGATTTTGGATGCAGACTCTTAAGGAGAACAGCCAAAATCATACAGAGTATTATATTCATAAAATAGCAGGGAGTATTCTAAGAACCAAACCAGTACGAGAATGGAGAAAAGAAATTTTGCCGATAGGGTTGACTCTGGTCAGGGATATAAATATTACTCGAGAGGGGGCTGGAATTTATTGGAGAAAATTGGCAAAGGAACCAAGGTATTGGGAACAAATAACTAGAAAGGGAAAGGTAATAGAATGGCAAGAGGCCAAAAATTTATTTGGACTACAGGTTAGAGATTGGCTTCCCTATCAAGGATTGATATCAGAGTATAGGCAAAGGGAAAGAAATAGGAGGTTCCTAAATGAAAGACCGGTACTGGTAGAGTTTTAATAGAATGTAGAACAGAAGCTGCCATTAAAAAGGGAATAATAAGTAAAGCATATAAAATACTGCATGATAATTACAAGAATCAATCAGAGGAGCTTAGAAAGGATTGCGAAGAGAGACTGGATAAGCAATTCACAAAAAGACAATGGGGGGATATATGTATATCTCCCAAATATGCAACAAAGGCTAGAAGATTTAGGATATTTGCCTGGAAATGTTGACATAGGTATTTTTATACCCCAAGTAGACTCCAAAGAATTTTTCCTCAGGTGGATAGCAAATGCTGGAGGTGTGATGGGCAAGAAAGAGGTAGCTGGGAACATATTTTTTGGAGGTGTGATGAGCTATCAGACTTTTGGGATTCCCCACGGGCTGCTCTGTCGGAGATGCTTGATGGGAGGATTGGACTGACTTGGGAGATGATTTTTTTTGAGTTATGCTACAGAATCGGAATTGCCTAGACATAGAAAAGCCTTGCTGAGTCTAATTATGGTGGCTGCCAAAAAAGCAATTACTAGAAAATGGAAATCAAAGTCTAGACCAACTTTACTAGAAGTAGTGAATATAGTAACAGAGATAAAACAACTGGAATTGGGATCTTTAGAAAAGGGAAGGAGCAAACTACATAGATGGGAATTGTGGGAAAAGTATATGCAGAGCAGGAATGAGGTTTAAGTGGCAGGATTTGAATGAGCTATATAATGCTTAACGGCCAATGACTAGAATGTTTATAAGTGATTAGTAATGTTTACAACCACAGTTGTTTCAATGGTATTTGTGATGTAAACTGTTTACAATTAAAGTGATTTCATTTTGTATGTTTTTCATTTATATAAATGTAAGATTGCCTTTCTCACATGTGGAAATTTAATAAAGAAGTTGGAAAAAAAGAACACAAGGAGATGGATAACCTGGCTCAAAGGTACATCAGACACTATTGTAGACATAAAGAATTTGTTCTTAAGGAAACCCTATCTTTGTGGCAAATAAGATAGGGTTGACACGTCATAACTGCTTGCAACTCAAATACAGTCCTTGCAAAAGTCAGAGCAATCAGTAAAATTGTTAAGATCCCAAGGATGAGCCACTTGTTTTATAGGTGGCTAGGTATGTAACACCCACTTTCAAATACATTTTGACATAGGAACGCATTGAAAGGGGCAGATCCATGGGCAGACATGCTGAAATGGCCAACTAATGAACCTGGATAGGAGGGTAAGAAAGGCCAGTGGATAACAACTCACACAAATATTGTAGATCAAGAGAAATACTAGCATGAAAAGGGTCCTCGTTCTTGTCTTGGTACCAGATAGCAAATATTTTCAATTTGCTAATACAGGATTCCCTACTAGCAGGTTTTCTTACCTCCTTTAATAACTGCTACACATTCTCAGAAAATAAGTGCCTAAATGGTATTAAGACTCTATCAGCCAGGCAGTTAGTTGACTTTGCTTTGGGTTGGAATGTATCATACACCTCCTGTTCTATGAAAGTAGGTCCAGTCTGTGAGGAAGCTTATGGCAATTGCCCTTGGCCACTTCCAAAAGAAGGGAGGAATAAAACACTAACGCCTGGTTCAAAATGAAGTCCCCATAATGATCTTAGGAAAGTCCTTCTGAATCTTCAAAATGACCTTGGCTGTCAGTGGAAAGGGTGGAAAAGCTAACAAGAATGTTCCCTGTCCAAGGAAATTTATCTGTTTTCTAGGCCTTCAGCACGGAGTCTTAGAGCAGTTTTTTGCAAACTGATTGCTGTGAATGGAGGTAAATAGATCAGCTGGGTCAATTCCTTGAAGATCTCCTGATTCGGTTTCCATTCATGAGGGTATCTCCTTGTCTTGCTCATCTTGTTTGCCACAAAGTTTTGCTCTGACAGGATGTAAGATTCCTGTAGAGTAAGATTGTGCCAAAAAGCTACATCCCAGGCTACCATAGCTAGTCTGCACAGAGACTAAGATCTACCGCCTCATTGTTCATAGGTTCATATGTTCATAGGTGTGTACTAGGCTAACAACCACAAGGGCCTTTTTAAGCCTAGCCATGCATCCCAAATCTCAGACAAGTTCTGGTACCCTTGAGAAGTGTAAGCAGGGGTTTCAGAGAAGAAACATTTACAAGCAGAGGCCTGGGAGATGAACCACTTACAGATTGCCTGTGTCTATTAGAGACATAGCTGCCAAGTCAGGGATGAATTTCCTGTTCCCCATTCAATTTTCCAAGTTACACTTGAATTGGGTTAAGGGGGAACTCTGCTTCACATGGATGGGGAGCTTGTTTCAGAGACGGGGTCATTTCTGGGATACATACCTGTCTCTCCAGGTCCTATTTATATCACAGGCAGGGTTTAAGTATTTAGACTGAGTCTTTCTGATGCTGTTTGTCTTGCTGATATGCAGGAGATCCATCAGAGTGGGGACTGACAATGCCCTGTATACCAGACATAGATCTCCCCTCAACACCCTGTAGGAGACAGAATACAGGGATAGGACCTTGAGGCAGTCTGCATGGACAATTTACTTACGCCCTGTATTCTTTTAGTGAGGAACCTCTGTGGACATTCCATTTGTTGGATATGCCTGGTTAGGTACATACCAAAGGGGGCATTGTACTCAATGATAGGTCTGACGAATGCCGAATACAGTGTAACAATGATTTCCTTGGACCTAGATGCCATACTTTTGTTTATAAGTTGAGCAACATAGAATAATTTCCTCACTATTAGAGACACATGATAGTCAAAGACTAGATTACTGTCTATGTGTGTCCCCACGTCCCTGACTACTGGGTCAGTTTAAGGGGTGTATTGTCAATATGATAGTTACCAGGGATTGATGACTTCCCAAAGGATACTATTATGCATTTCTTGGCATTTAATTTTAGTCCATGGCCCTAACACCAATTGTTTGTCTGTGTCAGATCTTCCTGGAGAACATTTGTGTCAGTGTGGATTCAATAGCAGCTCCGAATTTGCAATCATCTGCAAATTTAGTCAGCCAGAGACCATTTACATTGGCCTTGACTTCAGAGAAGTAAATGCCAAAAAGGAGTTGCCTGAAGACTGATCCCTGAGGGATTCCACTCATGACTGGCCTCTTTGTAGAGGTGGACTCCCCAGTTTTAACTTCCATGGTCCTGTCTGTGAGCCAGTTGGCTATCTACTGGGTGACATAGAGGTTTGTACCTAATCTCTTGAGCTTGTCAACAATGCCTGAGTGGGGTATTGTGTCAAATGCTTGGCCAGGTCAAGGTAGGCAATGTGAACCATTCTGCCCTTATCCATTTCTTTGGTGACCCTCTCAAAGAAGTCCCCCAGGTTGAGTAGGCTTGACCTACCCTTGATGTAACCAAACTGGGTTGGGTCCAATGTCTGGAGGTTTACTATATAATTTTTGATCATTTCCATGATAATTCTTTCCATGACTTTGCATATAAGACTAGTGAGACTTATGGGTCTGTAGTTTCCAGAGTCTGTAGATGGCCCACCTTTGTGCAGAGGGATGACCGTTGCTATTCTCCATTCATGAGGCACAAAGCCTATTTGGAGGTTACAGTTAAATAGCAATTCCAAAGGGCCTGAGTTGTTTGTGTACCACATCACTGTGGTGTTGTCTGTAACCACTTTTAATGGTCCTGAGACCCATGGGTGAATGAGAGAATTGAGAGCATTTATTAACTGCTAACATCTCTCTGATTTATTAGTTAACATTTTTACCGGGAAATTCTGACTGGAACAGAACCCATTTACAGCTGAGGCCTGGGGAGAAATGCTGTAGATGCATGTCTTTGGAATGTGGGAGGAAAACGGAGCACCCAGAACAAACCCACGTGAATGTAGGGAGGACATGCAGACTTCACACAGAAGGTGCCCAAGCCAAGAATCAAACCAGAGAACCTCTTGCTGTGAGACAACAATGCTAACTGCTGCACCACTGTGCAGCCCAAATAAATAAATAAATACAACACTAGTAAGACTTACAGGTATGTAGTTTACAGGGTCTGTAGATTATCCACCTTTGTGCAGAGGGATGACTGTTGCTGTTCTCCATTCATGAGGCACAAAGGTTGTTTGGAAGCTACAGTTAAATAACAATTCCAGAGGGCCTGATTTGTTTGTGTACCACATCACTGTGGTCTTGTCTGTAACCACTTGTAATGGTCCTAAGACCCATAAATGATTGAGAGTTGAGAGCATCTATTACTGCCAACATCTCTCTTACATTTTTGTGTGTCTTGGTCTGTCTTTTTTCCAAAGACTTTGTGCTTCTATTACATAGATACAGTTCCCCTAACAAAATCTGAGGCATCTGTAATGACAGACTGTGCAGAACTGGAAGGGAAAATGGAAGTCTTAGGTTCAGATAAAACTGGTCTCTCCAAAAAAGAATTTCCCTTTTTCTCAAATCAGGAATCTGGAAAGTAAAGGGATGTTGATGTTCTGACCATACTGATTTTAGGTACCACTGAGTTTCTTCTCATGTGGAGTATGACTAAAAGAATCATGAGAGTCATGGATGCCTTGAATCCTAGTATCCTGAAAAATTCCCTTGCTGAGGCCTTCGTTTGAGTGGAAAAACTCACTAATAAATCTAGATATTGATCTACTCTTTCCTGTTGATGGAAAGCTCTTTGAACTGAGGTATCTAGGAGACACCCAAGGAAAACATTTTTTAGTAATTTGGGAATGATAAACATACACATTATTTGAAACTAATTTATATTTATTAGTGTGGATATGATTTGATTGATAGTAAATTATATAGGGGAATAATTATTGTGTTTTGTATGTAATTATATTTTGGTATAATATTTTTTACACATTTAAACAAATGAATTTTATATGTGCTTGATGGCTTATTGAAAGTGTATAGGTTGGTTGAAAACAGTTTATATAAACTAAAATAAGTAAATGTTACTATTTATTTATTTTGATACAAAGATCACTTTAAATTTTGAAACTCAATTGTATTAATTGATCAATTAACTAATTAGTTATAATATAAAATGAGTTCATTTTGAAAGCTGTAATGTGATCCTTTGAAGATCGTTGAATAAAGAGCGTTGGTGGAATCTGACTGTTGGTGTGTTGTTGGACCCAAGGTAAACAATCCTGTGAGAAAGAATCAAGCAAGATTATTGCATATTCTCCTGATATCCCAGTCTGTGTAGGAGTTCTCTCACCCAAATAAAAGATTCCTGACACTGGAAAAGTCATCTAAAGAAGGAAAATGTGAATGTCTTGCAGTCAGCAGTAGGCTTTCACTGGAACTACACAATTTGTGAATACCCTTGGAGCAGTAGGTAATGCAGAGAACTAAAATTGTGATCCAGAAATAGAAAACCTTAAGAAACATTTGAGATGTGGTGCTATAAGAATTTGATAATAGGCATTGTTTAACTCTAAGTTCACTAAAAGGAGAGGTAACAGGTCATGAAGGGAGACCATTTTGAACTCTGGAACTTTCACAAACCTTGAACTAGTCTCTGTGAAGCTTCTTTCTTTCTTTGGCACCAGAAACATTCTTAAAGGAGGGACAGCCCCTGGGTTAGCAGATACTGAATGACAGGAGTGAAAACAGAAGTTTGATCCGGTGGATGAGGAGATATCTCCCTAAAAAGGGGAAAGATATTCACACTGCCATCTGTATCCCTGATGAAATACTCTCAGAACCCATTTGTCTGAGACTATCTGTTACCAAAGAGAGAAACAGAGGGTCAGTTTTTGGAAAGAATTAGAGGTTTGCCTGGCTGTGAAGGGATACTGTAGTCATTCAGACTTGTTGGACTTCCATGTTTCTGAGCGGCTCTGAGCTTGCTGTTATAAAAGGTCTGGCAGTTGGTGCAGAGGGCTAAGGTTATGAGCTCAAGCTGCAGTTCCTGTGGTATCGGGTTTGATTCCCTCAGCATTCATTTGTCTGCTGTATGATCTTGAACAAGTCACTTAACTAGTCATTTCTCCCAGGTTGCCCCAGAAAAGGGACGGTGTGTTCAATGGGCCTATCTGGTTAATAAATGGGAATAATAATAATAATTATTATTATTGTTCTTATTAGTAGATAGTTGTAAAACTCTTGACTAATTTAGAGAAGGAAGGCAGAAAAATCTGAAAACTCCCTGAATCAGCTTCTCTCTTTCATCACACTTTTTAAGGACCTCTGAAGCAGATCGTCCAAATACAGCCTCTCTGTCAAAAGGAGAATTCAAACTTTTATCTTTTACATCCTCAGGAAGGTTTTGTATATGCAACCAAGTAAACATCCTCATAACAGTTTTAGTAGTTGCAGCTCTGAAAGTGACATAAGCACTTCATAGAATGTTTAGTCAAAGACAGACAAGCAAAAAGATTACACAAAGATGATTTCCCTCAGACAAGGGAAAAGGAGCCATAATGTTCCTTATATTCTCAAAAGAGGCAAGCAAAATCTTTAACATGTGCACTTGACAATTAAGAATTCTAAAAATAAGAAAGTAAACCCCAGAAAGTGATGGGCTACTGGTGGAGATGTGGTTAGCAGGCAACCACAAAGTTTAGCAGACATGCCAAAGTAATACTGGCATGGAAAAGGTTGCTTTATAAGATCTGGATGGGAGGGGCCTGCCTAGATACTCCGAGACAGGGAATAATTCCAGTGATACATAAGGGAGGGACCCAACTGAAGTTTCCTCATATTGACCTATTACAATATTAAATCATAATTATAAAGTGTTATGGCAGTAGTAGCCAAGCATCTTGCTGGAATAATGTAAAAGTGGTAGATTTTGATCAATGTGGGTACAGAGAAGACAGAAGAACTCATAATAACATTATCAGGACATTAATGATTATCCCAGATGCTAAGGACAAGGGGAAAGTATGGGGGCTATTTGCACTGGATGTAAAAATGCCTTTCAGTAGAGTAGAATGGAGCTTCATGTTCAGGGTCTTGGAAAGAGTGGGAATAAGATGTCAGACCCCCTAAGTACAACCAGGGGTATATAACAAGGGTGCCAGTTATCCTCTGTCCTGTTTGCCTTATACATAGAACCTGTGGCAGCTAAAATAAGACAATATGATATTTAAGGATAAAGTTGGAAAGCACTGAAGCTTAAAATTGGCCTTTATGCTGCTGATGGTATGATCATCATGCTAGCTGAGCCAGAGGAATATTTGAAGGAACTTTTGTTAATCCTAGAGAAATTTGGTAGAATTACAGGTTATAAAATAAAACTGGTAAATATAAGGGGACTCAGAAATCAGAAAAGGAAATATTTAAGTTGGTAGAAGGAGGAAGAAATAAAATATCTTGGGATGTGGCTAAGTCATATATGAAGCTTCTAGGATTAGAACATATGGAAAGATTATGGAGCAGATGCAAGATAATCTTAAAAGAAGGGCAACCCCAAACTTGGACTTGGAGCAGAAAATTCAGGTTATTCACTGCCATGTGATGTCACACCTTTAATATGCAATGCAGGCTTTTTGGTCCTCTCCAGACAGAAAATAATTAATAAAGGTTAGGGATTGGATCAACAACTTTATTTGGGAACAGAAAAAAATGAATGGGAGCTGGGAAAAATTGATATCACCTAAGGAGAAAGTGTGACTAGATGTCCAGACCCAAAGAGATGCTCAAGATCTGTGCAGATATCCCTTACAGCAAAAATGACGGATAAGAATAGAATAGATAAATGGATTGGAAGGGTTAAAGAATTCAACAGACAGATATTAACAGACATGTTACAAGTTTTACTAAGGAAAGAGACAACAAAATGTGTGTCTTCCAATGTCAGTAACCTTAAGTAAAGTAATGAACCAATTTCAAGACAATGAATTAAGGAGTCGGAGATAGGACATACTGCCTATACTGTATGTCAATTCAGCCAAAAAAGCAGATATTGCATGGAACAGATGAAGGTGACTGGAGACTCAGATAATAGAGTGGGAGCAGATAGTTAGGGGAGGTAAAGAGATAGACTGGAAAGAACTGCAGCAAAAGTATCCTTTGCGTAACGGGACATTTTCATTACTTGGCATTAGTAGAATAAGGCAAAAGACACAATGGATAAAAGAAAAGGAGGAATCTAGACCAGAGTTAATAAGGTTAACAGGGGAATGGAGCCTATATGCAGTGGAAAGCAGAGGGATGATCTCTTGAATATACAAGGCTATTCAAAGTCCAGAGAGGATTAAACTATCGCTGTCATAGAGCAGATTTATTGGTAGAGCAACAGAAGAGGAACAATGGGAACAAATGTGAGAAACTGTATAGAAGGTGTTTAATGTAAGAAAAGCTAAACTCTTCACATGGAAGTGTCTATATAAATATTTTATATATCATTGAAATTAAGTGAACACGTTCAGGGCATGAGGGCACAACAAGCTGGAAGTGTAATACACAGGAGATATAGGATTAGGAACACATTTTTTACTTGTCCAGAGTTAGTGGATTTTAAAAGGAAAGTGTGAACATTAAGAAAGATAGAAAATGAACCAAATGGACTAATCAGAGAAAGATGGTCCTTAGGTGTAGATAGTAGCTGGTCAAAGAAAGGGGACAGAAACAGGTAGTGGAATTGGTACTGTTACTGGTTAAGAAAACAATTACTGAGCTTTGAAAGCAGAAAAGAAAACCAAATATTGAAAACCTATTTGCTCTAATGGAAAAATGAAAAATGGAAAAATAAAGAGCTGGGATCTTTAAAGATCCAAAACAATATAAGTGTAGCAAATTAACGATATGGACTGACCTGTTACAAAATCTTGGCCAATGACTAAAAGTGGAAGAGGGAATGTAAATAGTTACATGCTAAAATAATGTATAGGTTTAAAATGTATAAAAAGAATGCCATGGGCTATGTCATGAGTTAGGGTGTGTGTGTGTGTGTGTGTGTGTGTGTGTGTGTGTGTGTGTGTGTGTGTGTGTGTGTGTGTGTGTGTGTATATATATATATATATATATATATATATATATATACACACACACACATATACACATATATATATATATATATATATATATATATATATATATATATATACACACATATATATATATATATATATGGATCTATCTGAGTTCATCGACATTTTTAAATACCAAAACGATTAACCGACACCAAAACATGAAACTCATTTAACCGGCCAGAAGATCGACAGTTCACAAACACGACATCATACACCCGACACAACATACCAACAAACAAAACACATCCCTATCCAACACTCACACACACAACACATGCACACCAAATTCCTTACAAACTAACACTAACCCATACATACACAACTATCCACAACCCTGGCCCAAACCCTTACCCTAAGGTCCGTCACTATCGCACACTCACCTAACCCTAACTCACTTATCCCACCCCTACCCCTACAAAACACCAACATCGCACACTTACCTTACTCGCCTAACCCTAACTCACTTATCCCCCTACCCTAGAAAACACCAACATCGCACACTTACCCTTACTCGCACACTCACCTAACCCGGCGCTAACCCTAACTCACTTACCCCACCCCTACCTACTAAACACCAGCATCGCACACTTACCTTACTGCGCCTCTATATCTCCGTCACTACAGAACTTACATATCCTTTCCCCATCGCAGCTTCTCAGCGTCGGTGTCTTCCTCCGTTGGTCTTCTGCCTCGTCGATCTTCTGGCGTCGGTGACGTGACTTTCGACATTCTCGTGTCGGTTAATTCGTTTTCGATATTTTAAAATGTCGGTGAACTCAGATAGACCCATATATATATATATATATATATACACACACACACACACACACACATATATATATATATATATATATATATATATATATATATAGTGGATATAAAAAGTGTACACACCCCTGTTAAAATGCCAGGTTTTTGTGATATAAAAAAATTAGACCACAATAAATCATTTCAAAACGTTTCCCTCCTTTAATGTAACCTATAACCTGTACAACTCAATTGACAAACAAACAAAATTTTTAGGGGAATAAATACAAAAAAATAAAAAATGGTGTGGTTGCATACGTGTGCACACCCTTAAACTAATACTTTGTTGAAGCACCTTTTGATTTAATTACAGCATTTAGTCTTCTTGGATACAGACTTGCCATCAATTAAAGAGATTATGATTAACCCCAAATAAAGTTCTGCTGTACTAGTAGGATTTTCCTGACATTTGCTCAGTTGCCTGCTACAGCAAAAGCAATAGTTTGCAGAGAGCTTACAAACTGTCAAAGGGATCTCATTATTGAAAGGTATCAGTCAGGAAAGGGTAAAAAAAAAATTACACAGCATTGGATATACCATGGAACACAGTGAAGACAGTCATCAGAAAGTGGAGAAAATATGGGACAATAGTGACGTTGCAAAGAACTGGATGCCCCTCCAAAATTAATGAAAAGACAAGACGAAAACTGGTCAGGGAGGCTGCCAAGAGACCTACAGCAACATTGAAGGAGGTGCAGGAATTTCTGGCAAGTACTGGTTGTGTACTACATGTGACAGCAATCTCCCATATTCTCCATATGTCTGGGCTATGGGGTAAGGTTGCAAGACAGAAGCCTTTTCTTACACAGAAAAACATCCAGGGCCAGCTAAAATCTGCAAAACAATACATCAAGTCTCCCAAAAGCATGTGGGAAAATGTGTTATGGTCTGATGAGACCAAGGTTGCACTTTTTGGACACAATTCCAAAAGGTACGTTTGGTGCAAAAACAACACTTTGCATCACCAAAAGAACAGCTTTGGGGTTACATTTCTTCAGCTGGAACTGGGGCTTTAGTCAAGGTGGAGGGAATTATGAACAGTTCCAAATACCAGTTACTTTTGGCCTAAAAGCTTCAGGCATCTGCTAGAAAACTGAAGATGAAGAGGAATTTCACCTTTCAACATGACAATGACTCCAAGCATACATCCAAATCAACAAAAGAATGGCTTTGCCAGAAGAAAATTAAAGTTTTGGAATGGCCCAGCCAGAGCCCAGACCTAAATCCAATAGAAATTCTGTGGGGTGACCTGAAGAGGGCTGTGCACAAAAGATGCCCTCACAATTTAACAGATTTGGAGCACTTTTGCAAGGAAGAGTGGGCAAATATTGCCAGGTCAAGATGTGCCATACTGATAGACTCCTACCCAAGAAGACTGAGTGCTGTAATTAAATCAAAAGGTGCTTCAATAAAGTATTAGTTTGAGGGTGTGCACGTTTATGCAACCAGCTTATTGTACATTTTTTATTTTTTATATTTTTTCCCCTGACAGATTTGTTTGTTTTTCAATTGAATTTTACACATTATAGGTCACATTAAAGGTTGGAAAATTTTGAAATGATTTATTGTGGTATCTTTTTTTATATCACAAAAACCTGGCATTTTATCAAGGGTGTGTACACTTTTTATATCCACTGTACATATACACGTACACATACACACAAGAGTTAGACAAACCTAAGTGAAATGAGAGGGAGTTGAAATGGAGGGAAAAATCTTAATTTACAGAGTGGAGACTGCAAATTACTTGTCTTCTACAGAGAACAGTTAGAAGCTTGTCAATGTAACCAGAATGAATTTAATAGTAATGTGTAATATACTATTCCAATTGTCATTAAAACAGTCTAGACATTTGAGACTGTTTATTCTGTTGGGTTTTCCTTTTTGTGTGTATAAAAAACAAGGATTTACAATGGAACATTGCAAGGCATGTTGAAGCACCACGAATGAAGATTACTTCACTGGTTAAACTGTTTCTCTTTTTATAGTTTTATTATTGGCAATAAAGGTTCTTTTACATAAACAGAATTCTAAAAATAAATGTTCCAAAAGAATACGCTCTCCCAAATCCTTTCAAAAGCTTTCCCATTCTTGCCAGAGGGGGAGGGATTAACAATTACCAGATGTTTAGCAGTAGCTGCATTCACCAAGGAAATCACTTCAGGTTCTGATACGAGGTTATAAAACAAAACCTTGTAATACTGAGGAAGTTTATGCAACCTATCTGCTTTCTAACGGGCAACAAGCTGGGTATCAGGCTGTAATAAATACATCCTCCAATGCTGGAGGAATAGGAGGAACTGGTATACAATAATTATAATATTTATTTAATGACGGTGGAAGATAATTATACTATCACTGAAACATTTTTTCTAGATGTGTGTTCGGGAAAACAAATCCTCCCAAGGAACTATCAGATTAAACACACTCCTAAGAATTAGAAAGGCGAGAAAACAGAAGTTGTCCTTCACAAACATTTTCCTGTTTAATATCCTGAACATCCCTAGACAATGAAGAATCCCTTTTTCTTTTACCAGAAACACCAGAGCTAGTAGAGTGAAAACCTGAACAAAAAAGCCCAAATAAATCACTCCTGTCCAAGGTAACTTAGTCAGGGACAATGCATGTCTTAATATTTGCTTCTTTTTGACAGGAATGTCTAAAGAAGCAGACCTACTTTTGACAGGTAAAACCTTCCCAGAGATAGGCATCCCAGTCTAGCTAGGTACTCCTTGCTCCTTCATTCAAGACTAACAAGAGTTGTTCTCTCTTTCTCAATAGCCGGAGGACCTGTCCAACCCCCAGTCCATGGTGGCTTTAGGGACTACACCAGAGGGAGCCAAGGGGAAAGAAGAATGGCCTGAGAAATCAGAAATGGAAACAGCAGAGACAACCTTCTGTGGCTGAAGCAATTTAGTAGCCTGTTGAAGAGGCAAAGGCTACTTGGAATTTTTTTTCTTCTTGTGGCTGGAAGAAGGAAGAACTGGTAGATTGTTCCATGATTAAGTGGAAAAAGAAGACTGATTTCTGCAGAAGCCTGGCAGCAGTAGTCAATAAAATAGACAAGTATTTAAAGTCATTTTTTTTTACTACAAACACAGTGAAAAATACTTTAAACACTTACCCCTGCCTCCAAAAAGTAATTAAACGCAACTTTTAGACAAGAAAAAAATAGTTTTAACTTAATTTTAGCAACTTCCTCAAAAGTAAAAGGTAAAAAATAATGCACCTGGCAAAAGGTGAATAAAAGTCAAGTGACAGTTTTTTTTTCTAGCTTAAAAGTATTACTTTTCAGAAAGAGTTAATGTTCTGTTAGAAAATAAGACATGGAAGGTTTTTGCCCCTTAAGAAAATTATCTGACCATCATTGGAGAAGCACTAGCCAACCATTGAGTCCTGACATCCAGCAAGAGGAGCAATCTTCTGTGGCAGGAAGACTCTAAAGGGCTTGACACCAAAAGCACTCTTTTTCTTCAGCTCTGCTTGAGTTGGCTACTGGACATGTGAGAAATGCCCTTAAGCTTTGGAAGCTGTCTGGCTGTTATTCTTAACAGGTTATAACTCATATAGCTAAGGCTTCTGCAGCAGTAATCAAATGATGAACATTAGCAGATATTCAGTGTTTCTGGAGTCTTTCAGAATAAGTTTTAGGCAGACTTGTTCCAGGGAAGGAATGAATGAGATTTTCACTATTTTCTGAAGGCAAAACACCTTAGAGTGAATATCATTGATTCTCAAATGAATGTGTAAAGGTTTTGATTTGCTTTTATGGTTAGAAACAGAACCGGAAGTGTAGGGAGTTGAGAAGTGAGACAGCACTCCAGCATACTTCAATTAGATTGTGGCACTGTCTGGTTACAGAAAAACCTTTTTCATACATCAAAGGGTGTTATTTTGAGTTTCCAAATACATGCCTCCATCTAGTTCACTGTCAGGAGTGAGCATCCTGTTGCAGCCACAGCCCCTAATATAGCAGAGACCGTGTCATTATGGAAAAATGGCATATCCAGAGAATAAAGACAAAACTTTCCCTCAAGAAAATCAAAAGGAAGTAGGGAAATTTGGAACAAGAAAAAAAAACTTTTTGAATAAGGCAGCCAGTGAACACTTACTTGATAAATCAACGCCTGGTTTGTCATATGACAAAAGAGTGGAATGCATGGTACGTTTAAGAATGTGGTGGGAACGGTTACTGACAGCCTAGGACAGTTTTACCACCCATGCAATTCTAACACTTACAGCTCAAAAATGGACCCATTTTAATGATATGGACTTCTTTCGAACCTCACTTTCTTAGGTACATTTGTTGAGAAAGCAGTACTGTTATGGCTATAAACTTACTTGACAACCCCTTTCATTACTGGGGTTAGGCATCAGCATGAATTTGATGGTTATTTTCACATATTTAGTGCCTTCTGAGAGGTAGAGATTAATGGAACCATTTTTCATGTTTTAATTTCTGTTAAACATTTGACAACATGGACCATGAAGTGTTAAAGAATCACATGCAGAACCAATGAGGACAACCAGGTGTTTTCAGGTGGCCGAATCATACCTAATAATTTTGCCAAATATCCTGAGATGATTCTTCACAACAGTTCTGTTTGTGCTGTGGGATACAGCAAGGGTCTTTACAAGGCCTGTCATTTAAAATATACAGCATATTTGCCTGACAGAAGACAAAATTAGCTTATGTAGCTTGACCATTAACTGCATGTAATATGCACACTTGCCTTCATCTCTTTCTTCTCACCTTCTCCAGCTCTTCCCCATACCCTTTGAATGCCACTGTGAATCACCTTTCAACCATCCATTCTGATAATTCTTTTCATGGATCTACAACCCTCTCTGTTGAAGGAGTGTTACAGATCCACACAGTAACTGTATATTATGCTGTCTCCCTTTCCTTTCTGTTCAGGGTGACCGCTTTACATACCCCTACGGTCTTGAGTATAGCATCATGCCTAAAGTATTTCTGATTCTTGGTTCTACAATAAAAACAGCTGAAGAGGTCATCTTCTTTAGTCATATGATTTCCCCTTCATCCCACACATTCTTATGGTGGCTTTCCTTTGATCTCCCTTCCAGCAACCCAAGATCTCTCATTTCAGTGAACTACTTCCAGAAGAACACAAAGTTAGCAAGGCGAGACCTGACCAAGGTCTGGCATAGCAGCATTACCTCTTTACTTCTGGAGTAAAGCCTCTGAGAGTACAACCCAGCATTCTCTACAGTGCTGCCACAGCCATCTCCCACTACTCCTGGTGGTACAATCCTGGTATGATCAGCAACACTAGGTCCTTTTCTGATCTTTTACCATTGGTTTTGATTTCCTCAACTAATGCTTCATGTCAGAACTGCTGTGGCCCAAGTGCCATATGCTGCATCTGTATGCAGTGAACATCAGCTTCCACTTTTCTACACATTTTATTTTGTGTTTCCAGATCTTTCCTTACAGACTCTCCAACATCCCTACACTGCTGCACATTTGTGTGTCATCAGTGAAAAGATTATTCTTCCTCTCAAATACACCTGAAAAGGGCAGTGAAGCCTTATGGGCCCAGTGCCTATGTCTTTGATACTACAGTAGTCACTTTCCTTGTTACTGACATCATCCACCTCATCAGAACCCTGTCCCCTCTACTCTAACCATGCAATAATCCAATTTCTTAGTTCTAGTTCTGTCTCAACTACTACAGTCTTCCTAGCAGCCACCTGAGCAGGACTAAGTAAAGTCTTTAGTAAAATGGTAAACAACATATAATGGTGTAGTCCTGTCAATCTTCCCAGTAATCTGCTTATGAAACTGGATCAGGTTTGACGACAGTTCCTTCTGACCATGAACATGTGTAAGCTAGTATCTTGGAAGCTACTGCTGCCTCTGGGAAACAAATTGGCCTTTCTTTCCAGAGTCTCTCCATGACTTTGATTTGTCTGCCACTTGTGTTAAGGTACCAAGCTTGCACTTTCTAATATTTTACCTGTCCTCCAATACAACAGGACCATTCTTACAGTCTTCCATTTTTCAGACATTTGTGCAGTGGTTACAGATCTGATGCTGTCAGAAAAAAAACACCACCACACTGGACAGACTCCCAAGGATCATGGGAGGAAGCTTATCTGGTTCCACTGTTTTGTCTTCTATATACAGCAGCCAATTCTCTCTCAAACTTCTCTTACTGAATTCTCAGGTCTTGTCCAATTATCTACCCTGCCTCTCTCACTTCCAGCAATGCACCATCTTTTCTCTTTCCTTCGAGGAAAATGTAGTAATGTATTCATTCAATGACTCTGCTTTTTCTGTTTCCTTTTACCTCTAATCCTTGCTCAGCCAGGCCAAGTCAGTCTCTTCCTTCCTCTTACACATGTTAACAAAAAAATAAATAAAAAGTTGCCCTTTGACAGCTTTTGTCAGTTCCTTTTTGTCTTGTGTTCCAGCTATCCTTCTACTTGCTTACTCATACAGTACCACAATGACTTCTCTTTTTGCCTCTTAATAAGGGTAGAACAGTAGGTACAACACGTGGTGCTGTCACATCATAGCAAGAGGATCTCAGGTTTGGGTTTCAGCTGGGGTGCCTTCTATGGGAAGTCTGCCAACCCTCTCTGTGTTCACAAGAGATTCCTCCCAATGCTTTGTTTTACTCCCATAATCCAAAGGCATGCAGTGGGTAGATTGTGGACTCTAACTCATCTGTAGGTGTGAGTGCATGCATGTGTGATATGGAAGAAAGACCTGGCAACCTAATTCCATTTCCCCTTTGCCTTGAAAACACTGTAGCCAGATGTGGCTGTCCATGGGGTCACTCAAGGAGTCAGCCGCAGTTTGTAAAAGAAAAAGAGAAAACTGTTGTCCATATTCCTGAGCACTGAAGTTTCTGATCAGTTCCATATCTTGTCCACTCCCCATTTGCCTCCACATTCCTCATTTCTGACACTATTCCATCAACTTGGTATGATCCATTTTTTTCTGAAATACCGCAGTTTTTGCGTCATCTTACCATTTTCTTGCTGCAAATTACGCAGCATGCTGACCAATGCCAGCAAACAGCATATTTACCTTGACATCCCTAACCCCCCTTTTCACTGGTCAGAAACAAATTCAGAATATTACTCAGTCAAATGCAGTCCCACACCATCTGGTGAACGTCTTGAGGTCTAAGGCCTTGGCCAACTCTGATTCCTTTATTTGGGAGGCTGTAATCCCCTAGTCTGCAGCTGGCAGATTCAGATCCCCCATGGATATAAACTCTTGCTCTTGCCATCTCATTTAGTCTCCCCACATCCCTAATTTTACTTCTTCACTACATCTAATAACTAGCTCTACTCCCTTCCTCTACCTTAACGGCAAGGCACTTACTCTAGGATTTTGGCCCTTTGGTGCTTTCTCACTCTCTTCTAGAGGTGATGTTGCTCCTGCATGACATTGAATTTGATGTCCTATTTTTGCAGAAACTTTGACTTCCCTTTTGTCTTTCCTGAACAGCTTATCCATTACAATCCCATGTTGCACCACTCTTGTCACCAGCACACATTTCTGTAACAGCAGTAATGTGCATCCTCTCCTCCTCATATCTCTCAACTGACCAGATTTTCACATAATTTTTGGCTCATATTTTTGCATTCTTCCTTATAAAATTTGTAGTTTTCTGGGAAATTATTGAGGATTGAAGTCACTAAATAATGACTTAATATCCTTCAGAAAATGCACGTTAACACAAATCATGTTATTCTAACAAATTTCTAAGCTTTTAAGACCAATATTTAAAATCTGTCCCTAATTTTGAGCCCTTGTGCCCCCCTAATTATTTAAGGCTTTGTGCAGATTTCTTGTGCTAAGAGGTTGAGAGGTATGCTCCTCCCAAATCACTGCTTCATCTTTCTACTCAGACCACATGCACAGCATAACAAGAGTATGTTTGTCTTTTCGGCTTTTCCCGGTTAGGGGTCGCCACAGCGGAACTCCGGTCCGCTAATGATTGTCAGTCATTTTTTTATGGTGCCGAGTTCCCAGCCCGACACAGCATAACAAGATAATAATGCTCTAAATTGTTTCACTGTATGTTCTGTTTGTTTTCTTCTTTTGTCTCTGTCCTGAGTTATTTAGCTCATTTGCTGCTGAGACATCACCTTACCAGTGTTTTAAGGATACAGTCACTGAAACATACTTTCAGACTCAGCAGTGAGCAATACAAGTATATGATATCCTCTGTTCTGGATTACAACAGAGGCAGGCCCTCGCACAGAGCTGGTTTCTCTGCCTGGCCTCCGTTCATCCTCATACCGATTCCAAGTTCTTCTTTGACTACTGCTACTGCTAATTACACTTGTTCATATTCTAGTCTAGCAGATTGGAGCAGTAAAACTTCTCAGAATAGTACCTCCAACCCCCTACCCTGGAATTTTTGTAACCTCTTTGGTCCTGTCCAGTACCTCAGCTATCTCCTCCTACAGGTCAGTGGTGCCTGTATATACGATGTGCACTCAGCTTGCCCTCTTGGTGATCATTTTAGACATCTCCCATGTCTTTATAGGTCTAAACCAATTTATGTAGTACAGGGTCTCTCCTGTCTCCCTTGCCAGAGCTCTTCACATTGGCTCTTCTCTACCTATTGTCTCATGTCATTACCACCTATCTAAAACCTCTCTCATTTCACCCCTCCCTGTAGACCCAGCCTTATTCCCTGTTCCCAATTAGAACCAAATTCTGAAGTGGCAATATTCTTAGCTAATCATCATATTCGCTAATATACTGCTCTTTTCAACCTCACAAATCTTCAAAATCTTGTTTTGAATTATTCATTTTGACCACCTTACTCTGATGTGTCTGCCTTACTAATGTACCAAGTTCAGTTTCATGATTATAACATAATAATAGCCATGCAGTTTTGATCTTTTTGGTACCTTTAATTTATCTGATTAATATAAATGCATTTTATTATATCAATCTACAGCTTAAAGCAGTGACCTATTAATGGTTCTTCCCTCCAATGCCCAACCTAGACTCTTATGGCCATTTTTTTATTGTCCATAGGTGTCATCATATATTATATAAACACAAAACTAGATGTTTGCACTTTGGCCATAAGGCTCCTAGGAATGGCCTGTGGTTGTGGTTGCTAACCACAACTGTGTGCCATCATCATCTTGTTGCCTTGTGGGGCCTATGGGAAGTAGTCAAGACTCCTGATAATCATCACAGGCATAGGCTGGAGACCTAGTCCCTCATACTCCCTATGCATGTGCAGTACTCTAAGGACAGCCAAAGATCATCTTCAACTTTCTACAAATGTCTGATCTGGATTTCATATCAGACAAGCAAACTGTAACTAACTCCATTCAGCTGGCTATTGAATGGCTTTACCTTAATACTCAAATCAAACCAGACAAAATGCTTTACATCAAACCTCAAACTAATAATTATGACTAAAATAAGTTAGGAATAAGAAAACATGAAATACATCCTAAACTGAAAAAAGATTCTTAATATGAAAATCATGCATTAAATAAACTTGAAAATACGCTTAAATATCTAAAAGTATGTTATCAAGTAATGTATACAAATTAATTAACCCATATGACATCAAAATATGATCTACAAGCCAACAAAAATAAAATGTAAACCAAATCAAAATAATGATTTATAAACAGATCTAGCTTAAAAATATATATTATAAAACTATATATCTATTATGAAAATCTCACAAGCTGAACAACACAGCTGAAAGCTGCAGCTTTCCCTTTCAGCTGTCTACACTTAGTGGATCTTTACCCCCAGTAACCCCTGTGCTAAATATCCATTACCTATAGGAGGAGGAGGGCAGAAACGTTCAGATAGTGAATGAGTAAGCTATGAGCATAGTTTATTCAGATAGTGACTGAGTAATCTATTCAGATAGTGACTGAGTAATCTATTCAGATAGTGACTGAGTAATCTATTCAGATAGTGACTGAGTAATCTATGCTTATAGTACCCAATGCTGCCTGTCCTTTTAACCATTTTTTCTTCAGCCTGGTTTCAATTGATTGTAGAAAAGACTGAAGTACTCCATCACTGGTTGTTTTTCATATCTGTTGACTTTTGAAACTGAAAGAAAAAAAAAATAACTATATGGTAGTTAGGGAGTGATATCAGCAGTAGTCAACAACTAGCAATGCCTCATTCTCTTTCTCCCCAGTGGTTACAGCCACTACAAAAAATAGTTCAGAAACTAAAACCTACTACACTTGCCATAGGTAACTTACCCAGTGAATACCTCAAAATTGCAGCTGATTTTATACCCTTCCCAGTATCAATCCTTATAAATAGACACATTCTTGAAACATGGTTCCACAGCTGTGGAAAATCTCCCATGTAATTCCACTTCATAAAGGGAGACCTTCCACAGAACTGACAAACTATCATCCAATTGTGATTCTTTCACCTCTTTCTAAGCCACTTGAAAGGTGTATTCATCTCCAGGTCATGAAATTTTTACTAACAAATAACCTTCTCTCAACCACTCAGCATGGGTTTTGCCCATCGCATAGTATCACTACTGCTCTCTTACCCTTCACTAGTACTGTAAACCATCACAGGAATAGCAACATCTTTGTATATGCCATCTTTCTAGACCTATCAAAAGCTTTTGATATGGTCTCCCATGCCACAGCTTGATTTAATAACTATTTATCTGGCCATCAACAATCTGTTCTATGGCAGGGTGACCTATCTCCACGCCTTCCTTTATCCATTGGTGTCCCCCAAGGATCTATCTTGGGCCCTCTCCTTTTCTCCCTTTTTACTAATAATCTACACACGGCTACTCCACATGGTTCTATAATACAGTATGCAGATGATTCAACACTTATCTGTGCTCCCACTTCTCTATTGGCTCTTCATTCTCAAACACAGGAATCTTTCACTTCTGTTGAAACATGGTTAGCCAACGCCCATCTAATCCTGAACCCAAACAAAACTAAATTATTACTCTTCCAACCTAACAAGACACCTATCTCATACCCACCATTTAACATAATAGAAAATACCATACTGTCATCTCCCGGACAATCCATACAAAGCTTCTTAGAGTGGAAATAGACAATAACCTAAAATTTGACTTATATGTCTCACTAACAATAAAAAAGTCCATAAGGAACTTGGAAGCCTATATAGGCACAAAAGATTCTTGATCAAAATGGCCAAAATTACATTAGCACAAACCCATCTGCTCTCCACTGTACTATATGCCTCTCCAGTTTTAACTAATCTTAGGAAAACTGACCTATCTAAGCTAGAAGCATGTTATAATAAAATTGGTAATTTTGCATCTGACTACTCATATAGAAAACATTATTGTACAGCTTTAAGGATACTAGACTGGCTTGAACTTCCCAACATTATTCTTTACAACCAACTCTCTCTAACTCACAAAATCGTAATACAACCAACCAGAATCCCTGCACAACAAAATCTCATCCTTCCTTACAGTTCCAGCTGACCACTTCGCTCTAACAATAAGAACTTGCTCACCATCTCTAAGACCAATAGCACTGCAGGAGAATCTTTATTTTCCAGCTATATACCTCGTATATGGAACTCCCTTCCTAACTCCATTCTCTCAATCTCGTCCACTAACCACTTTAAGCCATTACTTAAAGCTTATCTAAAAAAAGTGGCTATGTTACTGTACTAACCCTTCATGAATGCTCTGATACATCACAGTATACCCTAACCATATCCAACTTCTTCCCCTGTGTTTAATCTTTTATTCCTACCAGCCTGTCTTAACCTGATATCTTGACATAAGTCATACTTTACAAATAGTGCTAGCTAACATATATATATATATATATATATATATATATATATATATATATATATATACTACATTTTGTTTACTTCATATTTTATTGATTACTGTAATTCATGCATTAAAATTTACTGTTACTCATGGAGCTTTTCTTCCTGGGCCTCTGCTGAAAAGGGACCTGTGTCCAGTCGGACGTTTCTGTTAAACACATGTTAAATAAATAAATAAATAAATAATCTTCTTAATACCTTCAAATTAAAGTTCCTGAGAAGGTGGCAAACATGCAACTGCACTCCCTAAGGCACATAACAACTACAACTATAAACCATTTCAGTCTGGATAATGGACATCATCCACAAGTGTTTCTAATGATTGCATGGCACAAGGTCAATGTAACTGCATGATTTACCCCCCCCCCCCCGCACACACACACACACACACACACATTTCTCTGCAGTATTTTGAGTAGAAAACCACTCAATCCTATTAGAATGTTTATGCAACTACCCTTGTCTCTCAGTAGTGGTTTTAAACTGGTCTGCATTGCATTTTTCCAGCCACTCTTGCAGGATAATATCAGTAAATAATTTCTCTTAACATTGTCACCTGGACTGTGGACTTACAAAGGCTTCCATTTTGAGCCCTTATTTTGTTCAGTGTATACACTCTGTGCCTGAGAGATCTTATTCAGGGGCTGACTTGCATTACTGGTAGCATGCTGATAATGCACAGTTTTATCTTTCCTCCCCTCAAGACTCTCTGGTATTAATACTGGCTTACATTCCATCCAACACAGACAATTGGCATGGTGACACATACCATACCAAGAACTCGTTTTCCTCACTTGAACACCCTATACTTTCTATGGAATGTGTTTATAGCCACCTGCTTAAGAAACCCTTCTGGTTGGCTTCCACATTCCAAAGACATGCCTTAGGTAGACAGTTGTTAAGCAGTATAAGCTGGCAGTCAATCATTTGCTACTGCACACATTCTCAGGAGTGATGACTTAGTGCCTAAATTAGTGCATTTTCTGTGCTGTGATCCTGCAAACTCTGGAAGAAAAGGAAAGCAGACTTTTTTTTCTGTCTCTGTCAGTTCTAACTCTTTCCCTGAGATGCAGAGACTTCAGAATGTGAATAGTAATGAAAGGGAGCAGGGCAACTTGCCCCTTGAGAAAATACTTTTCCTGTCTCAATTGCTTGTAACATTAGAAGCTGGAATACCTGTATTACAAGCTTGTGTGTACTTAAGTGTCACATAAAAGCATCAGATGCTTGACATCTGTAATACAAGAGCAGATGTTTTAAGGCATCAAAATGGATCCATGGGGTCACGGGCTTGAATCTGTTCAAGGTGCACTGTCTCTAGGAAATCTTTCTTATCTGATTTTAAGGACCAGGTATCAAATGTTACTAAGTTCCTGTGATACCACCAAAGGAATACTGCTCATACCAAGAACCTAATCCCATCAAGTGGCCTGGCTATTCATGTTTGGGTATCCTTATGGGTGTTACAGCAATTTCCTGTACCAGTGGATACCAAGATTGGAACTTGTTACCTTCAGATGGTGCAGACCTGCATCAAAATCTATTGATACTCCATGTTATCATTATATCAGTCTCTGTAACGTCATCAGCTACCTTTTTAACCTCCTGGTTATAAACAATATAGGTCCCAACTAATAGAAACTACTTCTACTCTACAATCCAGCCAACACCCTCTGTTTGGCTATCAAGCAGCTACAGGTGGTCCAGAAGAGAGAGGACTTTAAATCCTTTAGAATGTATTATTTTACTTGTCAGGAACTGTATTTTGGAATCTATTATCATGGTAGTTTCAGAAGCCCTAATAAAGGCTTTAAAAGGTCAATTGACTCACCTATTTAAACTAACTGTTTAAGTGTTATTCAATTTTACTTACTTTGCTATTCTTACTTTATCACTTTGCAAGTTGCTGCATTTGGTCAAACAGCTGTAACTCATCAAATTTCATGTTTTTTCATTCTGTGTACAGTGTTTTTTTTTTCTTTTCTTTCTTTTTTGTTTCATTTCTTTTTTTTTTTTGATAAAAAAAATTTATTTCAGGTCTAACAACAATTACAGTCTGTGCAATCCTTTTGCATGGTGCACTATGTTAATCTGCATGCAAATGGCCTCAAATAGTCACATAAAGAATCTCCACAGCAATACCCAGATTTGCTCTGAGATACTGCACAATGGTACCTCCTATACCAAGCCAACAGATATTGCCAGTATACTGGCTGACAGATTCAGTGCCAACCTTGCCCCCCCCCCCAAAGGACCAATCACAATACCAGTAGATTGCCAGGCACCCAGTATTACTGCTGCACAGGTTAAAACAGCACTGTCTATAGCTTCTATGGGACCTGACAGTATCCGTGGTTGTGTTCTACATGAACTACAGATTGAACTGGCACCTCACCTGTGTGCCCTGTTTAATCACAGCCTCACCTCAGGTTTTGTCCCTACCAAATGGAGCACTGCTACAGTCATTCCTCTCCACAAAAGAGGTGTGACTACAGACCCTGGGAGCTATTGCCCTATTAGCCTGATGAGTCTGATATGCAAAGCTAGGGAACGCATCATCATGGACCTAATAAACAAGGATATAGGGAATCTCCAAACTCTGGATCCCACACAGTTTGGTTTTGTGAAGGGTAGATCATGCCTGCTCAAATTGGTCGACTTCTTTGAGTCGGTCACCAGAGCTGTAGATGAAGGCAAGGTAGTTCATACAGCCTACCTTGATATGGCCAAGGCTTTGGATACCATTCCCCACTCAGGAATCATAGAAAAACTCACTAAGCTTGGCATCAACCCCTATATCACTAGGTGGATTGCAAACTGGTTGACAGATAGAACCCACAGTGTGAAAGTAGCTGACTCCAAGTCAGACTGCCGACTAGTCACGAGTGAAATCCCACAGGGTTTGGTCCTGGGTCCTCTCCTGTTTGGTATCTACTTCTCTGAAGTCCAGGCCAACATGAAGGGACTCTGGCTGACAAAGTTCACAGACGATTGCAATTTGGTTGAGATTATTAACTCCCCAAGTGATGTTGATATCCTACAGAATGGCCTCACTGAGACCAACGACTGGTGTCAGAACCATGGCCTTAAGCTCAATGCCAAAAAATGTGTTATCATCCCCTTTGGGGAAAAACCCAGTTCCCATGAATTACCACATTGATGGTAGTCCACTGAACACAGAAGGTGTTATAAGAGATCTGGGAACACAGGTTGACAGCAACCTCTCTTTTGATCACCACATTGCCACTGTGGTCAGAAAGTCCTTCTATGTGGCACATCTCATTACTAAGGGTTTTGCATCCAGGAAGAAAGAGGTCATTGTCTCCCTCTACTCTTCCCTCATTAGGCCAGTCATCAAGTACAATGCCCCATTTGGGATGTACCTCACTAGACACCTGCAACAACTGGAGAGGCCACAAAAGTACCTCACAAAGAGGATCCTAGGCCCTTAAATACTTGTCCTATATGGACAGACTCAAAAAACTCCCAACTATTCTCTGTCTCATATCACCTACCTAGAGGCGATCTCTGCTTGACTGTAGCCTAGTACATACCTATGACCTTTTAAAAAGTAGTATACTGGTTAATGTACATCAGTTCAACTCCAAAACCAGCTTCTACAATTAATATCTCCACATAAGAACAACATTTACATACTCCGCTTTCCAAGATGGCTGATCAACAGCTTAGCTTCAGGTCTTCCAGTGTGAAATAAGAAAATGAAAGACAAGAGCCAGAAATTATGTCACTTTTAGCAAATTTAGTTACTGGCTAGTAAGTAACTACCTGAACATTAGCAAAAAAGATACTAAAAAAGCCTGAAAGAAAATCAACTATAAAAGGTGAAGATAAAACACAGACTGGGAAAAATCCTGCAGCTGTTTAACAGAGAGCACTGCAAGCTCCAGCTTTGGTGCAAGACATGGCTATAAGTCAAATGTGCTCAGAGCCAATATAATCCTTCAGTGTTTCATTTATTTTTATCAACTCAAATAACAAAAGGATGGAAAAAATGGAAGAAACTTTAAAAAGATATCCAGATGAACTGATAAAACTGAAAAAAAAATCAAAGGTCGAAATGAAATAAAGATTGGCTAAGTATGAGATTGCTCAAGAAGAGATGTTTCAAAAAATGATAGAATTAGAGAGGACAAAGCACAAAGGTAAAATCTGAGATTTTCTGCTAAACCAGGGAAACTAGAAGGAACAGACTGTATTAATTTTATGAAGGCACAAATAAGCAACTGGACTGGTATTCCACAGCAAGAACTGTTAAATGAAAGGACACATAGTGTGTCTGCTCCAAACTTGGCCATAAGAAAGTAGCCAAGACCTGTATTAGTAAGGATCCCAACCTACTTGCAGAAAGAGTTGATCCTGACAAACCTGTGGCAAAAGGGCAAAGTATTAAAAGCTGGAAACAGTAGCGTGTTTGTGGAAAATGATTACTCACTGTATATGAAGCAGAAGAGAAACAAATTTATTCCAGCAATCAGGGAATGTTGAGAGCCAGTTGTGAGATTCCATCTGCTGTATCCAGCTGTCTTCAGAATATTTTTATCCTGGAGGATCAAAGTATTTTTTGTTGTACAACAAGCTAAGGAGGAAATACAAATGTTTGTCCAACAAAAAATGAGCCATGGAGCAGAAGGGGACACTGCTTTTCATTCTTCTGATAACAAAGCACATGAAGAGACTTTGCCAGTGAAACATTTTCCATTGTTCCAAAGGAAAATGCTTGTCAGAGGAAATCACAGGAGTTGATTAGGAAAAGTCAGGAGTAGCTTAGAATTGAACCTGAGTCTGAAGTTGGGTGATGAAGATGAACAGGAAGAAGACCAGTGACATGGAAATTAGTAAATAAATGTGAAACTGCAAAGCATCAATCTCATCTGTGAAATATGCCTTTACATTAAAAAATGGAAAGAGTGGATTTTTGTTAAACTTGGGAACTGAAAAGCATTTGCCTCACTTCATGTCATTAATGTTTGGAAGGGTACTGGGGAAGGGGAAGAGGAAGGAAACAGCTAAGTAAAATAATTTCTGTTTTTAACAGTATTAATATGAAACTTTTCATGATATAAATTGTATGTTTTATAGTAAAGCATTTTTAGTTGTTGTACATGATAAATATACTAAAGTAAACAAATGCCTTTTTTCATTCTTTCTTTTTAATTTTAAAAAATATAGGCATTACCATGCAAAAAGAAAGAAAAAAGCTAGACAAAAGCATGCTTAAGTTAATAGGCTGTAATCTTGAGTTGTTGAGGTGGAGGATGGGGTGCAAAAGTACAAAGCTTATAATATATGGATGGCTGATATATTTTCACTTACTTTTACATAGGTGAATGTCTGGATTAAAAACCTTAGCTTAATCTAATAACATGTTTTAAGTAGAAACAAGTAAATAACAGAAGACTGAGTATAATAAAAAGTTTTCCTTTAGCAAAATAAATAAATAAATGTTTCAGCATGTCTTTAGAAGCCTGCAGCTGAGGGCTACATTTTTAATTTCTCTTACGATTCCATGGAGACAAGCTGACAATAGGGCAATAAAAGAAAGCCAAAGCATTGGTTACATAAAGACTAAAAGTTAATGTTTGCTGAAAGCATACAAGCTGTTTTTCACATCTGCGATGAGAGTAAAGATAAAAAAGAACTGATCTCATTTAGAGAAAATTGAACTACAGGCAATAGCATGTATCTTAGCATGGATAACCTCAACTTTAGATTAATTAAGGGCTGTGTTTATTGCTGTCTATCTGAGACAAGTGTTCCCATTACACAGGTTAAACTTCATTATTTGAAGATGTACATAGCTTTGTTTGTTTGTATTAAGTTAACAGGTTATGGGAATATTCTGGGTGTGTTTCTTTTTTGTTTTCATTAAAACAAAAAGTCTTGTAAAATGTGACATAGTTACAATGTTGATATTAAGAAAAAACTGTATAAAGGATCGACCTGCCAAACATTAGTGGGTGCATGTATCACAAAAGCTGGTTGGGAGTTTGGCATAATGGTTAAGGTATTTACCTTATAGACAGAAGGTCCAGGGTTTGAATGTCACATGGGATAATTGGCTAAGCTTAAAATGGCCCAACAGGGCAGTCAGCCCAGTACTAAACTATGAATCTATAAGGGAAATGGATGGACCAAGCAAGCCATGCATCAGTTATCCCCTCATCAAAATCTACAGGCCTGGTCTCACATGAGGTCTTTAGCTTGATAGATGGCACAAGCTTAAATGCAATAAGGAGGTGAAACTTCTTTTCCCGCCAAGCAGTGTTTTAAATAACTGATTTGTTGCTGTTTAAAACATTCTTTAGTGTTTTCTTGCTGTTTTTCTGCTGGTTAAAACATGTTTTAGTGTCTCACTTCTGTTTTTCTGCAGTTTAAAACATTGTTCTAGTGTTCCCCACCTAAATTAGTGTAGCTAGTAGCTGTAGCATAGTCCAGATACAAGTTTGCTGCATCTGGGTCTGTTTGTAGTGGCTGTTGTATTCTGAACACATTTCCCAAGCCATCTTTGATTGGAAGGGGCCCTTGTGCACCCTTGTGAGAAAAGTGTGCTGATTGGAACCTGTCTGGTGAAGGGTAATTGCTCTAGGGCTTGGAGCAAGTATCCTCATTGGTTCTTTTGATTGTTTTTAATTTTTTTTTTATTTTTAGCTTCTGGTATTTAAGCCCTGCATCTAAGCAGGTTTCTGCTTGTATGACCCAAGCTAAACTGAGGTGGGCTACCAGCTACAACTCTGTGCCGAGATACCAGATAACTAGAGGCTTCTGAGCTTCCCAAAAAACATAAGTTGCCTGTTTTTTTCCTTGATTATACTACTTACTGCACGTTTTATTGTGTTCTGCTTAATACTGTATTTTAATACTGAAAACTAAACTGCACTGTTTGCACTGCTATTGTCTGCCCTACTGTGCCTGTTAAATCATATTTTGTTGCTGTTTTCACTGTTTGCAAAATATTTTGCTATTTCCAGTGATTGCATAGTAATTGCTCCTACTTTTCATCGTTTACAAAGCATCTTTTCTGTTTGTTCTGTTTTCCTCCCAAGCAGTGTTTTATATAACTGATTTGTTTTCTGTTTAAAACATTCTTTAGTGTCTCCTTGCTGTTTTTCTGCTGTTTAAAACATTTTTAGTGTTTCCCGCCTAAATTAGTGTAGCTAGTAGCTGCAGCATAGTCCAGGTACAAGTTTGCTGCATCTGGGTCTGTTTGTAGTGGCTATTGTATTCTGAGCACATTTCCCAAGCCATCTTTGATTGGAAGGGGCCCTTCTGCACCCTTATGAGAGAAGTGTGCTGATTGGAACCTGTCTTTTGAAAGTTGATTGGTCTAGGGCTTGCAGTAAGCACCCTCATTGGTTCTTTTGAGTTTTTTAAAGTTTAAGTTTTTAGCTTTTGGTATTTAAGCCCCACATTTGAATGGGTTTCTATTTGTTTGCACATTGCACAGCACCATGCACTGCCAGGCAATTATGCACCCTAGCAAGACATAATTTCAACAAATTTTCCCTTAGATACAGCCGTAGAACATTAGTTTAGTCCTCATCCTTTTCCGGTCTAAGAAGTATTACTAGTGACATGTGACCTATTAAACCACCAGCAAAAACCCCTTGCCAGAAATGCTAATCTGTAGAGCACCTCCTACATCAGTCCTGAAACACCCCCTTTGTGATAACAGTTTTTCAAACCTAGCATTATGGACAGTTGGACTATGCCTGTTTCTTCTGCCATCCTCGTTGACATGGGTCTCCAGAGGCAGTGTAGCAACTGCCTCATGTACACTGACAAGCCTCTACTAATAACTCACTCTAAGACAGAGTGCAAGAGATGTATCTACACCAAGAATCTTGAATCCCTGCTCTCTAGCACTCAAAGCAGTAACACTGAAGAGGTTGTCAACTCACCCAGCACTGCTCATGCACATAGTACCACTACTCATACACACAGTATGCGTCCAACACATAAATCAACATATGTGGCGGTTCCCTCAAAAAAGTTACTGAAACACCAGAGACCTCCAAAACACAAGACTGATACAGCTAGCACAGTTCCCAGAGCAACCAAGACACATAACAATGCCAGTGTCTCATCTACCAAGCCCTCAAGACATAACAGTCATAAACCACATTTTCTTGTCATATGAGACTCCATAGTAAGACTCACAGATGTCTCTCTCACCAGGTTAGATAAGGAGAAAGTCACATTCAACTGCCTATCTGGTGCCAGGATTCGTCAGATCACGCACACACTCAGGTCTCTATGCAACAACTACCATTATGACTCTGTCATAGCTCATGTTGGAGTGAACAACCTTTGATGTACCTCACTGAACTATATGAAGAAAGACATGACTGAGTTCTCATGTTGGAGTGAGCAACCTGAGATGTACCTCACTGAACTATATGAAGAAAGACATGATTGAGCTCTCTGAATATGTGTCCCAGGCAGGTATGTCCCTGGTCTTGAGCAACATATTACCCTCATCTAGAATGATGCCATAGTATAAACAAAAAAATTATCAATTTTAATAATTGGCTTAGTTTATAGTGTCATTCAAAGGGGTATCCAGTTTCTGTCAGCCTGGGATGACATGGTCAACAAACCTCACTGCTTTGCCAGAGATGGTTTGCACCTGGCATCACTAGCCTTTCAGCTACTGGCAAAGGCTCTTGCCTCCCCCATAGTGCCTTTTTAGGCAAGGTCTCAAAAACAAAACTTCTGAGGTAAAAATTGCCAACCATAACAAAATAAGGGTTATGCTGCTAAACCCTAGTATCCTAAACCAAAACCTGCACACCCTGGAAGAACTCATTTCACTGGAGGATGTAGATGTTTGAGCAGTCACAGAATGCTGGTTCAAGGCCTGAGAGAGTATTCCAGACTTGCAAGGCTACAATGCCTTCCACACCTCAGACTGCAAAACGAATGTGTGAGAAACAAAGGAGGCAGTGTTTCTATCTCTATTACAGATAAATTCACCTCCCGAGTAGTTAGACGAGACAACTCCATGGAGCTACTCCAAGTTCAGATTACTGTGGTTAAGACCCCCATTCAAGTCATAGCTAGTTCTAGATCCCCCTCCTTGAATCATGATGCATATGAGGCCTACTTGAACAAACTGGAGTCAATCCAAATATTGCCAAGCACTCTGTTCAAAAGGGATTCCGATTATCCCACCATCAACTGGGAAACCTACTCTAGTCCTAACTCACTAGTGCAAACGTTCCTTGACTTTGTTAACTCAAATGCCCTGGAACAAACTGTTCAAACCACAACAAGAGGAACAAATATAATAGGTATGTTCCTCACTAGCATGACAAACAGATGCACCACTGCAACTGTTGGAGCCTCATTAGTTAAATCTGCCAACAAATCTGTCACCTTCAAACTGGCACTAACACACAAAGTGTGAAGTTAGACTAAAAAACTTCACCAAGGCAAACTATACCCACCTAGGGGAAGGTATAAAAGCATTCCAAGCCCCCTACCAGCTGCAAGTGTTAACTACACCAAAGCTTACACTAAAGCCCTGTACAATCACTTGTATAAGTGTAAAGACTCAGATGTTCCACAGAGAATCAAAGCCAGGCCCCCAAGTAAAAATAAGCCACCATGATGGACATCTAGCATCAGCAAACACAAAAAGTTGCTGTCTGAGAAAACTAAGGTGACGCTCCAACAATGGAAAAAGCACCCTTCTCAGCCTCAACAGTTAAATAAGACAACATGTAAATTCTCTAAGGGCAACTTTGAGAAAATCTTAGCAATCACAGCTAAGGATAACCATAAGGCCTTTTACAGCCTAAAAGGTAAGACCCAAGCATGTGCCGAACTAGTGACTAATGGTATCACACACACACTGATCGCGCAGAGATAGCAAACTTGCAGGCAGACAGATTTGGTGAAAATTTCACTCCCTTATCCCCTCCAAACTTATCACAAACCTTGCCCCAACTTCCCCCACCCTACATATCTGAACAGCAAGTCAGTAAAGCCTTGTCTGAGGCAAAAGACACAGCCTCTATAGGGCCATACGGCATCCCACACTGTCTTGTAAGCAAACTAAAACATAAACTAGCATCACCATTAAGTACCCTATTCAATCACAGCCTAACCACAGGCTATGTTCCTGCAGAATGGAGAACAGTAACAGTTATTCCCCTCCACAAAGGTGGGTTAGCAACAGACCCAGGGAATCATAGACCCATAAGTCTGACCAGCCTCATCTGTAAGGTCATGGAATGTATCATCATGAACCTCATAAATAAAGACATAGGTGACCTCCATACCCTGGATCTGACCCAATTTGCTATCAAGGGCAGATCCTGCCTGTTAAATCTGGTGGAGTTCTTTGAAAATGTGACCAGGGCCACTGACGAGGGGAAATCTGTGCACACAGCATACCTCGACTTGGCCAAGGCCTTCGACACAATCCCACACTCAGGCATTACTGATAAATGTAGCAAACTGAATGCAAGCCCCTTTGTTGTAAGATGAGTTGCCAGCTGGCTCACAAACCAGTCACACACTATCAAAGTGGATGACTCCACATCAACCAGAAGACCTGTCACTAGCGGATTGCCACAAGGTTCAGTGCTGTGTCCCCTACTGTTTTATATATACTTCATATAATTCTCAGAAGTTCAGGCCAAAATTAAGGGGCTGTAGCTGACCAAGTCTGCAGACAACTGCAAACTGGGTTCAATTATCAAATCCCCAAATGATATCAGTATAGTTCAGGAGGGTCTTACGCAGAACAACGACTGATATTTTAGTCACAGTCTCAAACTAAATGCAAAGAAATGCATCATCATTCCCTTCAGTAAAAACAACATCCCTTCACCCAATCAGATTAACAACAATACTCTATGTACCTATGAAGTAGTAGGGATCTGGGATCACAAGTAGACTTGCAACCTTAACTTTGACCACCATGTGTCTACTGTAGTAAAGAAGGCTTTCTATGTAGCACACTTGATTAGCAAAGGCATTCCCTCTAGAGCAAAGGAGGTTATAACACCTCTATACTCATCATTAATCAGACCCATAATTGAGTATGACACCCTTTTCATGTACCGTACAAAGCACCTGCAGCAATTGGACAGAACTCAGAGGTTTCTAACGAAGATTAAGGGACTCCAGCATGTGACGTACACAGACTGACTAAAGTCCCTGTCACTGTACTCAGTATTGTATAGACTTCTTAGGGAAGACTTATGCCTGGCTTACAGAGCAATCACTGACCCAAACCTAATTAATTTGCTGCACATTCATAAATCAAATGGGACTAGACCTGTTCCAGGGACCTAAATATAGCTTGCAACTTGAATAGGATGTGCTGGAGGGACAGATTTGTCTTCCAGCAACTGCTGCATCTTTGGAACAGACTGACAATTCAGATGAAACAGAGCACCTCTATGACACTGTTCAAAAGGAACTTGGATGAGTGGATGGGGCACCATAAATTCTTACTGGGGTTAGTGCACACAACCCTCCTGGAAATAGGCAGTCATTTCTAAATACAATCTTGGGTATTGACTAGAGTATCATTGGTATTACATCGAGATGAAAAGGCTAGGCTTGAAATGACCTACGTGTCAATAGCCTAGCAACGTCCTACGATCCTATGAAATAGACATTTAAAAAGCTGTCCTATATAATAGCTGGGAATAAAGACATCTTATCATAAAGGTGACACTTTCCATATCATCTTGGAATCTGAATGGTCTCACAGTTATAGCCAAAAATAAAAGAATATTTAATTATATTAAGAAATACAGAGTGCAAATAGCAATGCTACAGTAGACACATTTGGAAAGAACTGAGTAGGAAATCTGATAAAAAAAAGGATTTCAGGGTGGATATTCAGCAGGACATCAGGGACAAAGGAACAGATGAGTATTTATAGCAATTGCTAGAGGAGCTCCAATACAGACAGAAGAGAAAAAAGATAATAATGGCAGATTTGTGGCCGTAATGGTTTCTGGCAGGTGCTGAGACTTACGCTGGCATGTATTTATATTCCACTTAAAACTGCTATTATGGAGTTTAAAGTAATAATTAGCTTTTGGGAGGGAATAGTACTTATGGGTGGGGACTGGAATCTGATTTGCAACAATCAGGATACATCTGGGAGGCCTAGAAGGGAAAATTTAACAAATGAGGGTAGATTTATGAAAATATTTAGTATAAAATATATGAATTCAGTAGTAAGGACTCGGAGAGAATGCACATATTATTCTCCAAGGTACATTAACTGGGCTAGACTAGACAGAACTTATATTTCATAGGAAGATGTGCACTTAATTGAGAAGTTTGACACACATATCCGATAACTATTTCAGATTATGTGCCAGTAATTACTAAGATAATACTGCAGGTTAATGAGGGAACGATGAGACACCCAACTGTTAAAATGACAGGAATTTAAGGAATGGTTAGGGAAATTATCCAGGAGTTAACAGAGAAGATAGAAAGTGCTTCAAAAGTCATAGCTAGTGAGTAGGATTAAATTAAAGTGGAGTTTAAAAAAAGGGTAGAAATAGAAGAAAAAGAGATGTGGTTAAGAAGTAACAAGAATTATTTAGAGGGTCCGGCAAAAGTTAAAACATTATAGAACAATGGGCATCTTGCAGAAGAAGAAGAGGTGCAATTGCAGAGTGTTAAACAGAAAATTAGGCAGTACCTGGATAATATGCATGAGTTTAGGAAGACTGCTGTTAAGCAACTGTTTTTTTTTTGATAACTCCAGAGCACAAAATCTTTTGGCACAACAACTTAAACAACAGAAAGTAGAAAAGATTGTTGTCAACCTTAGGGAGCCTATAACAAGAAAAATAACCAAAGATCCTGTAGAGGTATTAGAGATATTTCAGAAATGTTAGAAAATGTCTATAAAGAAGAGAAATTGGGAAATCTAGAAAACGCATAAGTGGAAAATATTTAGGGAAGAGTTAATTATGTCTAGGTTAGAGGTAAATGAAGCTCAACAATTAACAGCTGCGATAAAAGGAGATGAGATAAAAATTGTGATGTATAACCAATTTGCAGGAAAGTCTCTAGGGATGGATGGTATTCTGGTAGAAGTTTGGAAGATATGAGAGAAGAAAGTAATAACGATCTGAAAGGTTTTACTTAACAGTATTTTAAAAGGAGAGGAAGCACCAACATCCTGGGAAAAAGCTGTGGTGGCTGTAATACCTAAAGACCCATCAGATCCAGTTTTATATTGGTCCATTACAAATTTAAACCTTGATTATAAAGTAGTTATGTCTATAATGGCTAAAAGGCTAAAAGAATGGGAAATGTGTCGCCAAAACTGATAGATATGGATCAATGCATTTTTGTGGAGGGGAGGCAAACATTTGACAACATTAACAGAACACTGATGATACAAAGGGAAGCAGAACATAAGAAAATACCATTGTTGGTGGTGAGTCTTAATGCAGAAAAAGCATTTGACAGAGTAAGCTAGGATTTTATCAGTAAGACAATGGAAGTATTTGCATTTCCTGATACAATAATAAGGTTAAGTAGGAGAATATAGGAGGGATCGGAGGGAAAAAAAATTAAAGTGGGAAGGTTCCTCTCTGATAAGTTGTGTCTGAATAAAGGAGCCAAGCAGGGGTGTCCTCCTTCCCCTTTGTTATTTGCATTATATTTAGAATCATTGGTAAAAAAAAAAGTAAGTGGCTCAGAAATTCAAAGATATAATTACTATAGTATTCATGAAATGCCTTTATTTGCTGATGATTTTATTTTAAAATTGATAGAACCAGAAAAGGACATCTCAGTATCATGCATAGTTCTGAGACAGTTTTTACAGGATATAAAATTAAGATAAAACAAGGGACAGAGCTGTAAACTATATACCAACACATGAATTGATTCAGTAATACTCATATTTTGGGGGGACATTATAAAATAAAGTATTTAGGACTATGGTTTAAAAATGGTGCTGTTATGGCAGCTAAGGATATGTGGGAAGAGACTAAACAAAATATAATACAAAATCTGAGAAACTGGAAGATCTTGCCTATAGATATGGATAGCAAAGTACAAGCAGTAAAAATGATTTTAGTCCTTTTAATTTTATACACAGGTTAGGCATATTTTTTATCAACCAGAGAAGAAGTTGTGAATAGTAATTAATAGAGGGTTGAAGGATTGTATCTGGGAGGGGAAGAGGGCAAGAGTTAAGTGGGATAAGTTGATCCTTCCAATAGGGTAAGGTCTAAGCTTACCTGATTTGAAGGGATATTTTAAATCTTCACAGTTAAGGCTTTTATACATAACACAAGCAGCACAAGCAGCTAGCTACAATTCAAACTGGAAAGGGATGATGAATCAAGGGGGGAATGCATGAAATAAGGAAGGAGTGGGATTTTGGAAGCAGATCCTTAAAGGGAATAACAGCCATACAAAATATTATATTAATAAAGTAGCAGAAAGTATACTAATAACTAACCGCACAATACCAGGATATAACTTAAAAACAAACTAATAAATGAAGACCAAGTGCTTAAAAATGGGAATACAGTTGGCAACACTGGAAACAGAGCCTTTATTCCACAAGACATTCATTAAGCTCTTTTGTCTCTTGCAATGCACTTTATCAGAATGGCTTATATCATTACATCACTTCCTTAAACATTCAAACCAGTTAAAAAACACCATTACATCACTTCCTTGAATATTCAAAACAATTAAGAAAGCTTCATTAAAAAATTAAAGACACAGAAATAAAATAGCAATAGGATAAAACATCTGTTGCTACTAAGTAAAATTTTGCCCTGCCATACAGACCCATTGCTTTGGCCTGTGGGTCCAAGGCCCACCCACTAGCATTATAGATTGACAAACTTTTAAAACCTTTGTATTTAAAGGAACCCCATTTATTAAAGGATTCTTGGGATTTCCCAGGAAGGTTAACCCCTGAAATTTGTAAAAAAAGGTATTTTATTTTTAACAACTGACTTGGTCGATTTATTCAATTTTATCCTTATGGAAGAGGGCCTATCCCTTTTTTTGGACACATGGATGGAGAAAGGAGATTCTGCCAATAGGGATGACTGCAGTTAGGGATACAGAGAATAGGCAATAGGGGGCTGGAATTTACTCAAGGAAGCTGGCAAAGGGACCAAGGTATTGGGAGCAAACAATTAATTGCTGGGGATAACAGAATGGGAAGAGGCCAAGAGGAAATTTGTACCACAACTCTCAAGCGTCCAGATTTTCACAGTATGCACAGATTTTTTCCTCATATAGTTGGTCTATTCCTCATAAAATTAGTGGTTTTCTGGCAAACCATTGAGGGCTTTAAGTCACTAAATACTGATAGACATTTGAGTTTCAGACGTCATATCCCTCAGAAAATTGCTTGCTACTGTAAAACCTTTTGTTGTATCAATTTTCTAAGTTTATAACAGCAATATTTAAAAATTGTCCCCATTTATGGGCCCATGTCCCTACATTAGTTTTGTCTTTCTCCAGAATTCCTGCTCTAAGAGGTTGAGAGGTATGATTTGGACTGCGGGATACAGATGTCCTTTTATATCAGGGATTGATATTAGAGTATAGGCAAAGAGAAGAGGATAGGACAATCCTAAGTGAAAGACCTGCACCGGTTGAGATTTAGTTGAACCTAGAGCAGAAGCTGCTGTTAAAAAAGGGATAATTAGTAGGACATATAAAATATTACATGATAACTCTAAGAATCAATCAGCAGAAGTCAGAAAAGACTGGAAAGAGAGCAATCAGATAAGTCATCATCATCTTCTTTTGGCTGTTCCCATTAGGGGTCGCCACAGCGGATCATCTCTTTCCATTTCTTCCTGTCCTCTACATCTTGTTCTGTCACACCAACCACCTGCATGTCCTCTCTCACCACATCCATAAACCTTATATTAGGCCTTCCTCTTTTCCTGCTACCTGGTAGCTTCATCCTTAGCATCTTTTTCCCAATAAACTCAGCATCCCTCCTCAGAACATGTCCAAACCAATGTAATCTTGCCTCTCTGGCTTTGTCTCCAAACCTTCCAACCTAGGCTGATCTTCTAATATACTTATTCTTGATCCTGTCCACCCTCATCACACCCAGTGCAAATCTTAACATCTTTAACTCTACCACATCCAGTTCTAACTCCTGCCTTTTAGTCAATGCCACTGTCTCCAACCCATATAACATAGCTGGTCTCACTACCCTCTTGTAGACCTTCCCTTTCACTCTTACTGGTACTCGTCTGTCACAAAACACTCCTGACACTCTTCTCCACCCACTCCATCCTGCCTGTACTCTCTTCGTCACCTCTCTTCCACACTCAACATTACTCTGAACTATTGATCCCAAGTATTTAAACTCATCCACCTTTGCCACCTCTATTCCTTGCATCCTCACCATTCCTCTTTCCTCCCTCTCATTCACACACATATATTTGGCTGTGGTGTAGTTCCTGTGTTGTCCATTACCTTACTTGGATAGAAGGAAGTTTCTTTGCTCACCAGTGGGAGTGGGGAGCCTTGAGCAGCCTACCTGTCCTTGGGGGAAGTGACCTCAGCACAAGAAGCTGTAGTAATTGGTTGTTTGGGACCATTCCTAGCTCTTTTGTAGTTCACTGCTTAAAATCCACCTCTGGGCGTTTTTTTTCTGGTTATACTGCTCAGACAAACTCCACGTGGGTTTACAGAGTGGTCCTAGCAGCAAGGAACTCGAAAAAGTGACTACCTTCTGGATTTAAGTATCTTTGCTTTTTTTTCACTGGAAATAGCTTCTGTTGCTTACTTTGAACTAGCCTGAACTGTTTTTTACTGATTACTGCATTTATTTTAAAATCTGCACTTAAAGTTACATTTAGTCGAATTTAATCGAAAGTTTGCTTGTTTGTTGTTTAATTTAACTGTGGAGGCTGCCCACTAAAGTGTGCTAGCCTGTGTAACTAATTTATCACTGTCTCTGCATTTTCTGTGTGTTTCTACAAAAAAAACAAAAAAACAAAAAAAATAATCGTTTTCCCGCCTTTCTCGACTAGTTTAGACCAGTATACAGGCATTGCTGTATTCTGGACTGTGGTGTAGTTCCTGTGTTGTCCATTACCTTACTTGGATAGAAGGAAGTTTCTTTGCTCACCAGTGGGAGTGGGGAGCCTTGAGCAGCCTACCTGTCCTTGGGGGAAGTGACCTCAGCACAAGAAGCTGTAGTAATTGGTTGCTTGGGACCATTCCTAGCTCTTTTGTAGTTCACTGCTTAAAATCCGCGTTTGCATGGCTTTTTGTGTCGTATGCATAGCATGCGCCGGTTAAACAAGATTAAACTTTTTCTGGCTCCGCCAAGTCTGCTCTTCAATTTTTCCCTTAGAACTGTTCTACTTGCAATCTAAACAGCCTATACTCTATCTGAAAAGCTCAGCACTTGCTCCTAAAGCATTTTTTACACAGGTAAAGCACTCTTAAACAAAAGAAAGTACTTCATTCACCTAAATTCTGTTGAGTACCCATTTCCCTATAGGTCCTTTCTGACTCAAGTTACACAGCAATCTTTTTCACTATTTCTAGCATGTCGAAGGGTCAGTTGCTGGTGTCCTCTCCTGTTCAGCTGGTGAATCTGGGAATCTTTTTTTTTTCAAAACAAGTTTATTGTTTTAACATATAAGAGAAATATCATAACAATTTTATACAAATAATTAAAAATAGGTATTATTATAATATTCAACAAAACAACTAAAGTATTTACAAAGACATCCACTACAATCAGATCAATTAATTAAACTAAAATACTGTGCTATTGAAATTAGAATTTTTTTAACAAATTTTGTAAATTATCCCCTACAATAAAATGTGATGTTTTTCTAGTTGTTCTCATTCTAATTGTGCTTATTTCCATATGACACATTATATTCATAACATTTTTAAATTCATTGAACGAAGGGGGTGTATCTGAAATCCAATTTCTAGTTATTATTTTCCTAGCCACTGCTAGGATAGACCATAACAAGGGAAGCTTAATCTTTTTAACACATTGAGGTACAGGTGTGTTGAATAATATAAGAGACTTAGAAATAATGAAATTATCTGTAAAAGAGCCTGCAAAATTCATTAATTGACTTCCAGTATTCTTTCAACTTCATACAGTCATAAAACATATGAGCCCAGTCAGCATTAATTTCTACATTACATCTCTTACATAGATTATCTTTATTATTAATTTTATTCATCATCAAAGGTGTATAAAAAGATCTATGTAAAAATTTCCATGTATAAAGTCTCCAGACAATGGAAGATGTAGTTCTATAAGCAGATTCCAATATATAGTGTTTATCTTGTTGAGTTGGTGGGTCCCCATTAATAGAGGTGAAATAATTCCAGTATGAATCTACATTGTAAAAAGTTTCTTGTCTGATAATTTTATGTATATATGAAAGTTTACCTTTATCAGAAACTTTATGCTGTAAATTTATTATCAAGTAATCAATCAGTTTTGGAATAGATTCTTTAACTGTTATAGACATTAAATCTATTCTATCAATGAGATGTTGTCTAAAGATCTGAACCTCTAACCAGAAAGTTTCTCTTAGATCAAATTCTTGTTTTAAGAAATCTAGATTTTTAACTTTATTATCAGATATCAGCTGATACCAGTACTTTAGATTATTATCTATAGCTAAATGAGCTCCTTCAGAAGTAGATGACATAAGCATACCCTGAGTATAAATTATAGGGAATACAATAAAATTCCATTCCCTATACTTAGGGTGCATGAATATAAAGTTACGATAACTAATAATAATATTTAATGGGTAACAGACCATATGTTTAGGTGTAATAGGTGAAGTACAAAATTCCTTTAGCAACCACAACATGGAGTTATTTATAATCATATTTTTATGTGTTAAGGAGATTTTCATGAAGTGCATACTAATTAGCTCCCAATAATCTTTCCATTTTGCGACATATGACCGATCTATTAATAAAGTAATAACTTTTATAATAGAAGAGATAATATATAAATTAAAGTCTGGAAAAGAAATACCCCTTGAGACCAGCTATTAGTATGTTTCTTTAATGCAATCCTAGGTCTATTAGGTGCCCATAAGAAATTTAACATTAGTGTATTCAGTTTCTTGATAGTTATTTTTGTAGGTGAAAGTATTATTGATTGTATTAAGTATAAAATCTTGGGGAATATTATAATTTTAATAATTGTAAGTCTCTCCTCCATAGTAAAAAACATATTATTCCAGGTATTAAAAGATTTTGTATATTAAGAAAACAGGTATTATAGTTATTATATATAATAGATTTAATATCTTTAGATAGTATTATACCTAAATAAGTTATCTGACCTGAGTTGGGTACATATTTAGTAAAATCACTAATGAGAGTATTTTTTCGTGTATATATAGGTAGTATTTTAGTTTTTTTCTTCATTGAATATTAAACCAGAAATACTTTTAAAATTCATCATTTTATCAAATAAAGACTGCATAGAAGAATTAGATCCTGCTGATGTAATTAGAACATCATCTGCAAAAAGTTGAATTTTTGATGTTGTATTTTCTTCTATTTCAAACCCCTCTATGTCAGTACTGTTTCTAATCAAATTAGCCCAAGGCTCCATTACTAAAGTGAATAATAGTGGAGAAAGTGGACATCCTTGCTTTGAACCTTTAAGAATGGGTATTTTTTGTGAAACATATGTTCCTACCTTAATATAAGCCAGCGTTCCTTTGTATAAATGCTCAATTAAATTTACAAATGCATCAGAGAAATTTGTGCATTTCAGTAAGGTAAACAGATAGTCTGAACTTACTGAATCAAATGCTGAACCTATATCAAGACTAATAAGTGTTAAATCTTTCTTTTTCCTATTTGCAAAATCAATTAATGTTAAAGTTCTTCTTATATTATCAAAAGTATTTCTATTTACAATGAAGCCCGTCTGATCTATGTCTATAATGCCGGGGATAATTGTCTTCAATCTATCAGCAAAAATACTCATAAACATTTTATAATCAACATTAAGTAATGAGATGGGTCGATATGAAGAACATCTAGTTGGATCTTTATTAGGTTTTAAAATTGGTGAAATAAATGTATATTGCCAAGATGGGGGGGGTTATTAACTCAGTTTGGGCCAGAATAAAAACCTTATGTATTAATGAATATGTAGTTTTAGAAAGGATTTTATATATCTCTGGTATAATACCATCATTACCCGGTGCTTTGTTTGATTTAAGCTTATTTATTTGTGTAATAACTTCTGTATATGAAATACTCTTGTCCAATAGTTTAATCTGTTGTTTATTAAGCTTTTATTCATGTTTGTGGTTATAAACTCCTTTATTTTATCTTTAGGTTCCATGTTAATGTTGTTATGGTTAATCTTGTGAAAGTGATTTCTAAATTCATCCAGTATTTCTGGTATACTAGAAACATTCTTCTTTTCCTTAGAGAAAAGATTTCTTTGATATGGTTTTGTTTATTCAATCTTTTTGTTTTATTTTTAAGTCTATGTAAGTATTTGGGGCTTATTGAATAAGACAAAAACTTGTATTTCTCCAAAGTTATTTTAACTTTATGAGTTAAAATTTCTTTGTATTTCTCATTTAGTTTGTTTATTTCTTCAATAACTTTCTTGTCCATAATATTTTCTTTATTATTATGTTTATAAGAGTCTAGTTTACTTTGAATATCTAACAATTCCTTATCCCAAGATTTCCTTTTGTTATTATACCATCTGATACTTTGTCCATATAGATATGATTTTAAGGCATCCCAAACATAGACAATGGAGACTTCAGGAGTATTATTTATGTCTAGAAAATGTTGTACTTCTGAAAGTATATATTCTTTATAGTCTTTTAGCTGAGTTAAATATGCTGGTATCCTTTTGATCTGAACATTATGAGTATTTTTTATCATGAATTCAAAAACAATTGAGTTATGATCAGATATAGGACATGAAATGATTTTGGAATTAATTAAATCTGTTACCATCTGGTTAGAAATAAAGACCCTATCTATTTTTGAATAAGTTTTGTATCTGTTAGAAAAAAAAAGGTGTATGGTAATGATTTTGACTTTTATCTGATTATTAATATCATTCAAATGATAAGAATTAGCAAAATCATTTAAATGTTTTGCATTAGATGTAATTCTTCTTTTCTTTATAGTGGTAGTATCACTTTCATGTAGTATACAATTAAAATCACCAGCTAAAATAATATTCCCTACAGAGAATGATATGATCTTATCAATATGATGTTTCACTGTATTAATACCAATTTCAGGTATCCAATATACATTAATTAAAGTGTAAGTCTTCTCATTAATTTGTATTGTAACCATACAAAACATTCCTTTGTCATCCTGATAAGACTTAATGGTTTTAGGAATGGGCATACTTTTATTCCATAAAATAGCCACTCCTCTTTTTTCTGAGTGTGCTCTGAACTAACCAATACTGTATACTTATTAGTGGCTAGTTTATCAATATCTTTTTTCAAGAGATGGGTTTCTTGCAGGAAGACTAGATTGGCCTTGTGTAGATTAATGTATCTTATTAGGCTTGCCCTTTTACACGGATTATTCAATCCATTAATGTTTAAAGAAATTCCTTTTAAAGATGTCATTTGGCATTTTTAAAACTCAAGAATCTTATGATCGAAATAACAAATAACAAGATAAATAATGTTACATCTCCTCTTTTAGGTGTACCTTTAAATATAGCTGTATTTATTAAATCTCTTATGGGATTTTGTATAGAATTCAATTTTGTTTGTAGTGACAATGAGTGTACAAAATATATTGTGGATGTCAAAACTGTATACATATAACAATGAACAAGTGAAAATAATGTAAGGATTAAACCTTGCATCCCGCCTGGAGTTGAAAACTCCAACTTAGAGCAGTATTTACTACTCAAGTTAACCCCCTACCCTAAGCAGCAGTACCTCAGCTACCACCTTATCAGTTTAATACTAGTTATATTTAACTGAGGTTAACAGTTTTCAATTCAATTATCTATCAAGACAAAACTACACATTTGGTAAAACAGCATCATATAAACTAAAATAAACTTTTTTTTTTTTTTTTTTTAAAAACTGTTCATACTATTATATAGATCTATGTAATATATAACACTTGTATTCTAATAGCATTCAAATAATCTTAATGTTAGAAATCAAGAGGAGAGAAAATTATGTTCTAACATTCATTTAAATCAAAAACTTTGGCTAATATGATTCAGACATTACATGCATTAAGATGCATCTATTTTCTGTCATGTGAATTCTATCAACAGCTTCCAAAAAAATCTTGAATTGTTTGTATATGAGCATTTACTTAAACTCATTATTGTCAATAGAGTAAAATATTGTATTCATAAAAATTATTATAAATCATATTGCATAGTTATGCAGATTCTCAGAAACACCTGCGTTATTACCTAAAAAAAAAAGCCATCACACACATAAACACAGACACACACACACACACATATACACACACACACATACCCACACACACATACCCACACACACACACACACACACACACACATACATATACACATACACATATATACATACATACACACACACACACACACACACACACACACACACACACACACACACACACACACACATATATATATATATATCTGATCTCACTGAGTTGTGTCTTTGTAGAGCACTATCCTACTTGCTGTCCCTAGAATAAATCTGTCTGCTTTATACAAAATAATGCACAGCAAACACATATTAGTAACCAGATTTTACAATCATGCTAACCTACTGCTTTAAAATATATCACATGACATTTCTTCCAGAATAGAGTTATAAGATTATTTATGCTTGTCAATCAGATGAATTAAATGAGTTATAGTAAAGTATATGTTTGGGACACAAGTTTTAACACAGATTATTATGCTACTGTTAAGTAGATTTTCAAAAACATTTAAATAAATGTTTCATTTTCTATGCCTTCTAAAATAAGATATTTACTTGCTACAAGAAACTACATCATCTAAACTCATCATAACTGACACATTTTATGAATAGAGTATTTTTCCTGAATCTGTGGTGTGTCAGTGTGATAACCTTGTCAATGTTTATACTAACTGCTTTCAGTTTCTCTGTGAAAATTCTGTGAGTGAAGCTTCTGAGGAAACTCATGGACACTGTGCATGAGACAGCCCACATCCCAGATTGTCTCCCTTAACATTTTGGCGGGAAACTTATTAAAACTTGTGGCAAACATTCATTTTGTCAATAGAGTAAAATATTGTATTCATAGAAATTATTATAAATCATATTGGATAGTTATGCAGATTCTCAGAGAAAAAAGCCATCACACTCACACACACACACACACATACACACACACACACACACACACATATATATATATATCTGATCTCACTGAGTTGTGTCTTTGTAGAGCACTATCCTACTTGCTGTCCCTAGAATAAATCTGTCTGCTTTATACAAAATAATGCACAGCAAACACATATTGGTAACCAGATTTTACAATCATGCTAACCTACTGCTTTAAAATATATCACATGACATTTCTTCCAGAATAGAGTTATAAGATTATTTATGTTTGTCAATCAGATGAATTAAATGAGTTATAGTAAAGTATATGTTTGGAACACAAATTTTTAACACAGATTATTATGCTGCTGTTAAGTAGATTTTCAAAAACATTTAAATAAATGTTTCATTTTTATGCCTTCTAAAATAAGACATTTACTTACTACAAGAAACTACATCATTTAAACTCATTATAACTGACATATTTTATGAACAGAGTATTTTTCCTGAATCTGTGGTGTGTCAGTGTGATAACCTTGTCAATGTTTATACTAACTGCTTTCAGTTTCTCTGTGAGAATTCTGTGATTTGAAGATTCTGAGGTAACTCAAGGACATTGTGCATAAGACAGCCCACATCCCAGATTGTCTCTCTTAACATTTTGGCGGGAAACTTATTAAAAACTAGTGACAAACATTCATTTAGCAGTGTAAATGCATCTAAACATGACAGAACCTCCACAATGTATTCCACAGATCATCACAGCCTCTATGCAAGTGAAATTAAACTCAAAATTACCAACAAGCAATAAAACTCAGCATTCTTCTCCCAACTCAATTTTCATACAAATTTATTTTTATTTTTTATTTTATTTTATTTTATTTTATTTTACATTTGTTGACCGGGCTAGTCCAGCTGGATAATTTCCATTTTCAGTGGAGGCCCGGGGAGAAAAGCTCCACAATTAAAACAAGGTTAAACATTTAAATCCTATTATTCACTGTGCCCACACAGTCAAAAGCATTTCTATATATTAATAAAGAAAAGAAAAAGAGAGTAGAAAATAAAAGGGAGTGAGGCAGAAATAAAAAAATGTAAGAGAAAGCTGTAAGAAGTATATACAATGGAATGTTACTTACTGTTTATATTAATAGAGTTAAAAATAAAACATATTATTTACTCTTATTTAGTTCTGATTATTATTAGTTAAAGCATGACAGATTATTTACAAACAAGCATAAGCAGTATAATCAAGAAAGTATAATTAGAAATAGCATTTGAAGAACTTATAAACTTTTACAAGAAATAAATATGTTATTATTCTATTAATGATATTTTCATTACTGTTCTCTCCCTGCCCTCCCCACCCTTTACCCACTACATAATCTAAATAGAATGTCATTGTTTAAACAAAGAAAATAATAAAAGAAGAAGGAAAAAAAGGTAAAGATAAAAAATGTATCAAATTACTAACCTTACTTTTTCAGAAAGAAAAACAAATTGAGTCACAGCCTGCCATTAAATCCTCAGGCATTTTGACTGGTTATGAAACAAAACATTTCTTTGCACATAGAGAATAACTTTGATTAAATCTTTTCCAAAATATTTGTGGCTTTCTGGAAATGCAGGAACTATATTCAAAAAGATTAATAATGAACTAAAATGATGAGAGAGAAAAAAAACATATAACAAATCATTTGTTTTTTAGTCTCTTCTTCTTCTCTGAAGTCTTCCAGGAAGCTTCAGTTGACAATCTCTTTAATGAAGAACTAGCCCATTCCATTGCTTCTATTTTATCCAAAATCCTTTTTTCTTTGACAAACAGTAAAGCAAAGTCTAAATCATCGAAGACCTTAGGACCATCAGGAAGGAAGATTTTAAGCTTGGCAGGAAACAGAAGGTATGTTTTAAACTGTGCTTTTTTAAGCTCCCTTATTAGTGGCAGAAAAACTTTTCTTTTAGCAATTACCATGGAAGAATAGTCATTGTCAAAACTCACAGTTGTCTCATTAAACTTAACAGGAGCTTTAGCCCAAGCAGATTTAAGAACCATCTCTTTATCAAAAGATGATAGAAATCTAACTATAACTGATCTAGGATAGTTTTTGTTAGAGTTAGTATTAGCTATAGATCTATGTGCTCTTACGATACCAAAAGAGAATGCTTCTGGTAAATCTAAAGTTTTAGGGAGCCATGTTGTTAAAAAAGAAGTAATATTGTTACCTTCAATATTTTCTGGCAGTCCAAAAATCCTAATGTTATTGCACCTAGATCTATTTTCCAGGTCATCCAGCTTTGTTTGTAAATGTGTATTTTGTTTCAGCAGAAACTCAGTGTTGATTTCCTCTTCTTGTATTTTATTTTCCATGTCATTCACAGCTTCTTCTATGCCTGTCATCTGGATCTTCTGTTGTTGCAGGTCCATATGTAACAAGTCTATTTGTTTTGTAGTTTTTCTATGAAAGTGTCTATTTTAGTATCCATTTTATCCATCTTAGCAGTAAGTTGCTGGACTATAATTATCAGAGACTAAAGTTCTTTCTTGATGCTGGAGTCTTGAGAATTTGTCTTACTGGAACTCATTTCAGACTGATAAACTGACAGGAAAATTTCCAAAGTAATTTCTGACAGGAATATTATTAAGATTTCCTTTCTTTTTTAGATATAGTTCAAGAACTATATAAAACAAACATATTTAGAAAGAAAATTACTTCAAGAATTAATTTTTTAAGTAATTAATTCCTGTCAATGTAATGAAATTGGTGGAGCTGAAGAAATCTGCTGCTATCCTGTGTTCATCCTTGGCCACGCCCCTCGTGAATCTGGGAATCTTGAGGCAATGTTACAATTGCCTCATGTACACAGACAACCCTCTCCCATAGCTCTCAACCTTCCATCTCCAAAATGAGGAACACTTGCCTTCATAATGTGGAACAAATGGGCAAAATGTGGAACAACTAACATCTTCAACTAGGAAGGTCATAGGATGGTTAAAATATGCTGGTTTTACTTATAAAGAAGATCATTTAATGAATTAATATGATTAATTTCTATTTACCATGGATTTCACTTTAAAAAATTCCTAACTGAATGTGGGACAAACTCTTTCAATGTGGAACTTTGAGGAACTTTGAGGAACATGAACTTTTAAAGACCCCAAATGAGCTTGAGAGGTATGCGGCCTCTCCTCCTCCCAACAAATACAAATATATGCGAGAGATGCAACTATATAGCCAAACTGGAGGCTGAGCTCTCTCAATTCAGTACTGGCAATACCAGTCAGGAGGAGAAGGTAACCACACACACCACAAACCCAGTCTCACATAGAACTATCACAACTGCAAACCAAACACATAAACACACAAAAACATACTCGGGGCTGATTAAAAATCTACCAAAACAACAGAGGCCTCCAAAGCAGGCACCCAAGCAACCACCACCTCAAGACATAGCACATGCAACACATAGTTCACAAAGTCAATGTGCTAAACAGTCACAGCCCTTAAGGCCAAACAACATGCCAGACACACTTGTAATAGGTGACTCCATAGTCAGACACACTGACGTCCCGCTCACCAGACTGAACAAGGAAAGGGTCACAGTAAGCTGCCTGTCGGGAGCTAGAATCCGCCACATAACGCAAGCACTCAGGTCACTCCACAGCAAGTACAAATATGACTCAGTCATTGTACATGCCGGTGTGAACGACCTGAGACGTACCTCCCTGGACTACATGAAAAGAGACATAGAGGAGCTCTCAGATTATGTAGCCCAGGCCGGTATGACCCTGACCCTGAGCAGCATCTTACCCTCACCAAGAATGATGCCACAGTACAAAGACAAAATGATCAGTTTTAACAATTGGCTTAATTACTGGTCATTCTAAGGGGATCCAATGTCTGTCTGCTTGGGATGACATGCTTGACAAGCCACGCTGCTTCGCAAGGGATGGCTTGCACCTGTCACCCCTGGGCTTCCGGATATTGGCCAAGGCTCTTGCCACCCCCATAATGCCTTTTTTAGGCAAGGCAAAAATGACAAACCTACCTCCCTAGAAAACACAAGTGGAAAAAAACTAAGGGTAATGCTGCTCAATGCCAGAAGTCTAAACCTCAAGATGCACGCCCTCGAAGCCCTCCTCAGTATGGAGAACATCGATGTCTGTGCAGTGACTGAAACCTGGTTCAAGGCTCCAGAGAGCACCCCAGCACTATCAGGTTTTACCTCATATCATGCTTTCCGGCCCCAAAACTTGGACCGAACCATAAAAGGAGGGGAAGTATACATTTTCATCAAAGATACCCACACCTCCAGGTTAGTGGCAACGCACGAAGCATCGGAGACTATCCAGGTGCAACTAACCATAGGCAAAACTGCCTTACAGTTTGTAGCATGCTACAGACCACCCTCTCAAACTCAGGAACTCCACACAGCCTTCCTGAAGACACTGGAGAGTATGAATGTCTCTCCAAATACCATCATTTTGGGAGACTTCACCTACCCAAACATAGACTGGGAACATTACTCAAGCCCCAACACCCTAGCCCAAAGGTTCCTAGAATTCATAAACTCAAATGCAATGGAACAAATAGTCACCATTCCCACAAGAGGAGACAATATACTAGACCTGATCATCACAAACATGGGGACAAAATGCTCCACACCGGAAGTATATCCCTCTTTGGTAAAATCAGACCATAAATTAATCTCACTGGAAATCCACATCCCCCCCCCCCCACCCCCTGCACAAAAGACCACAGTGAAGAACTTCTCAAAAGCAAACTTCACACTTCTTAAGACTGAAGTGGTATCCTTCAAGGCCCCTGGGCCAGTGGAAGCCACAACCCACACTGCTGAATCCTTTGCAAATGCCTTCTATGGGCACCTTCAAGAATGCATGGATCATGCAATCCCAAATAAAACCAAGACCCATTCCCCCAAAGGCAGGCGCCCGGTCTGGTGGACCCCAGCCATAAGCAAACTTTACAACAGGAGGAGGAAGCTACTACATGACAGAGCAAAATCCCTAAAAGGGAAGGCATCTCTGATCAGTACTAGCAAAAAACTACGATCACTCATAAAATCATCCAAGGCCAACTTTGAGAGAAAAATTGCAAAAGACACAAAAGACAATCACAAGGCCTTCTTTAGCTATGTTAGAAACCTGGGTGGAAACTCCCAGATATGCTCAGAGTTAGTCCAAAATGACACAAAATACACTGAACCCACTGACATTGCCAACATTCTGGCAGACAGGTTCAGTGCAAATTTCTCCTCCCCCTCCCCCCAAAAGGAGAAATAACTATCCCAGCAGAGTGTAGCCTCCCTAACATCTCAGATGCCCAGGTGAGAGCCACCCTCTCTAAAGCTAAAAACACAGCATCAATGGGACCGGATGGTGTCCCGGGCTGTGTGCTACATGAACTCCAAGAGGAACTAAACCCACACATAAGGCTGCTGTTTAATCTTAGCCTTACTACAGGATACGTACCCAAAGAGTGGCGTACGGCAACAGTGGTCCCACTTCACAAAGGCGGTGCTTCTATGGACCCTGGAAACTATCGCCCCATAAGCTTGATGAGCCTGGTCTGCAAAGCTATGGAGAGGATCATTAGGGAACTCATAAACAAAGACATTGGGGACCTACAGACATTGGATCCTACCCAATTTGGCTTTGTCAAGGGCAGATCCTGCCTTTTGAACTTGGTCGACTTTTTTGAAACAGTCACTAAGGCCATTGATGAGGGTAAGGCAGTTCATACAGCCTACCTTGACCTTGCAAAAGCCTTTGACACAATACCCCACTTGGGCATCATAGACAAACTCACCAGCTTAAATGTAAACCCATATGTCACAAGATGGGTTGCAAACTGGCTCAAGGACAGAACCCACAGGGTCAGAGTTGCTGGAGCTATGTCAGACTCTAAGCCAGTCACAAGCGGTGTCCCACAGGGCTCAGTCCTGGGACCCCTCTTGTTCGGCATTTATTTTTCCGAGGTACAGGCAAACATAGGAGGATTGTGGCTGACAAGGTTCGCAGATGACTGCAAACTGGGCGCCATAATTGATACTCCAGCGGACACAAACATCCTTCAGAGAGGCCTCATAGAAACGGATAATTGGTGCCAGAGCCATGGCCTTAAGCTGAGCGCCAAAAATGCATAGTCATACCCTTTGGGAAAAACAAGGTACCGACAAATTACCACATAGGTGGTAATCCATTAAGTACGGAAGAGGTAATCAGGGACCTAGGGACCCAGGTTGACAGTAACCTCTCATTTGACACTCACATTGCCAAAGTGGTTAGGAAGACCTTCTATATTGCCCACCTTATCATGAAGGGTTTCACATCTAGATCAAGAGAGGTCATTGTGCCCCTGTTCTCTTCTCTTATCAGGCCAATGATTGAGTACAATGCCCAATTTGGGATGTATCTCACCCGACACCTGCAGCAGTTGGAAAGACCCCAAAAGTTCCTCATCAAGAGGATAAAGGGTCTTAAACATATGTCATATGCTGCCCGACTGAAAAAACTCCAGCTCTATTCAGTCGCATACCGCCTACTCAGAGGTGTTCTGTGCCTGACGTACAAGGCCATGTCCAATCCGGAATTAATGGACATGCTCCACCTCAGAAAATCCAAATCCATCAGAGCCACGAGAACAAGAGACTTAAACCTCAACACAGAAATAAATAGGACGTGCTGGAGGGACAGATTCATAACCCAAAGGCTCCCTACACTCTGGAACAGAATCCCAGTCCATGTTAGGCAGAGCCCCTCACTGACTCTATTCAAGAGAAATCTCGACGAATGGATGGGAGATCGTAGGTTTACCCCGGGGGTCATCTCTGTGTCACTACTAGACAGAGGCACAGTAAACTAATCCCAAAAAGGGTGTAGTATTCTCATCCTAAGGGGTAGTGAAAGCCACACACACTCTGGCTAGGCTTATAAATGCCCTAGGGCAGATAGCCTAGTACGAACCTATGAACCTATGAACCTATGAACCTTAGTCCTGCTGATTTTCATTCCTCTTCTCACTAGAGCATATCTCCATCTCTCCAGGGTCTCCTCCACCTGTTCCCTACTCTCACTACAAATCACAATGTCATCTGCAAACATTATAGTCCACGGGGACTCCTGTCTGATCTCATCTGTCAACCTGTCCATCACCATTGCAAATAAGAAAGGGCTCAGAGCTGATCCTTGATGTAATCCCACCTCCACCTTAAACACATCCGTCACTCCCACAGCAGACCTCACCGCTGTCACACTACCCTCGTACATATCCTGTACCACTCTTACATACTTCTCTGACACTCCCGACTTCCTCATTCAATACCACAACTCCTCTCTAGGCACCCTGTCATATGCTTTCTCTAAGTCTACAAAAACATAATGCAACTCCTTCTGACCTTCTCTGTACTTCTCCATCAACACTCTCAGAGCAAACATCGCATCTGTAGTGCTCTTTCCCGGCATGAAACCATACTGCTGATCACTAATCATCACGTCCCTTCTTAACCTAGCTTCCACTACTCTTTCCCATAACTTCATGCTGTGACTGATCAATTTAATCACTCTGTAGTTACTACAGCTCTGCACATACCCTTATTCTTAAAAATCAGTACCAAAACACTCTCCATTCCTCAGGCATCCTCTCACTTTCCAAGATTTCATTAAACAATCTGGTTAAAAACTCCACTGCCATTTCACCTAAACACCTCCATGCTTCCACAGGTATGTCATCTGGACCAACAGCCTTTCCATTCTTCATACTCTTCATAGGTATCCTTACTTCCTCCTTGCTCTTCATGATTCACTATCTCCACATCATCCAACCTTCTCTCCCTCTCATTCTCTTCATTCATCAACCCCACAAAGTACTCTTTCCATCTGCTCAACACACTCTCCTCGCTTGTGAGTATGTTTCCCTCATTATCCTTTATCACCTTTACCTGCTGCATATCTTTCCTAGCTCGGTCCCTCTGTCTAGCCAATCGGTACAGGTCCTTTTCTCCCTCCTTAGTGTCCAACCTTTCATACAACTCTACATATGCCTTACCGTTAGCCTTCGCCACCTCTCTCTTTGCCATGCACCTCATCTCCTTATACTCCTGTCTACTTTCTTCATCTCTCTGACAATCCCACTTCTTCTTTGCCAACCTCTTTCGCTGTATATTCTCCTGTACTTCCTCATTCCACCACCATGTCTCCTTGTCATCCTTCCTCTGTCCAGATGTCATACTACGCACCTTTCTAGCCATCTCCCTTACTAGCTCTGCTGTAGTTACCCAGCTATTTGGTAACTCTTCACTGTCACCCAGTGCCTGTCTTAACTCATCCCTGAACTCCACCTCACAATTACCCTTTTTCAATTTCCACCATTTGATCCTTGGTGCTGCCCTCTCACTCCTCCTCCTCTTCTTGATCACCAACTTCATCCTACAAACCACCATCCTATGCTCCCTAACTACACTTTCCCCAGTCACCACTTTACAGTCTCCAATCTCCTTCAAACTGGCCCTCCTACATAAGATATAATCCACCTGTGTGCATCTTCCTCCACTCTTGTATGTCACCCTATGCTCCCCCTCTTATTAAAATATGTATTCACCACAGCCATGTCCATCCTTTTCACAAAATCCACTACCATCTGACCTTCTGCATTCCTTTGTTTAACACCATGCCTACGCATCACTTCCTCATCCCCTCTGTTCCCTTCACCAACATGACCACTGAAATCTGCTCCAATCAACACTCTCTCACCCTTGAGTGCAGTCATCACCACTTCATCCAACTCACTCCATTCACAAAAACAATGGGAGGATATATATATATATATATATATATATATATATATATATATATATATATATACTTCCCAAATATGCAACAAAGTCTAGAAGATTTGGGATTTTTGTTTGGATGTTTGCATAGATACTTTTATAACCCAAGCAGACTCCATAGAAATTTTCCTCATGTAGATGATAAATTTCGGATGTGTGACTGGGGAAGAAAGAGGTACCTGGGAACATATGTTTTCAGAGCATAATCAGTTGGCATACCTCCGTCAGCAGTCCTGGGAGAGCAAATGAGTGTAACTAAGGAAATTATTTTTTGAGCTGGGATACAGGATCTGAATTGCCCAGACATACTAAGGCCTTGTCAAGTTTAATTCTGGTGGCTGCCCAAAAATGCAATCACTAAAAAATAGAAATCAAAGTCTAAACCAACCATAGCTGAAGTAGTGAAAACTGTACCAGAGATAAAAGAACAGGAAGTGGGACTTTTACAAAAAGGTAGCAGTAAATTACATAGGAAAAAATGGAAATTGTGGGAACAATACATGCAGAAAAAATGTTTTGGAGAAGGAATGAGGATTAAGAGAAGGCAGGAATTGAACGGTTTGTGCAACGTTGGATTGATTATATTATACATAAGATGATATGTGACGTATAAGGTTTGTAAATGTTGACTTGTTAATATGGTTTGATTACTTTTATATAAATGTAAGTTTGCCTATGTCACAAGTGATAATTCAATAAAACTGTCTTTTAAAAAACATATACACACTCATGCAGTTTCTTCGTATAAATTCATTTTCCCTTGTGTCAGTATTCAGAAAACTTTCCCTGTCATAAGTTTAACTATTCAGATGACCCATCTGTTCCATGATTGTTTTCCTCCATTTCAATGTGCACCTTAACTGACTCAGCCCCTTTCAACCCCCTTCTCCAGCTTCTCAAGCAGACTAACCCCCACTGTTGAAGTGTTTAACATTTTTTCCTTCTTCCTTCATTTCCTTCCTACTTGGTTGAGACCCCAAGATACTGCTTAGCTCTCCACAGCCCTTTCTTTCTTTCTCGGAAAAAGCAGTGCCCAAAGTCACCCTCCATTGCCCTTGTATTCACATCTCCTGCTCCTTAACCATTAGTTTCCACCTAGAAACACACTACTCATTTTTCAGTAGATAGATCAGTCAAACCTGGGTTGCCCAACAATGCTTATAGCTTTAAGCAAAGTAAATCTGAATAGCCTTCTTAACCCTCATCTACTCTTCCTGCACACTCACTGTTTTCCAGTCCAGTCCAAGCTCTATTATACATTCCCGCTTCTCCTTCTTACTGTAGTTCTCTACTTTCCCTCCTCTTCGCCTCCTTCTGTTGACCCATCCCCCTTGGCCCCACAATGGGTACCACTTTAATATTCCCTTTATCATCTATCCCTCATAGCTGGTGAAATGCAGCACCCTACCTAGTTCCATCTGGCTCTCCCTGTGCTGTTTGCTCCAACATGGCCATTTCTTCCTCTGCTTCATGATTTGCCTCTGCTGCCTGCTATGTACTTCCACCACCACTACTCTCTTACTTCTGGCCATATTTTTCCTGATTACATTCTGCACAGTCACCATTCACTTTACTGTTATCTGCCCTAACTTCCCTGTACTCTTCTGACAACCAGTATCCAAGTCTTCCTTTCCTCCTTCCTTTTCCTACCCCTTTCTATCTTTTTCCTCTTCTCCAGACTTAGTCTGCCTTCAAACCTGATTAGCCATCCCACTACTATCTCTACTATATTTCTTCCTGAAGCTCCTGCAGGCTGTACAACCCTTACCAATCTAATTCACCCTGAGCATCTTTATTCACATCTCTTTCCACTTCCTTACCTAGCTTACACTCTCTCATCTAATCACACTTCTTGGATCCCTTTCTCCACTTCTTGCAGTATATTAATACCCAGCTAGACCACTGCACCTAAAATACCCTCAATAACCTTTTTAGCAAATACCAGACATGTTAAAAGGCACATAAAAGTAGCAACACTTACTCTGCCTTCAAAATGCACACCCAAACACAGTGAACCAGGATGCACCAACAGTTCTGTGTTCTAAACAAGATGCAGGAAGACATTTGCTTTCATACTTAAACTGCAGCCAAAATATATGAGCACCTAATCCTACTCAGCTGACTCCAGGCAATAAGCTTTTTGTCTTAAGCATCATATAAGCAGTTAAAAACTGAAACAAATCAATGTTAAGCAATCATAAGCTAAACTGAAAACCTGTTTCTTAGTACATAATATTGCAATAAGTCTTAAAATAATAAGCCATAAAGCATATCATATGTTGTGTGCACTAAGTGGTGAATTAAGATTGCAGTAAGCAAATCTAAATCACTTTGCAACCAACTTGTCTACATAATGCCAGGATATGACTTGCAAATCAGAAGCACAGTGAATAATCAAATTAATAAGTAATTAGTTCAAAATTCAACAAGCTTACCTGAATAAAACAAATGAAACTCATTTTGTTTTCAAGATAGCACGGCTACAAGCTCAGGACCTGTATGGGCCATTTAAGCCCTTACTTAATTGATAATCCAGATATACAGTCATAATGTTTGAACCAACTGTCAATTAACTTTCTAAAAGTCATCTAAACCCCCAGCACTGTATATGTTCAGTGGTAAGAAAGTCAATAATCTACTAGCTCTTTGATGAAAAAACAAGCATTTAAGTAATGTTTTGCAGTACGATAAGTCAATTACAAAGCTGCAGAGAAATCCACATCACAGCCCCCACCCACCCCCACCTCAACCTCCAATTTCCAGCTCCCTTCAATGTTTCAGGAATAATGCTTTCTATGTGAGAACAGCACAAAGACATGTTATGCATAGAGTTAGCTCTGCTAACACCCAACTCCACCAGTGCTTTGAAAATGGAAACAGCCAGATATGATGCTGTGGAATACTGTCCTAAAGAAACTCATATTTCTGCAAGCTGATTTAAACTAATCCCAGAGAAGAGTGAAAAACTAGCTATGCAGGCAGCTTTTATGAAGCCGCTCATATCTACTGAGATCTGAAAGTGAAAGTCAAAGATGAGTTCCATGTCTCGGTTGTGGCATTTGAGGAATAGTACAGGTGATAAACTGACACTTGGACACAATGTATCAACAGTAGTTAATTAAAACATTTTTACTTTAGGGATTCCTCAAACTTAGTTTTCCATTTCTAATACTCTTTTTATGCACTGGCGTCTTTTCAAGTAGACCACTTTAATGCCTCTTTCCTGGCAGATCTTGGTCACTAATATCTGGACAAGAATCCCCCAGCAATGGCACATACAAAGGCATCTCATACAGCCATATTTTTCTATTTCCCACTGCTACCAACATAACAGAGACTAATCTGAAAGTTAACCTTTTGCATACAGTTGGCTCTAAAGATCCTTGGTCTAGGCTACATAGAAGTCTAGCTTTGACTTTATATGTGGCTAGATTACTCTGGCTGGCTAACAAAGGGTTTCTAGAGTTTCCAAGTTAAGTCTCACCTGAGAAAGGATGAAAGCATTCTTGTTCCTTGCATCAAGAAGGTGGTATTCTCTGCCTTCATAAATTCAACACTGCAGCACATGTTCAAGCAAGCCTGCTTATTTTAGATATTCATTTGTAACTCATCTTAAACAATTTATTGTTTGGGTCTGGAATATTTTACTGTCACTTTTTTACTATGTTCATAAGTTGTACAGCATAGCTTTGGTGAAACTGTCTAATGGTAGAGGTGACATGCACATTCAAGATAACTTGAAGGCTTTCATGAAAAAAGATGGCAAAAATGATAAAGGCTACTGTACTACTGTATTTTTTTAATATGTTGCCTTTCCATCTACTATATACAATCATCATTATGAAGCAACTGTGATAAACTGGTTTACTCTACTTACATGCAAGGTCAGCAATGATCAACTCAAACTGATGTATCAAAGTTGTTCAACTTCTATTACATATACCAGTACACATACTGGATTATGAAACATGTCACATCATAATTTGAACTATACAACATACATAATGGAACCCAAGTGTGGTGACTGCTCTATCTGGCACACTAGCTTGATGAACTATATATGAGGTCAATGACTGATGCAAAGGGTACAGCACTATAACCCGAAAGGAAGCAAAAGCAGTATCACAGGACAGACCATGCCACAGTTGAAGGATTTTTCTTTAACAGTACGTGTGTAAAAATTATGTGATGGAATGCATTCTACTCTGTGGGACATCATCAGCTAAGACATGCAGGTGGGCAACCCGAATGGAGGAAAGATGCTAGCACCAAGAAAACTCCTGAAAAGTGGACAAAAGCAGACCAGAGTGGATGCCAAACAGTCAAATGCCAACAGAAAATGAAATCTGGCATCTAACATTCAACATCTGCCAATCCATTAGCCAAGCAACGCAATTCATGGCAAATATGGCTTCATCAAGAAGAGTCTGTGGCAAGGCTAAAACAGCTGTCATTTTGCCACAAAAATGTTTAAAATGTAAATGCTGTAATACTGCCTGCAAACAGGACTAGTTTATAGCTCAAGCTCAGGTCGCTCACAGATGAAGACCTGTGCTGGATGGGAAATGAATAATGATGACTATGTACTACCCCTGCAGCACGCCTATGTGCTATCAAGACAGAAAGCTGCCAAAGGTCAGGACCTGAGCTGAGGAATAAGCAGGTTAAACATTAAATTCTAGTCTAATCTTAATGCAATATGGAGACTGACTACTTCAAAGAACAAATGTATTTATCCCGCTTTATATGACTTGTGCTTTTAATATCCATTTGCTTAGCACTAATTTTAATTCTAAGATCTCAAAGCTTGGAGTGAGGTGTACTAGATGGGTGAAAACCTGCAATATGCTGCTTCTATTTCATATTAACTTCCTGGAAAGGTAGAAATCAAAGTATCTCTTGCAATGTCCCGATTAAGTAATTAAATCTGAAAGACAGTCCTACAAGGCCTCTGTATTAATGGAACACCAGAAAATAAAATGAGGCAGAAAAGGTAAAGGATATTTTTTCATTACATGGAAAATAAAGAAATATTTGGCCATTTTAGTAGACACAGCAATGTAAATACTGCAGAGAAAGGAAGTATTTTGAACTCCAGCACTAGCAGTCTGATAAAGAAAAACAGGACGATAAACTGGCAAAGAAATAGAGCATATAATCAACTCAACATAACAGTAAATGTTGGAAGACAGAAGATGACTGCACACTGGGGAACAGGTTGACACGCTCTCACCCAGTGTGAAAGCTATGAAATTGTTAACAAAAAAAAAACATTAAAATGTTAACCTTATGTTTCATTCCTTGTTGACCAGGTTATTCCCACTAGGCCACTGCCCACTTTTCAGGGTAGACCCAATATGGTATGGATACTGATTAGGGTATATTTGCTTTAGGTAAGTTTGGGTAAAATTCAGTTACTAACTAGAAATTCCACTGTCTGGCTGCCATCAAATAAGAAATTTGGAGAAAGTAAGTCAAAATCAGCCAAAAAAGGAAAATAAAATGTTTTGGGAAGGATCTTGCAGCTGTTCAGCCAAAAAAAAAAAAAATGCAGCTTTAGTACAGGTGATGGGTTCCATTAATTTAGAAAAAAAATAAAGTCAAATGCATTCAGTAATAAGGGAGATACGGGGTGAATATATAAAGTCAAATGGAATGGATGCGGTGGTGCAGTAGTTAGAGTTATCACCTCACAGCAAGAGGTTCTCTGGTTCGATTCTCAGCTGGGGTGCCTTCTGTGCAGAGTCTGCATGTCCTCCCTGTGGTCAAGTGGGTTTCCTCCAGGTGCTCTGGTTTCCTCCCACATTCCAAAGACATGCTGTAGGTGGATTAGACACTCTAAATTGGCTGTAGGTCTGAGAGTGAGTGGTGAGAATGAACTACCGCAGTAGGGCTAGCCACCTAGTGGTGTAAACCTTGGCTCAAGATGATTGTCACTGCTGAAGTGACATCCTGACCCCATGTGGAAAAGGGGGGAGGGTGATGATGGATGTATATAAAGTCAAACAGAATCTTGAAGTATTCCCTCAATGAGAATGAAGTCTCAGTGGAAAGCTCTAGAATAGATCTAAATATGGATAGATTTTTTTTTCCTGTTGGAAGAAAAACTGTTTGCAAAGTGTCCAACAGACACCCAAGAAACACAATCCTGTGAGAGGAAGTCAGAAAAGACTTTTGAATGTTCTCTTGGAATCACAGGCTGGAAATCTATGACCCAAGACAGAGAAATTATTGACACTCTGAAAAACACTCTAAAGATGGAAAATGTGGATATCGTGCAGTCTGCAGTGGGCTAACACAAAAGCTAGACACGTTGTGTGCACTCTTGGAGCAGTGGATAGCCCAAAGGGTAAGGCAGAGATAATGTGATCCAGATACACAATACCTGAAATCTGGATGAATAGGAATGTGATGATATGATTGTTTTCAATCTAAGGTTATTAAGAAACTCAAATGCGGAAGGAGGAGTAAAAAGCTGTGAAGTGAAAGCATTTTGAAATTGGCATTATCACAAATTAGTTCAGGAAAGAAAGATCCAGAACTAGTCTCCAAATATTTTCTTTCTCTGGCACTAAAACTTTCTTGTATAAATTTATCCCATAACAGAGGGGAAAGAACAGTTTCTATTATCTCCTGAGACTGCATATGATGTGAAACAAGAGGAAAGTGGAGAGTCTAGTCTGGTGGATGAGGGAGAATCCCCTGAAAAGGAGGAAGTTCCTCCCACTGCCATTTGTAGCACAGGTGCATCTCCATTCAGGACGTATTTGTCTAAGACAATCTGTTGGCAGAAAAAAAAATGGAGATTCAAACTTTCTGGAGGGATTAAGGGACTGCTGGGGGAGGGACAAAATCCCTCTTGTAGTCATTCTGATATATTTGACTACCCTTTGTTCTGGGGGTTCCTGTTTTCTTTTTAGAACCTCTCTGTCATTGCTTTTTAAATTTCTGCTTGCCATCATTCTGCTGAGACTGTTTATTTTTTTTTTTTTGCCAAAATTAGACAAGGGAGCAGATAATTCCATGGAAAACTTAGAGATGGAGGTCTGAAAAAAATATGAGATACTCTTTGAATCACTTTTCTTCTCTCATCACATTTTTGGATAACCTCTGCAGCAGACGGTCCATAAACTAAATTGCTATCTAACAGAGAATTCAAAGTTTCATTTTTGACATCATCTGGGAGGTTCTGAGAATGCAGCCAGGCAAACCTCCTTAAGACAGTTCCAGTGGCAGCAGCCCTGAAAGCAATATCTACAGAGTCATAAACATTTTATACAGTGAGTAGTGACTTACAAACAGAAGCAACTAAATTACACAATGCAAAATTTTCTTTACGAGGAAACTGATTCCAAAAGCTTTCTCATACCTTCACAATAAGTTAGAATAAACTTTAATACATAAGCCTGTCAGTTTAGAATTCTAGAAATAAAAGTTGCAGAAGCATACATTTCCCCCAGATTTATCAAAAGCTTTACAATCCTTATCAGAAGGGATTAGAATTCAAATATTTCACAGCAGCTGGATTTACTTAAACTATAGCTGCTGGGTCAGGCCTGGGATTGATGTATAAAAGCTTCTAATTCTATGGAACTTTATATAATCTGTCTGCTTTCTTAGGCAGCAGTCTGTCAGGGAAATTGTAGGCTGTGATAAAAATGTCCTTCAAGGCTTGCAGAACTGGAGGGATAGGAGAAGGTTCTGGAAATTTCATTTGTAACAAATCATAGTATTTACTTAGGGACAGAGAAACCTCAATATTCTCCCACTGAAAACAATGGTTCATTTAGGAAATAGTCTCAGAGAAAAGGTATCCCTCACAGGCAGAATTAGAAGCCTGAGGAGAAAAAAATCAACTGTTCCATCACAATCCCCTACATTTCTTAAACCTTTGAAATTGCCTTACAAGGGTCAAGAGATTGCACAAGACCCTGAGCCAAGCCCAATAAATTATTCATGTCCAGAGTAATTAACACGGGAGAAGATAAATGTTTAGTTTTCAGTCTCTTTTTGAAAGGAATTGTCAATAAACAGACCCAGTATTACCAGCAAGATTTTCTTCAGGAAATGGTATAACATTCTGACTAAGGGGTACATTCCCATACACCTCTCCCATGACCAACAAGATTTGTTCTCCCTTGTTCCTGAGGGGATACCAATTGCTACAGAGGATGTGGCTAATCCTAAGTCTAAACCAGTAGGATCCGAAGAAAAGGATGAGTGGTCTGAGGAACCAGCTTTTGCCACAGCAGAGTTACCCACCTGTGGCTGAAACAAATTACCCATTTGCTGTTGTGCCAAAGGCTGATTAATATTTTTATTTTTGTGGCTGGAAGAATGTCCAACTAGTTTTTTCAAACTATAAAGCACTTTGAATACTTTCCCCAGCCCCCAAAAGTAAAATAACATCAGTTTCTCTACAGAAAAAGCAGTTTTAAACAATTTTAACAACATTCTACCACAGAAGTAAAAATGCACTTCCATCTAACAGTACATAAAAGTCACAAGACAGGCAACGAAAACACTTTTTCCTAACTTAAATGTATTTCAGAAGTAAAATAGTAATGTAGAATTTTTTCCCCAGAAAGGAACTTATCTGCCCAGCCATGAAACAGCATTAACCAACCATCTATGCCTGAAAGTCCACAGAAGAGCTCACTTTTTCATGACGGGAAAACTCTGAAGGGCTTTACACCCAGACCTGACTTTTTAGTCAGCTCAGCTTAAGCTGAGTAATGGTTTGGCCGCATAGAAGGTGCCCTGAAGCTTTGGAAACTGGCCAGCTGTTATATCTTATGCAAGATATAACCCATATAGCTAAGATTACTGCAGCAGTGATCATAATGATGAACATCTACAGCTCTGAAAGAAGTGTTTGAAAAAGACTGTTGATTGTGTTAAACTTTTAACAAAAGTGTAATTCAGTTTTTGTTATTAATACTTAAAATTTTTATGATGAAAATGTTGTTATAACGTAAAGCAGTTCTGTTTAGTGTGCACTAAGAAGTATTTTTATACGTGAAGTGGGGGAGTTTTATCAGTAACCACTGTTCATGCCAGTGATAAAGTACTTTCTCTTAGCTGTAATGGATCCATCTTTACACTGTAACAAGTTAAAAAGGGCTGGAAAGAAACAAGTTAAAGTTACTATAATGTGATCTTGGGTTGCTTTGGGGGAATGTAAACGTTTATTGATAACATATGTAGAAATACAATATATAATAATTCCCCATTTTTACAGCAGTGGATGTTTAGAGTAATGTCCTTAGCTTGTTATAAAGTTTTTTTAAGCAAATAAACTTGAAATGCATGAAAGATTGTAGTTATTTCTTACATTTACAAATTTGCTAGCTTTTTCTTTCATTAGCACCTACTTTTAGCTGTAGACAAGGAGCTGCAGGTGCACACAGTTAATCATAAGATGTCTAAAGTGTGTTCTGAGTGAAATCTACAAAGGTGCTTTCTTGCATTTGTAGTTACTAGTTTTTCCATTAACACATACTTTTAGTGGGAGATGAGGATCCTGCAGTTGCAAGCAACTAATCATAAAATATCTGGACAATGTGTCATCGGTGAAATCTACAGGGTATGATGTAATTAACTTTTAAAGGGATGTTGACAGTTCAGTGAAAATAGGTGAATTTGAAACTGTGGGAAGTGAATAATCATACAAGCAGTAGGTTCCCAGCAGCCTTAGTACTTTAATAAATTGTGCACTGTTATATGCATTATTGTTAGGGGCGCCAGTGCACTTTAATGCTTAAAGTTAATATTTACTGAAAGCATACAAGATTTTTTTACTTGAGGGAGGAAAATAGAGATAAGAACACACAGCAATCTTTGTAAATGGGAACATGGACTCTAGACATAAGAACTGATAGCATAGAATGTGGGATCTAACATGTACTTTATCATACTTTATTTTAGGACAGATAATGCCTGTGAATGCAGACATTAAATTTGGGAAACTGCACCCACTTGGAGGAGTAAACTTCCTTTTTTGAAAATGTGTTTAGTTTGATATACATGCATACAAATATTTCAGGCATGGACAATATTGCCCTTTGAGCCTGCTAATATATTAAAATAATTAATCCCATAATAAGTCTTGCATTTCAATTTGCAGCTATGGGAAGACTGTGTTTTAATGTTATTCTCCACTTGTAAAACTTTATCCATTTGTATTTTAAACTCTGCTGAGCCATAGTCTTGTAGTTTAATTCACACTTGTGGCAGGACTATGTACTACTGCCAGATTTATGCCTAGTCATTTATTACTGAATTTTTCCCATACAGTGTTACTGGTAAAATTCTGCAAAGTCTTGTGCCTTAAACTGTAGTTGAAGTTTAACTGTGACAGAATTGTCTTTGCTGAAATTTGTGTTTCACTGCTTTTAGATTCTGCTTATCATTTACCTGCTTAATGTTGCATTCTGTGTCTGCCCCATCGCCCACTAAAACATTAAGTTGAAGTTTCTGAAAGAGCTCCAATATTAACTTTTATTGGATGTATGCCTTATGTTAATCTTATTTCCAAAGTCCCTCCCTCCCCTCTTTCATTGGTATTGTCTGTTGTATAAGCTATTTATGCACTCTTTCCAACCACTGTTTTCCATAGATTCAGGATATTGAGTGCCTACCCAGCAAACTCTTGAGTAAACCTCCTTTAGTATATATTGTCTGATGTTAATTTTCCTAAAGCTCAGCAAAGCTTGGAGTCCAAGCCTGTGTTCCAGAAGTGTGCCATCCACGCAACGTTAAGTACCTTTCATTGCTAAATTGCACTTGTTATTTTGAGTGATCGCTACAGCTTTTTTTGCTTTTGTGTGCTCATTTCACTATATTTTTGTTAAAAAAATGATATTCCTCTCACTATTACTGCTGGAAAACTGTCTGGAAATTGGCTTCAGCAAGGAATTTCCAGCTAGCTGCTTAAATGATTTCTGGTAGCATTGCACTTCAGGTTCTCTTATTCTGTGTTATTACATTAGGACTGGGTTTACACATTTTGTGACAGGAGGTATTTGCCTGGTCTCTCTGAGTTGGGAAACACACAAAAGGACTGTTAGTGTAATCATTTGAGTAACCAGAGGTCTCATTAGTAAGTTTTCTGTGCTGCTATAAATTTTGCACATTTGTGTGGGTTAGCGGTGCCCTACACAGTAGCAAACACCTAGAAAGCAAATTTTCCCTGCACAATGGTCCATAAAACTGTACCCTGTAAAGCAGCAATATAGGGAAAATACCTTGGACAGTAACAAGCTTAGAGGAACCACCTGGGATAGAGTGGAAATGCCTATAAGATTTAACAGAATTCAGTATTGTGTAAACATTAAAGTTAGTATAATTTAGTACTGTTTAGCATAATCTGCCCATATATAAAGCACCCTTAATAACCTTCTAACCCAAATACATCACCCCCAATCAAAGAACTGGACAGTATGGATATCCAATTTCCTAACTTTTCTGTAGCCAGCTTGGTGTATATGGGTATCTTGAGACAATGCAGTAACTGTTTCATTACAGACAGAAGCAGACACACTATAAGAAAGATATACTTACACATTGACACTGGAGGCCAAACTCTCTCATACATGCACATATCAGGTTGTCAAAACAATGTCACATAACATGCATACACAGACTAATGTATGCTGAGGCACTTAAAAGCAATCTTCCTAAACAACAAAGATCACTGCCCCTTGTTAAAGCTATGCCCCACAGCAAGCCCAAAGGCACTCAGGAAAATGCTACCTAATACCACATATGCTGTCACTCTCAGTGGAGCCCCAAACACTAAGACCCTAAGGCAAGCAAACAAACTTTCCAGGACTATCATCACAGAGGACTCCCTTGTAAGATACACTGATGCCCATCTAACCAGGCTGGACAAGGAGATAACTGCAAGTTGCTTATCTGGAGTCAGAATCTGCCAGACCATGCAGGCACTCAAGTCATTATGCCCAGGTACCAGTATGATTCCATTATAATACATGTAAATGACCTGAGATGTGCCTCACTGGACTATATGAAGAGACACTATGGAACTTTCCGACCATGTGTGTCAGACTGTGTGAGCCTAGCTTTGAGAAGCGTATTACCAACACCGATAATGATGCCACAATATGATTGAAAAATGATTGCTTTGAACAGCTGGCTTTCTGGTGTAATTCTAAGGGGATCCAGTATTTGTCAGCTTGGGAGAATATGGTTAACAGACCATGTTGCATTGCCAGTGATGGTCTGCACCTTTCCCCTCTAGGCTTTCAAAAACTTACTAAAATGTTATCCACCCCCATAATGCCTTTTTTAGGTAAGGCAAAACTGACAATCTTACTGACATATCCAAATCAACTCAACTGAACCTCAAGGTCTTACTGCTCAATGCCAGGAACCGAAACAAAAAACTATACTCCCTCCAAGCCTTCCTCACACTCAAAAATATAGACATCTGTATAGTTACCAAGACATGATTTTACAGCAGTAGAAAGTACCCTGGCAGTGCAAGGTTTCAGTGCTATCCACACTCATAGACCAGTAGCTGCAGAGACAAGGGCTATAGGTGGAGGTGCCTCAATACACATTAATAACAAGCATACTTCTAGGGTGGTCAAACAGAATGACATGCTGGAGTTCCTCCAAGTGCAAATCACCATAGAAAAAAATCCATTCCAATATCCTAGCTAGCTACAGGTCACCCTCTATGTCTCAAGAAGCTCACAATGCATACTTGGACCTACTGGAGACAGTTACAATCCAACTTAATGCCATACTCATGGGAGAATTTAATTATCCCTCTATATATTGAGAATCCTACATGACCTCAAGCCTACAGGCAAAGAGACTCCTGGATTTCATAAACACCCTTGACCAAATAGTGAATACGCCCACTAGAAGCTCCAACATACTGGACCTCATGCTCACAAATATCTCAGAACACTGCCTCCTATGTCTTGTCCTTGCTGGTAAGGTCCAAACATAAAGCTGTCTCCTTCAAATCAAAATCAACTCAGTAATCCCATTAAAACCACTAACAGTTAGGAACTATTCCAAAAGTGATAGTTTGTCAAAATTCAATGCCCCTCCAAACCTCAAGAACACAGCTGACTGCTGAGTTTTCTCATATAAACCCTGTGCAACCATGTCAATGGTTGCATAGTGGATGCTTTACCTACCAGAAGTCTAGGACTAGCCCTAAAAACAAACTGCCTATGTGACATCCCAAATTAAACAGGATATAAAACAAAAAGAAAAAATATGGTAAAAATCAGGAAGGGTAATTCCCATAAAAAGATAACTCATCAAACTAAATATGCAACTAATTAGGTCAAACAAAGCCAACTTTGAGGTTAAAATAGTCTCCCAGGTGAAATCTAACCATAAGGCCTTCTTCAGCTATATCAAGAACCTCAAGTACAGCACACATCAATGTGCTGATCTGGTGGTTAATAATGCCACCTTCACCAAGCCTGATGATATAGCAAACCTGTTCATGAACAAATTCAATTCTAGCTTTATCCCCCCAAAAAATACCCTCAAACATAACCTCTCCAACTAAAACTAGGGAGCATGTACTTGCTGCACTCTCTAAAATCAAGAGCATGGCCTAAATGGGCCCTGACAACATCCCAGGATGCCTCCTGAATGGTCTAAAATATAACTTATGAGGACCCCACGGGTCATTTAACTATAGTCTTAAAACAGGCTTTGTGCCATGTGAACAGAGGACTGCAACAATCATACCCCTTTATTATCAGCAAGGACATAGGAGATGTACAGGCACTGGATCCTTCCCAATTTGGCTTTGCCAAAGGAATGTCATGCCTACTGAATTGGTCGACTTCTTTGAAAAGGGCACTAAGGCAATGGATGAGGGAAAATGGTACATACTGCCTACCTAGATCTTTCTAAAGCATTTGATACAATACCCCACTCAGGCACTGCCAACAAAATTTTGGAACTAGGAATAAACCCACCTTATAACCCACTGGATGGCTAGCTGGCTCACTGATAACACCCGGAAGGGTCAGCCACCAGTGGAGTCCCCCAAGCCTCTGTGCTAGGCTAACTCCACTTTGGCATCTCATTCTTGGATGACAAAGTCAATATCAAAGGCCTTTGTCTAACCAAGTTTGCAGATGATTGTAAACTAGGAGCAGTCATTGAATCACCCCAAGACAAGAACACCCTTCAGGAAGGTCTAACAAAGAAACACTTAGTGCCAAAGCCATGGCTTAAAACTCAACACCAAGAAATGTATTATACTATCTTTTGGGAAGTCAGCCACCCTGGGTAACTGTCATCAATAAAACGCCCCTAAAAGTTGATTCACTAGTCAGGGATCTGGGAACTCATGTAGATAGTAGCCTAGCCTTTGACCAACATGTGTTTGACCAACATGTGTCCAAGGAAGTAAGAAAATCCTTCTTATGTTGCTCAACTTATAAGGAAGGCATGGCATCTAGGTCCAGAGAGGTCATCAAACCACTCTACTTGACTCTTATCAGACCCTTCATAGAGTATAATGCCCCCTTCAGTATAAACCTGATCAGACACATACAGAAACTGGAACATCCACAAAGGTTCCATACAAAAAGGATACAGGAATTAAACACAATGCCCTGCACTGATCACCTCAAAGCCCTGTCTCTTTACTTGGTATCATACAGACTTCTCAGAGATGATCTTTGCCTGGCATACAGGGCATCCTTGGACCCTGTTTAGATGAACCTTTTGCACATCCACTAAACAAACAGCATCAGAACTACTAGATTAAAATACCTATATTTTACTTACAACATAAATAGGACATGCTGGAGAGACAGACATGTTTCTCAGAGAATTCCCATTCTCTGTAACAATCTCCCCATTCATGTGAAGCAGAGTTCCTCCCTATCCCTATTTAGGTGCAACTTGGACCAATGGATGGGTTAATCAGAAATTCACCCCTGGTCTGGTACCTATGTCTCGGATGGACAGAGGCAGTCAGTAAATCATCCCCTATATAAATCAAATTTGTGGTCACATTTGGGTTGCATGGCTAGGCTTATAAGGGCCCTAGTGGTTATTAGCATAGTATACACCTATGAATCTATGGGTGTCCAGGTTGCTCTTAAAATATCTAAACTAGTGCTTGTTTTAATGTAATTTGGTAGTCTATTCCATGCATCGGCTACTCTCTCAGAGAACAGATTAATACACCTCTCATTCCTATATAATCTTCTATATAGGTTGTCTGATGAGTCTCTGCTACTTTTTGATAAACCCAAACATTCCCAGAGGTAGTTGTCTGTAAATACCCTATATACCTAGATAAGGTCTCCTCTTAGATATCTATATGAGACACTATACAAGTTCAGATACTTTAGTTTTTCATAATAACTTAAATTTTCACATCTATGAACACCCTTGGTATATTTCTACTGTACTCGTTCCAGTTTACTCATATTTGTTTTCTTATAACGTTTCCATAATGTTATTTCATTCTTGATTTGGAGTCTAATTTATTATTTATTTGGCATTTGTCGACCGGGTTAGTCTGACTGAGCCGAAGCCCTTTTTCAGCAGAGGCTAGGGGAGAAAAGCTCCACAGTTACAGAATGAATGTAGAAAACAAAACTAAGATACAGTAAATTATAAAAAAATGCATTACATAATATGAACACAAGATTAACAAACCCAGAAAGAAATACATTCCAGTATCAGTATTCAGCATGACAGTTCAGGGAGCAAGTATTACGGTACATAGAATATAAAACTAGACATTAGATGGGAGTAAATTATGTACAACTTATGGGTAGGGGATTGAGGAGAGAAAGGGAGTTAGGTGAGAGGGAAGTGAAGAGCAAGGGGTAGTCAGTCAAGGAGGATAGTTACAGTGACAGATCCATGTATTGTTTAGATAGTTTTTAGTAGCAGTTTTGAAACTATGTGGGTGATTGATATTTCTGATATCCAAAAGGAGATTGTTCCAAGATTGGGCTAGGGAGTAGCTGTAAAGGTTTTGCCCCATTCTAGTGTTAGGCTTGTACATTTGAAGAAGGTTTTGTTCTGTGCTTAGTAGGGACATTGGTGGGGAGTAGAATGAGACAACTGAGGCTATGTTTGGGCAGAAGGAGGGTAGATATAAAATAGAATGTATCCTTTGAAGCTGAGAGAGAAGTAGATGGTGGGGAAATTCTACTCAGTTTAACCTTTTAAGAGCAAGACAGTGGTGTGAGTGGTACGAAAGGTTAGCAGCGAATCTAGCAACTTTGTTGTAGATAGATTCTAGCTTTCTTAAGAGAGTAGTATGAAGGTTAGTGAGGATCCGAGAGCCATAGAATAGGCTAGGGAAAAGGTAGGCATGGGATAGGGAGATTCTGACTTTATTGGAGAATAGGTTTTTATTTCTGTAAAGGAGTTCCAGCTTTTGGTGGGTTTTCTTAATGTTGTTGAGAACATGCAAATTAAATTTGAGATTGTCGTCGATGATGACTCCCAGTAGTTTAGGGTGAATTCCACAGAGATAGGAGAGTTATTGAGGGATGAGATTGAGAAGGAAGATTTAAGATGGTTCATAGTTTTGGAAATGAAAAGCAGGAGTTTAATCTTTTTAGGATTTAGAATTAGTTGGTTCTTAGTGAGCCAGTTTTCAATGAATAAGAAGGAATTCTGTCTCCTTATCTTTAAGTCAGAGAGGGAATCAGCTACGGTGATAAGTGTGGAGTCATCAGCATGTTGCATGAGTGATGACTGTGGGCAGGAAGTGGACAGTAGGTTGTTAAAGATATTAAACATTAATGGGCCAAGGATTGATCCTTGAGGTACACCCATCTTGATAGGAAGAGAAGGAGAAGTGGCACAAAACCATTTAACAGACTGAAATCGGTCATTGAGGTAGCTGGCGAACCAGGACATAGTGGAGGTGGATAGGTTTAGTTCAGAGAGTTTGTTCAGGAGGAGGGAGTGGGAGACAGTGTCAAATTCCTTAGAGAGATTGAGAAATAGGCACGAGACTAGTTTGTTTTGGTCTCTTGCTTGATATGGCATTTATGAAGGAAATGAGGGCAGTGGAGGTGCTATGTTTAGGGCGAAAGTCATGTTGTGTGGGTGTAAGTAGGTTCTCTTGTAGGAGAAAGTGAAGGATTTGCTTGTGTACACATTTCTCTAGAATTTTAGAGAGAGGGGATAGGACTGCAAAAGGCCTGAAGTTGGCAAGTTCGGAGGAGTTACCTCTTTTGTGGATGGGTAAGGTGTAAAATTGTTTCCATATTGTGGGTAATTTAGATTTGGTAATGGAACAGTTGATAATTATGGAGATGGGGAGGGTGAGAGAGTTTGCAGCTTTCTGGAGAATGTGTGGGGGTAGATTATCAATGGGGGGCAGGGTTTAAGCTTTAGAAGCAAGGATTTAGTGTAGTTGGTAGAAATGGTTTTCAAAGAAAAGGTTAGAGAGGGGTTAGGGGTTGTGGGAGTTTCAGGATGAATGTTAGCATTTAGGTTGGAGTTGGTTCAGAGTATTAATTTGCTGATACTGTCAATGAAATAAAAATTGAAATTAGTAGCAGTTTCAAAGGGTGAACTGTATGCTACATCCAGGCATGGAATTCACTGACTTTGCTGACTATAGTTCTGATGTTCATGGAATACAGAGAAGGGTGCTTTGCACGAATGTAAGGCTTATGAGAGGTAGGGTACATGAGCAAAGAGGCAGAGGAAGAGGGGTTGTCAGGTCCAAGATTTGGATGGATGTCTCCAGACTGCAGTAAGATAGAGTGAGTAGGAAAAGAGTTGTGAGGAGGGAGGAGAAGGAAATAATACATCACCTCACTTTTAGATGAGAATGAGAAGCAAGGAGGATGTTTTATTCTAGGAAGATGGAGTGTTGCAGAATGGGTAGATGAGGCTAACAAAAATGAATGTGGGAATTGTGGAATAACTACAGGATAGATGGAGGTTGGTGATGGGTGTTGGGGTGTTAATTGAGTATTGTAGGAGGAGAGGTTACATAGAAGGATAAGGGGAGAGGTAGAGAGGAGGAATGGAAACAGGTTGTAGATAAGCATGATGGAGAATGGGATGTGTGAATTGGAAGTAGGTTAGGCTATAGATGGAGAGGTATTATCTAGATAAGCATAGAAAGAATAATAGTGACTAGGGATTTTTACAAACGTGGGATGAATAGTGAATATTAAAGTTTAAACAGATGGGGTTAGAGTTATAGGTAATAAGCCAGGAATAGCAGAAGTATATTTTTAATGGTGTTGCTTAGGTGAATAAGGAAGGTATGGCTTCACAATGCTTCTAGTTGAATGGATAGAGAGAGATGGTTCAAGTAAGGTTCATTAGTTGGGGTAATGGGTAGTAGAAGTGGAAAAGGAAGGAAGGAAGGGGTTAGGGAGGTCAGAAAGGGTGCACAGGATCTGTAGGGTGATAGCTATGATTGGGTTTAAGAAATTGAATTAGGTAGGCAGAGATAGAAGTGTGAGGCTTGATTGAGAGTGGCTGATTGGAGGAGAGGGGTGGAAGGGAGGGGCTGAGGGGGAGTGGGAATGGTGGGTTAAGGTCTTTTCAGGCTTGTTGGCTGTTGGTGAAGCACCCACCAAGAGGAGAAAACGCTGAGAGAAGAAATGAGCCACTTTTGAGACTTTAAGTATTTTTCCTCTGTTTATTTGCTAAGTTTTTCTGCATAGCCACCTATTTTGAGCATTTTCTGGCTTGTTAAATTTGATGTCTGCATTAGTAACTGTATTTAGAGCACAACCTAGAGCTGTTTACTGAATTTCCTGTTTGCACTTATTTTTAAAATCGTTTTTTTCTCAAAACTTGCATTTTATCTGTCTTTGGCCTAGCACTCTTGTGTGGGGTCATTTACTGCACTGTTATAACTTGTTGATACTTGTTAACCTCTGCTATCTCTGAAAAACAAAAACAAAAAAATCTTGCTTTTTCCCACTTTTCTGAGATTTAAAAAGTTCAGTTACAGGCTTGCTGTTCTTGAACTGTTTGTAAGTTTCTGTGAGGCCATTTTTGCTTGGGCTAAAGGAAAGTCTCTCTGTTGATCAGTGGCAGTGAAAAACATTGAGCAGCCTGCCTGCCCCTGTGGGAGTGGTTACTGACTTGAAACTGTAGTTTTATTGGCCATTCTGGGTCAATTCCAAAACTCCTTCATCTTCCTCTCTTAAAACCCTCTTTTGCGCGGTTTTGCGTGTTTTTGAGCATAGCGCAATAACGGGCAGCGCCGCCTAATTGGGTTTAAACTACTCCTGGCTCCACAAAGTCTTCTCTTCACTTTTTTCCTTAGAACTGCTCTATCTCTCAATTTAAACACCATATTCTCATTCTAAGGCCCTTCACTGGTCCAATTAAGTAATCCTACAAGTTAGCACTATTAAACCATAAGCACTACTTACTCTTATACTCTCTACGATTACCCTGTCCTCTATTGGTCCATCTTAAATTCAGTTTCCCTATTACTCTAGCATGTCCAATGGTCAGTCAATGGTTTCCTCTCCAGTCCAGCTGGTTAATCTGGGAATTTTGAGGGAATGTTACAACTGTCTCATGTACACAGACAACCATCTCCTCCTCCAAACAGGTTCAAATATATGTGAGAGATGCAACTATTTAGCCAAACTGGAGGCTGAGATCTCTCATCTCAAAACTGGTGTAACCAGTCAGGAGGAGAAGGTAACCTCACACAACACAATTCCAGTATCACATAGTCCCACCACATCAGCGAACCAAACACATAAATACACAAAAACATACTCGGAGGCTCTAAATAAAAATCTACCTAAGCAACAGAGACCTCCAAAGCAGACATCCAAGCAAACACTACCTCAAAACAAAACACACACAACACATAACCCACAAAGTCAGTGTGCCAAGCAGCCACAGCCCTTAAGGCTGAATAACACACCTGATACTCTTGTTATAGATGACTCTATTGTCAGACACACTGGCGTCCGCTCACCAGGCTGAATAAAGAGAAGGTCACAGTGAGCTGCCTGTCGGTGCTAGGATCTGACACATAATGCAAGCACTCAGGTCACTCCAAAGCAAATACAAATATGACTCAGTCATTGTACATGCTGGTGTGAATGACCTGAGACGTACCTCCCTGGACTACATGAAAAGAGACATAGAGGAGCTCTCTGATCATGTAGCCCAGGCTGGTATGACCCTGACCTTGAGCAGCATCTTACCCTCACCTAGAATGATGCCACAGTACAAAGACAAAATGATAGATTTTAACAATTGGCTAAAATTTTGGTGTCATTCAAAGGGGATCCAGTGTCTGTCAGCCTGGGATGACATGCTCGACAAGCCACGTTGCTTCGCTAGGGATGGCTTGCACCTGTCACCACTGGGCTTTTGGATATTGGCAAAGGCTCTTGCCACCCCATAGTGCCTTTTTAGGCAAGGCTCAAAAGTCAAACCCACCCCATAGACAGCACAAGGAACAAGAAACTAAGGGTAATGCTGCTAAACGCCAGAAGTCTTAACCTCAAGATGCATGCACTCGAAGCTCTCCTCAGTATGGAGAACATTGATATCTGTGCAGTGACAGAAACCTGGTTCAAGGCTCCAGAGAGCACCCCAGCACTACCAGGCTATACCTCATATCATGCTTTTCGGCCCCAAAACCCGGACCGAACCTCAAAAGGAGGGGGAGTTTCCATATTTATCAAGGATATCCACACCTCCAGGTTAGTGGCATTGCACGAAGTATCGGAGACCATCCATGTGCAACTAACAGTGGGCAAGACTGCTTTTCAGTTTATAGCATCCTACAGACCACCCTCTCAAAGTCAGGAATCCCATTCGGCTTTCCTGAAAACATTGGAGAACATGAAGATCTTTCCGAACACCATTATACTGGGTGACTTCAACTACCCAAACATTGACTGGAAGCACTACTCAAGCCCCAGCACCTTAGCCCAAAGATTCCTGGAAATTATAAACTCAACTGCTATGGAACAACTAGTCACCACTCCCACAAGAGGGGACAACATACTAGACCTGATCATTACCAACATGGGGACTCTATGCTCCACACCAGAAGTATATCCCTCATTGGTAAGATCAGACCATAAATTAATTTCACTGATGTCCACATCCCGACCCCACCACCAGCCCAGAAAACCACAGTGAAAAACTTCTCAAAAGCGAACTTCTCACTTCTCAAAACTCAAGTGGAATCCTTCAAGGCCCCAGGGCCAGTGGAAACTACAGCCCAAACTGCAGAATCCTATATAAATGCATTCTACGGACATCTCCAGGAATGCATGGATCATGCTATCCCAAACAAAACCAAGACCCATTCATCCAAAGGCAGGCGTCCAGTCTGGTGGACCCCTGCCATAAATAAACTGTACAACAGAAGGAGGAAGCTACTACATGATAGAGCAAAATCCCTAATAGGGAAGGCATCTCTGATCAGTACTAGCAAAAAATTACGATCCCTCATAAAATCCTCCAAGGCCAGCTTCGAGAGAAAAATTGCACAGGACACCAAAGACAATCATAAGGCTTTTTTTAGTTATGTTAGAAACCTGGGATGCAACTCCCAGACTTGTTCTGAGTTGATTCTAAATGACAAAAAATACACTGAACCCACAGACATCGCCAATATCCTGGCAGACAGGTTCAGTGCAAACTTCTCCACCACCCCCCAAAAGAGCAAGTATCTGTCCCGGCAGAGGGCTGCCTCCCAAACATCTCAGATGCTCAGGTGAAGGCTGCCCTCTCCAAAGCAAAAAACACTGCTTCCATGGGACCAGATGGCGTCCCAGGTTGCGTCCTACATGAACTACAAGAGGAACTAATCCCTCAAATAAAACAGCTATACAATCTCAGCCTCACTACAGGATATGTGCCCACAGAATGGCGTACAGCAACAGTGGTCCCACTCCACAAAGGTGGAGCCTCTGTGGACCCTGGAAACTATCGCCCCATAAGCCTGACTAGCTTAGTCTGCAAGGCTATGGAGAGGATCATGGAGCTCATAGACAAAGACATTGGGGACCTACAGACACTATTTCCTACCCAGTTCGGCTTTGTCAAGGGCAGATCCTACCTTTTGAACCTGGTTGACTTCTTTGAAACAGTCACCAAAGCCATAGATGAAGGGGAAGGTAGTCCACACAGCCTATCTGGACCTTGCAAAGGCATTTGACACAATACCCCACTTGGGCATCATAGATAAGCTATCCAGCTTAAATATAAACCCCTATGTCACAAGATGGGTCGCAAACTGGCTCAAAGACAAAACCCACAGAGTGAGAGTTGCTGGAGCCATGTCAGACTCGAAACCGGTCACAAGTGGCGTCCCACAGGGTTCTGTCCTGGGACCACTCTTGTTCGGTATATACTTTTCCGGTACAGGCAAGCGTGGGAGGACTATGGCTCACCAGGTTCGCAGCGACTGCAAACTGGGCCATAATCAACTCTCCAGCTGACACAAACATCCTTCAAAAGGTCTCACACAGACAGATAACTGGTGCCAGCGCCATGGTTTAAAGCTAAATGCCAAAAATGTATAGTCATACCCTTTGGCAAAAACAATGTGCCCACAAATTACCACATAGGCGGAAACCCATTAAGTACAGAGAAAGTTATTAGGGACCTGGGGACCCAAGTTGATAGCAATCTCTCCTTTGAAAACCACATTGCCAAAGTGGTTAGAAAGACCTTCTACATAGCCCACCTCATCACGAAGGGTTTCACATCTAGATCAAGAGAGGTAATCGTGCCTCTTTATTCATCCCTCATCAGGCCCATCATAGTATACAATGCCCCTTTTGGGATGTACCTTACCCGACACCTGCAGCAATTAGAAAGACCCCAAAAGTATCTCACCAAGAGGATCAAGGGTCTCAAACAGATGCCATATGCTGCTCGGTTAAAAAAACTCCAGCTCTACTCAGTTGCATACCGCCTACTTCGAGGCGATCTATGCCTGACATACAAAGCTATGTCAAATCCAGAATTAATGGACATGCTCCACCTCAGTAAATCTAAATCCCTTAGAGCCACACGCTCGAGGGACTTGAACATCAGCACAGAAATAAATAGAACTTGCTGGAGGGACAGGTTCATAACCCAGAAGCTCCCTTTACTCTGGAATAGAATTCCAGTTCATGTGAGGCAGAGCACCTCACTGAATCTCTTCAAGAAGAATCTCGATAAGTGGATGGGGGATCGTAGGTTTGTCCCAGGGATTACTCCCGTGTCACTATTAGACAGAGGCACAGTAAACTAAACCTTAAAAAGGGCACAGTATACTCAAATCAAGGGGTGGCGTAAGCCATACAGAATCGGGCTAGGCTTATAACTGCCCCAGGGCAGATAGCCTAGTATGAACCTATGAACCTAAGTATAAAGGAAATAGATCCTGTAGTGGGTGAGAATGGGGATAGGGTGGGGTTGCAGAGTGAGCCCAAGCATAGTGAGGGAGAATGGAGCGGGTTGAACCATGACACAGAGCAGGGGACCAAGTATCGCCAAAAAAAGTCAATCAATTTCTAGGAATCCTACACAGGGTACTGCACGTCAAGAATAGTTGAAGTCTTACATGCACGTCTGATAGAAACAGGGCTGAAAGCTCTATAGAGAGCTCTAAGGGCAAACAACTTAACTTATTTCTTACAAAGTAAATAATATATCAGACTGGGAGAAAGGGGAAGCATGTGTGAGGGGGGGATTTGTTTAAAAAACATAGCTCCTGTAAGTGTGCACACCACCGTTTTAAGAGGAGGGAAGGGTTTCCCCAAGAAAACTAGTCAGGTATTTATATACAAGAAGAAGCCTGAACATACACTGCAGTCTTACCCTTTTAAACTGTGCTAGTAGCAATTTTGAGCACTTGCGAGGCTTCTGTTACAATGGGCCAGCACTGATTTGGGGGGGAAGTAGGCACAGTGGAGAGGGCAACAGTAACTGTAATGAGAAAAAAAGAGTTAAATAGTACCAATGAGTATGGGAGGGAATGGGAGAGTGAAAGAAACAAAGAATAATAACAGCGGCCAAATGTATAAGCAGATTAAAACAGTACCAGTAATAGGTGAATGAACATGAAGCTGGAGTAATAAAAGAAACCAGTATACAAAGTAAAAATAGTATTGCACAGCAAATTATATCAAATTATAATATAACTAACAAACAATTCATCATTTTTTAGACTTTATAATTAATAAATTCATAGATTGCTACTAGGCTAATGACCAAGGAGGCCTTTCAAAGCCTAGCCAGGTTTTCCCAAAGGAAGAATGGTGCCCTGTATCCAAATAGGACATCGAAGGCCAGGCATTTATAAGCTACCTCTATCCATAAGGGACATAGGCGCCAGGCCCGGTGTAAATTTCTTATTCCCTATCGACTGGCCTAGGTTGCACTTAACTGGGTAATAGACAAACTCAGCTTTGCATGGATGAGAAGCCTGTTCCATTGAAGGCGCAGTCTCTGGGACACACATCCGTCTCTCCAGCATGTTCTGTTTAAGTCACAGACAAAACTCAGGTCCCTAGACCTTGTATTTCTGGTACTGTTTGACTTACAAATATGCAGGAGATTCATAATTGTGGGATTTGCAGATGCCTTTTAAGCCAGACATAGATCATCCCTCAGCAATCTATACCTCATAGAAGAATGAGTAGAGGGAAAGGCCTTCAAGGCGGTCTGCATAAGGCAGGTTTGTTATGTCTTGTATTCTTTTTGTAAGGAACCTCTGAGGTCACTCTAGTTGCTGCATATTCCTTGGCAGGTACATACTGAAGGGGGCATTGTACTTTATGATTGGTCTAATAATGGCAGAGTACTGTCAGATACTATGTGATGCCCTTACTTCTAAGTTGTGCAACATTAAAGGATTTCTTCACCATTGTGGCCATGATGTGGTCGAAGGTAAGGCTGCTGCCTACACACATACCCAGATCCCTGACCACTGGGTCAACTCTTATGGGAGTATTATCAACATAGTTATTGGCAGGGATGGTTGACTTCCCAAATGGTACAATGATACATTTCTTAGCATTGAGTTTACGACCATGGCTTTGGCAACATTTGTTAGTCAGTGACAGGTCTTCCTGAAGAATGCTAGTGTCTGCAGCAGGCTATCATCTGCAAACTTAGTCAACCATAAACTTTCAGTATTTGCTTCCATTTCAGAGAAATAGATTCCAAAAAAAGGAGTGGGCTCAGTACTGAGCCCTGGGGGACTCCTCTAGTGACTGGCCTCTGTCTTGACCTCCTGGGTCCTGTGAGTGAGCCAGTTGGCTATCCAGTGGGTGATAAAATTGTTTATAACTAAATGAGTGAGCTTGTCTATAATGACTGAGGGAGGTATTGCATCAAAAACCTTGGCCAGTTCAAAGTAAGCTGTGTGCACAGTCTTGCCTTCATCCAATGCTTTGGTGACCCTCTCAAAACGTCAACCAGATTTAATAGGCATGACCTTCCTTTAACAAAGCTCAACTGTGATGGGTTCAGTGTTTGCAGCTTGCTTATGTCCTCATTTATCATGTCTGTGATGATTCCTTCCATGGCTGGTCAGACTTCTGGGCATGTAGTTACCTGGATCAGTGGCTGGACCTCCTTTGTGAAGGGGAATAACTGTAGGCATCTTCCATTCCTTGCTCACAAAACCTGGCTGTAGATTCCAGTTGAAAAGTGATTCAAATAGACCAGAGAGATCATGTTTTATGCTATTGATTAAGCATTCAGAGATGTTATTGTGGCCCACTGATGCAGTATATTTGGCCTTGGAAACTGCATTGATGATCTGTTCCCTAGTAATGGTTAGGGGGATTGTGGTAGCAGTATTTCCTTTGGACTATCGAGGGGGGATTTGTATTGAATCTATTAGGGGGATTGTGGTAGCAGTATTTCCTTTGGACTATCGAGGGGGGGATTTGTATTGAATCTATCAGCCAAATGGTTGGCAATAGCCTCTGGTTCAGTGAGGGTGATGCAGTTTACAGTAAGCGTCGTGCATTGTTGTGCATCTCCCCTGAGGTTGCAGTCATAGCTGTAGAAAGCTATGTGATTGCCTTTTACCTGAGAAACTATTTTTTCTTCAAATTTAGCCTTTGAAGTATTAATTAATTCTCTTAGCTGCCTGTTTAGATTGGTCACAAGGCTCTAAGTATGTTTGGCTTTGCTCCTCCTATGCTTGGCCAAGATTTCATTTTTGTTATATAAGCAATTGATATGGTGATTCCACCAAGGTGGCTTGAATTTTTAATTTTATCTTATTCTTAATATGAGTGTGCATAGCTCACTCTATACAGCTAGCAATATGGCTGTTCAGAGATGTTGTAAATAGCTCAGCATATGCTATGATGTTTACTGGGTTTTGGGTGCTTGGAATTTAGCCAAGATGTTACTTAGTAGAGAGAGGTTAGCCTTGGAATAGTTCCTAAAGGTTTTTGGTTTCACTGGATCCCTGGATTTAATTTTTATTTCAAGCAATATGGTCTTATGGTCAGATCTGATGAACAAAGACATCACATTGGATGAGGAACATCAGCCTTCCATGTTCATGAGTACAAGATCAAGGATGTTTGTATTCCTGGTAGGAGAATAGACCAACTGTCCCAGGATGCTGGTATTAAAGTTTGTGAATCATTGGACTTGTGCATTAGAAGTGGTGTAGGAGTCCCAATCTATAGAAGGGTGGCTGAGATTCCCCCATGAATATCATACTGGGTTGAACAGTGAGGGACTCTAATACACTGAAATAAGTAGTATGGGTTTCCTGAGACATGGATGAGGACCTATTGGTTGAAAGGATACGGTGGGAGACCATGTTTATGATTGCTGCTGATGTAGGAGTTCCAGTGGATCAAATACTTTAACTTGTCTGGATGCGAGGCTGGTTTTAATATGGACTGAAACTCCTCCACCTTTAGTTCCCTCCTGTGCAGTAGCTGGTCTAAAGGTGTGGAAAGCATTATATATTTGCATTGCTGAGGTACTCTCCATGACTTTAAACCATGTCTCCATTATTACACAGATGTCTACACTCTCCAGGGACAGGATGGCTTACAGGAAGTGGAGTTTCGTGTTAAGACTTCGTGCAATGAGCAGTACCACTTTCTGATACTCCTTTGTAGGTTCCGTTAAGTTGGGAGGTTTATCAGTTTGGCATTGCCTAAAAAGGCACTATGGAGATGGAAAAGATCTTTGCTAATGTCTAAAAGAGTAGAGGGGATAAGTGCAGACCATCCCTGGCAAAGCAGCATTGTCTGTCAACCATGTCCTCCCAGGCAGTCAAATCTTGTACCCCCTTGGAATGACACCAGAAGCTAAGCCAATTGTTAAATTCAATCATTGTCTGATGGAAATGTGGTGGCATCCTTGGAGAATTTAGTATGTTGCTCAGTACTAGGCTCATACCTGCCTGAGACATGTAATCAGTGAGCTTGATCAAGTATCACTTCATATAGTCAAGGCAGGTACATGTCAGGTCACTATCACCCACATAGACTATGATAGAGTCATACTGGCACCTGTGGTTCAGTGACATGTGTGTCTATGTGATTTGATAGATCCTATCCCCAGAAAGACAGCTAACTGTGACACTCTCCTTACTCAGTCGGGTGAGGGAGACTTCAGTGTACCTCACTACAAAATCCCCAATGACCAGGAAATTTGGCTGTGCACTGGTTTGCCTTAAAGGCTTATCCACAGAGGCATTAGATACAGTGTTGCAATGTGTAGCTGAGGGTAATGTTTTAACAGAGTGTTTACATGATGGCTGGGGACCCTTTTTTTTGATTGTGCTGTGCAGGATTAGTGTTTTAGGAAGGTTACCTGTAAGTACCTCAACATTAGTAGTTTTTATGTGTAGGGTCTTTATTCTGTACATTAGGTGTGGTGCAAGCATCACAGACAACCTCTATAGGATTAGTTTTGGTTTTATGAGAGAATTTTGACTCCAGCGTTTAAGTATTTACATCTCTTGCATACTTTATCTGTTTTAAGAATAAGTGAGGTATCAGTGTATGGGAGACAATTGCTACAATGCATCAGAATACCCATCTCAACCAGGCTGGCCACAGAGAGCGTCAGGAAGTGCATATCCATGACTATTGGTCTACTAGGGAGGAGGTAGACAAATTTAAATATTGAATAGTTCAATAAGACAAGGAACTTGATGAGCAATTCTCAGCTATGCACCAACTAGATGCTCTAGTAGTTAAAAAAAAATCTGTCTAGACAGTAAGGGTATTTTAAGGGAAACTTGCACTGAGAAAGATTGGTGTGTACATAGAGTACAAGGGGGAATTATGCTGTGAGATAGCGGCAACTACACAGATTACTGCTAGGTGCCGCTGTGCAGAGAGTGGTAGCTCTAACTAAATACTATGAAAGAAAGGTCAAAAAGAGAATATAATCAACACAGAAGCAATTAATGCAGTTATGATAAAAACAATGCAAAAAAACAAGTGGCAAAACAGTGGATATGGTAATATGTCTTAGTTTGCTCGTAGGTTATGAGCCAAGTGTTGTGTAACTCTGGCACTTAAATAGTAGAGGAGATTTGATTAAAAAAAATACAAACAAGGCCATGTGGCCAATCAAAAATAGCACACTCTTCTTTCCTTTACACAATATTGGGCCAGAAAATAACTTGGGTCCCCTTTACTCAAACTAAAGTAGCAGCAAGGCAGTTCTAAATGAAGACTGTAAAATAGGTAAAAAAGTGCAGATAATTCAAAACAGAAACACTCAGTAAATGCAGCTGTGACAAACGTAATGTGAGAAATAAGTACTGAAACAGTGGAGATGGAATGTAAGTCTTAGCTTTTATAGAGTTCAACAGAAAGCAGCAACAAACTTCTTCTCAAATAGCATGATTGCCAAATGCCCCAGGCACAGAGATTCAAACTTTTAAAACAAGCTAGTCCTCTAGTCAATCAAAGATGCAATAAGACAACAGCAGCTCAGAAGGGTGGAGGTTACCCTCTTCTTCCACAAGAGTGTAGACTACAAAGCTCAATGTAAAATAACTGGTTTGAAGCACAAGAGCTTAAACCAGAACTAAGGCACTTTTAGAATATCAGACACAATAAGTCTTCAACCAGCAATTCCCAACTCAGAAGAGTATAAGCTACAACTCTCTGCCACAAGAGTATGGACAGCAAACCTTCCTTATGTAACTTAACTAGTTTAGAGACTAATTGCTTAAATCAGAACTAAGAGACTTAGATTAATAGTTACAATGTAATCAGGCTACTAACAAACAGTAATAAATGTAGCAGATTAAGTGCAATTTGAACACTTTAAGAATACAAATACAGTAAAAGCAGCTGAATAAAGTGCATTTTTTTAGTAATTGAGAAGGTAGGAAACAAAAGATAATTCAAGTTTAAGAGACTAAAGGGAGGGGGACTTCCCAGTTGATCTCTTATTGCTCAGGAAAATGAAGTAATGAGATGAGACTGGGAGGAGTGTCTAGAATTAGATTTATAATAGGGGAGACAACTCAAAAGCCACCAAGTTTAAAAGCAGAGCAGCAGCAGGATGGGTAGATGTGAAAAATCAACTGTAGACAGAATCGGCAATAGTCAGGCAAAGAACAGCAAATTAAACAAGCACTAGAGCTAAATAAAGATGCCACTAAATATTTGTAGTTAAATGATGAATGCTATTTCTCAGCTCCTCATACTAATTAGCTGGATATTATTCACTGTCTGAAAAATAATTATTTTCTAACCAACCCTAGCCAAAACCTCTTAAAACCCCAAACAGAACAAAAAAACTTAAAACAAAATGCAATACAAGAAAAGATAAAAAAAAAAACAGAAGTAAATAAACCTTAAATGAGTAACTTCAATCCAAAATCAAATGCAGATGGAGATCAGCAATAGTCAGGCAGAGAACAACAAATAAAAAAATCTGTACTTCTATAACTGTCATTAACCAGTTGGTTGATATGATTAGAAAAACTCAGAGTTGGATCTACCCATGTACCCAGGTCCATAAATAAATATACAGTTTCAATAACCATGTGAGGTATTAACTCCAGCTGGGCACCACTGTGGCAGAGTGGATAGCATTGTCACCTCACAGCAAGAGGTTCTCAGGTTGGTTCTTTTCTGGGATGCCTCCTGTGTGGAGTCTGCATGTCTTCCGTGTTCACATGGGTTTACCGTGGGTCCTCTGGTTCCCTCCCACATTCCAACGACATGCAGTAGGTGGATTGGGCACTCTAAGCTGGCCACAGATGTGAGTGTACATTCTAGTGAGTGGTGTCAAAGAACTATCGTGGGCAGGGCTAGCCAGCGGGCAGTGAATATCTTAATTCTAGATGATTGTTACTGTCATAACACCTTTGCCCCATGTGCAAAAATGGGAAAAAGGCATTGTGGATGGATGAATGGATGTATTAACTCTTTCATATCTATAGCGTTACATAAGTAAGGTGTAGACCAGCACCACAGCAATGAGAAAGTCTTTCCTCCCATGCCTACAGCCCACATACACACACTTGGCTTTCCAAAATTATTCATCTATTATTGTGATTGTTATTGTTATGCATGCACAAGCATGGCCACCAAATTCTTTGATTGTACAAGTGTAAGAATCTAAATGGAAACACTGCATGTGCTATTGAAAAAAATGGCATTTATTTCACCCCAACCTTGTCTCAGAATTGCAAACCTGATTTTACTGCATGAGCCTCAGTGAAACATCCTAAGATACAGATGGAACTATTGGTGCACTGCCCATGATCATTTGCAAACTGCTCCCCATAAACATGAATAAAAAAAAAATTTCAGTAAATCAGTTTCCCCTCTTCTTCCACAAAATTAAGCTTATGCTGTCCCTGATACGAGAAAAGGAAGTTGAACAGACAACCTGCCAGTCATCTGATGAGATGTCCATTCGTCCCTTTTAACTTTTTCCTGTATTTTTCTGAGTGCTTGAACACTCCTGAAGTTACTACATTGAATGTGTTCAATGAAAGTCATATTTAGATGGAATGTCTCAAGCTGAAATTGGGCCCGATAAAAGAGAAACAAAATAAGTAGTTTATGGAGCATCAATGCAAAACTTGCTTGTTTGTATAAAATGAAATTAAGTTTGTTAGCAGACCTGAGCAACCAGCAGCATGAGGAGGAGCAGTGCAAAGCTAAGGTACACATAATATTGCAGGCTAAAAACTTTTTTTTTTTAAACAAACTGTGTACAACAGATACACAGGCTTCAGTACTGGATAGTGTGTGGCAATCAGAGCTCTGGCAAGAAGCATACTTCTCAAATGTTCATGACTCTGCTGTTTTTTTTTGTTTGCTTTTTTTTCTACACCTCAAAAAATTTCATTTTCTGGTAAAGCAATGAAGGTTACAGTCAGTCAATATAACCACACATTAGTCTTTCATGTTTTTTATTTATGGATGTTGATACAAAAACATCTTGTTCTATTAACTTTTCAAGTGAGTTAGGCTAATATTTAAAAACTATTCATGATTTGGGATCTGTATGTGTGAGCATTAGCATGTGTGCATTTTATGTGGTATTTCATGATAGAAAATGGCTGCTTACTTAAAGCCTGGAAACTTCTCATAGCTACCACCACTATGCAGATATTTGTACTTGTTTAGCGCCGAATATGTTCATGCACATTTGCACATTTTATATAAATAACTCAGGCAGTGTTGACATAGTAGCATGGCAGAGCAGCATTCCACAGGATAGCATAGCACTTACGTCACAAATATCTTTGTTTATTTATTTATTTTATTTTTTTACATTTGTTGACCATGAAAGTCTAACTGAGTCAGGAACACATTTTCAGCATAGGCTCGGGGTGAAAAGTTCCACAAAGTACAAAAGCATTTTACAAAATGAAAACTTCTTACAAAAAATGAAATATGCTGATCATTACATTTTCCATGGAAGTGTAGCTTACATAATAGACATTTACAAAGATGAAAACATTTTACAAATATGAAAACATTTACAAAAAAATGAAAAACGGAGATCAGTACATCTGCTGATCCAAATACATTGGTCACTAAACACACATGTTAAGCAGAGTGCCTCTTTGGCTCTCTTCAAAAGGAACCTTGACAATTGGATGGGAGAAAGGAAATTCACCCAGGGGATCACGTCAGTCGTCCTGCTAGACAGGGGTCCAGGGAAATAAATAGTGTGGGAAGAAATAGCCAGGGAATTGTTATGGCTAGGCTTGTATAGGCCCTAGGGCTGATAGCCTAGTACCAACCTATGAAATTATTTCATGTTACACTAAATTTAGAATATGTGCCACATTAATATTTCTGTTAACACCTTGAGATGGAGTATATATGATACTTTATGGTATCAAATGAAAGTATACATAATGCTGCAAAATCAGTCGCTGAAACCTGTTTTCCTACTACTCTTTTGCAGATTTGTATTTTAGTATAAAATATGCATGTAAGCATAAATATAACATTTGTGGAAATATCTGTCAACCCAAACACATTGTAGAACATTTCACATGTCCAGTCTTCACAGAAGTCAGGAATGGTTCCTCAAACAAATAGGATGTCTTGTACCAAAGAAAATGTGAGAGATGTTCCAGAGATACCACTAATATATAAATATATGTTAATAATTATATTAACTTGAACCAACATATGTTTGTCTCTCTCTGTGGTATCAAATGAAAACATACAGGACATTGAAACAAGTTTGCACTGACAACTTTGCAGATATATGCATGTATGTATTTGTCCATTAAACATGCAGATATGCAAACCATCATAATTATGCAAATAGCTCAAAACTGGAGTAACATCTACAAAATTGCTTTGCAGCAAAGTGGAAAGCACATCTGCATGAACAAAAACCACACCAGTAGTGTCTATTTTACTTACAGAGATATTAATACATTTGTAAAATTATACTAATTTTACATACTATGGAATTATTTGTTCAATACAAAATTATCATCATGTCTGTCTGAGATAATATTACCATTGTGAACAGGACTGTGTGCTGAATAACTTTCATATTTTAACTTTTTTGTAAAGTTTATAGTTTTTGAGATACATACACTAGTTTACAGGGAGGTTGGAAACTTGCATTATCAGAATTGTAGCCTAGGCAAAGGCTGTCCAGGGATCAACTCTGCAGGTGTCAGAATGTGTGAAATTCCACTCATACAAACTATAAGAGTATTAAGTATTCACCTTTCAGTCTAAGTCTCCCAAATCTCATATGCTTAGGTTTGGATGTATTAATCAGCATATTATTCTCCTGTGCCCACATAATCAATTTAGTCAAGGTATTTTGCAGACAAGTCCTCTCTGTAACACATGTAATCAGTTTACCTATTTTCAAGTCATCTGCATGCATACTATAGACCAGAGCCTAAAACATGCACGGCCCTAGTGCAGAACCCTCCAAGACACCCTGACTGCAACCTAGAACTGCACCTGTGCAACTGCTGTATAACACTTGCCATGACCTCTTTGTAAGTCATGCAGCTATCCATCTTATCAAGAGTACATAAATACCTAGGTACTCTAATTTACTAATCAGCATGTTGTGTATGACCCTATGAAATTAAGTCTATATAAATTAAATCACAACACAATTTTTCATTTATAGCATTATTATATTGTTGTAGAACATTATGTTACAGGTGGTTATAGATCTGTTTAACATATGCATGCAGATATATGGTTTCAAGTCCCCAACCTTTCCAATTTTGACAATAACGTATCCAAAATAACCTTGCACATTATTTTTCCACAAGATTAAACTAAACTTATGGGTATGTATGACTCTGGAGTTATTCTACTCTCATGTTCCTTAAAGATAGGCTTAACAAGTGCATGTCTCCAATCTTGAAGACTCATCATATTTAAATAACCTAGTGAATAACAGATATAATGGTAGTTTAAGTTCATACCAAAGTGTGCTATTGACAGTTTTGAAAAGCAGTTTGACTCCATGGGTAGTAAACAGATGTAGGCAATTTTCTACTTACCTGACCAGACTTTCAGACCTTCAGATGTCTCCAAAGCAGACCTGGTGTTCTCCTTTCATGAAAGGAGCTGGCAGCAAATGGGGGAATCAGAAAAATCTGAAAACTGAGATAGCAAGGAAAATAGGGCAAGTTAACACTTTCAAATATCTGGGAGGGGCAGTTGAGGAGAAGGGAAGTTTGAGAAAGTCAAAGCTAGAATCAGGGGGGATGCAGTTAATTGGCACAGTTTGTCAGTTGTAGTGTGAGATACAATGTCAAAGATGATGAAAAGTAAGGTGTACAAAACAGTTGTGTGACCAATACCACTATACAGTACAGATAACTGGGCAGTGAAGGCAGAGCAGTAGATGAAGCTAGACATGCTGGAGATGAAGTGTCTGAGACAGCTGGTAGGATGCACACAGTGGGACAGAAGAAATTATGGCATTAGAGCAGCAGCCAAAGTTCAACTGAAGAAAAGATCAAAGAAAACCGATTACGTTGGTTCAGGCACATATGCAGAAAAGCAGAAGACAATTTCAGAGTCAAAAGTCAAAGAAAACTTTGTCATTCAGAACTACACAGCAGTGTAGTGGAACAAAATTACAATGCTTCATTCTCAATGCAAAAAACAGTTGCACATATAGACAGAGAAAAATTAATAAAATATCTCAGTAGAAAATGAATACATAGCAATTAGTAAGTAAAGTAGGACAGCAGTGACCCACACCCATCCCAGAACAGGAGGCAAGGAACAATATGAAGGTAATATTGTCAAAGTAAAATTGAAACAGCAGCATATCTATGATTAGAATGAATTATTGCACAGTTTGTATATTGCACTTTACAGTCCTTCAATGTGTAGGTGAGCTACCTTAATATTGCACTTAGCTATTGCACATCCGTAAAATAAGCCCCTTGATAGGCTAGTTATGTAACAGACCTCATGGTTTGTTTTTCCCAAGAGTTCAACAGTCTAATGGAGAGCAGAAAGAAACAGTTATTTAGTCTGATGGTCTTACAATACAGGCTTCTGTATCTCCTGCCTGAGGACAGGTGAGTGTACAGACTATTGGCAGGATGTGCTGGATCACTGGAAATCTTATTAGCCCTGTTGATGCACCAGCATTTGTGTAGATCTTCCAGAGGTGTAAGGGAGGTGCCAATGATTCTTTCTGCTGACCTTACAACTCTCTTGAGAGCTTTCAGATCCTAATTGTTACAGCTCCCATACCAGACTGCAATGCTGTTGGTCAGGACACTTTCATTGGTGCCCCTATAAAAGGTCTGAAGTACGGAGCTTGGTAATTTTGCCTTCCTAAGTTTCCTTAGAAAGTCAAGCATTGCTGAGCTTTTTTGACTGTGCTGGATACATAGACTGACCAGGATAAGTTCTCCGTGATATGAACACCAAGAACCTTGTACTCTTGACCTTTTCCACTGTCATCTCTTTCATCACTAGAGGTTTGTGTGGTACTTGAGATCTTCTGAAATTAACTCCTTTGTCTTGTTAACATCCAGTGCTAGATTGCTGCTGTCACAGCAGACCAATAGCTGATCAATCTCATTCCTGTAGGCCTCCTTTCCATCTTTGACCAGGCCTATAACAGTGGTGTCATCTGCAAATTTGATGATCCAATTCGTCTCCTGGCCATGTAGTCATGTGTCAGCAGAGTGAAAAGGAGAGAATTTGGAAGGAAAGAACTGAAAAAGGAGAGAATTGGAAGGAGACAATTTGGGAGAGAAAGGAAGAAGACATGAAGAAACAAGAACATCCATCAAAGAGATGTATGTATTGCATAAGGGAAGACCTGCAGCAGTCATCTAAGACTGCTGAAGGAAGGAAGGTGAGTGGCATTGAACAGAGAGAAGTGACTATTACAGCTGACATGAGAAATAGCCCCATGCAGAAAATGGGAAAAAGTGAGCTGATAATGAACGAATAATAATGAATGCAACTAGGTGTATAGAAAATAGACAGGGGGTGAATTTACTGGAGGAAATAAGCAAAGGAACATAGGCATTGGGAACAAATAACTCAGGAGGGAAAGATAACATAGTGGAATTAGGTTAAGCAGAAGTCTGGACTGCAGGTTACAGACTACCTTTCCTATCAATGGTTGATAACACAGTATAAGCAAAGAGAAAGGGATGGCGAGTGCTAAGTAAAATATCACTTCTGGTAAGGTTTTTAGTTAGGTCTCAACAGAAGCTGCGGTTAGTTTCTATGGAATAAAAATATTGCACAACTATAAGAATCAATCAGCTGAAGCTGGAAAACAGACTGGAAAGGTAATTTACAAAGAAACAGTGGGACTACAACTGTAAAAGCTCTCAACCTCTTAGCACAACAAATCTGGACAAAGCCAAAATAATGGGGGGGGGGGGAGACAAAGCCCCAAATATGATAGATTTTAAATATTGATTTTATAAACTTGGAAAGTTGCTAGAATAAAAGGTCTTGTATTACCATGCATTTTCTGAAGGATATGAAGTCTGAAACTGAAATGCCCATCATTACTTAGTGAATTCAGTCCACATTGATTTCACACAAAAATCCAGAAAATCATAAATTTTCTGAAGAACAGACCAAAAATATGAGGCGAAAATCTGGACAGTTGAGAGGTATGCAAGTATGTCACAATGTCCAAAAGGTTAAGATGGACAAGCAGACTTGGAAGATTTTTCTTCCAGTAGAGAGAGAATGATGGAGGTGTGATGAGGATGAGAGAGGTACTTCTACACCAAATGTAACTGATATTCTGAATATTGTAAAGAAGACAGAAAACTGGAACTAGGTTTTCAGAAAAAGGAAGGAGCAAATTTCATAGAAAAATTGCATTTTTGGTAAAACACTTACAGGAGGAGAACAGATGATTAATTAAAGGCATGAATTGAACAAATTAGGTAATGTTAACGTGAATAATTTTTTTTAAAAAGAAAATGTATGTTGCACTACAATAAAAATAGAAAATATTACATTTTCTTCTACTAATGCACATAAACTCATATTGTAGTTTAAAATATAATGGTTTAATAATAACTTAAAAAACATAACACTAGATGGCTATTCTACAGGGATCATTGCTTTAATATAAATAACCACTGGTAATAAACAGATGCAGGCAGCTTTCTAACCACCTGACCACATTTTCAGAGGTTCAGATATCACCAAAGCAGACCTTTCATGAAAGGAGCCAGCTAGAATACAGAAATCTGCAAACTTTATTTTTTGTGCATGAGTGAGTGGAGAGGAATAGAAAACCAGATGTTATCATGCATGTCTATACAGGGGCATTAAGGCATGCATGCAGATATTATATTCCCCTATTCAAACAATGGATGACAAGGATAGAGCTGTTAAGAGGAGATAGGGAGCTCCCAGTCTGAGGGCTTTAGGGCAAAAGGACTAGAGGGAAGGAGTCCATGCTTTTGCAGTGATCTCTACATTTGAGCATATGGTTTCTTGATCTCATAAATGCACTCCATCAGAGGGGTCACTGCTGTAGTGCAACTCATCACAAATGGGTAGAATACTAAAACAGTACAGAACTTAACTAAAGGCTTAGGGTGGGTGAGGCAACAAGCCCTACACAATTTGGAGTGGCAAAGGCTGGTCTGCTCTTGTAAGACACTGAGAAGAGGTGTGAAAGAAGGTCCATGTGGCTGATTCCCCACATACTCCATACTGATACATTCCTTGAGAAGGCTACTGTTGTGGCTGCTGAGTTAATAAAATGAACCTTGACCTACCCCTCCCTGCAGGGGTCTTCAATTATGGTCATTACAAAAGGCAAAAAAATTTACACCGTTCATCTGAACATTGGTTTACCTACTTTCATGTTATAAAGGGAACAACTATTCTGTTTGAAGTCTTTAGCTCTCTCCTGATAATATCTTAGTTGTTTATGTACATCCATCAGGTGTAAAGCCCTTTCCTCCAGTTTTTGGGTTTAGGGGGAAAAAACTGGCAAACTGGATAATCTGGTTCAGGGCTAGTTCTGAGAACACCTGAGGCAAAAAAAATGGAGGACCCCTTTCAGGAACAGTTCAGTTGTGGAGTTGGCTGTAGATGGAGGCTCAATGACCAGGCAAACAGGCTGCATACTGGTGCATTTTAAGAAAGATGTACAATACCTCTTTTCACACAAAGCTAGAAGGTACCACAAAACCTTCCAAAGTGATGCTGTTTCAAGTGAATCACAAAGGGATATAGTGAACAGAATCTTTTCCAGCTTACCAAATATGGCTTTCTTTCCTGCAATATAAAATAAACTAGAAGGGTAGCAAACTAAGTAAAAGATTAAGGTCTTAGTCTTCAGGCTGTCAACCTTAGACTTAGATATACTACAGACCCCTCCTATATTATCAGTGATGTGCAGGGAAGTGGGAAGGAATTATGACTTTTCCTTGATCAACTATAGCAGTCAGGAGAACTACGGCTATCTTACACAAAAGAGGGGGTGCTAACAAAATGAGCCATGCATCAGTCATATGTTCCAGCAAAGGGAAAACGTATTCAATTCACAGCCTTCACTGCATGGATGCTTGGAAAAGAATTATTTGAGCTGTGATTTAAAGGGAAGATGAAAAGGTTCATGTTGGAGTCTTCCTGAGAAAATTCAGGGTTCCAATCACCTGAGAGCCCAGTTTCTACTAGTTTTAGTTGAGGATATGGGTTAACTGGTCCCATGAGGGCATTTTGCCTCTGATGGGATGTAGAAGGCTTGCAGCAGAAGGATCTATTGGATGGCTAGCCTTTGTGTAGTCCTCCAGGCTTATGAACTATATGAGGGAGTGTTGTCTGCAATAAATCTTAGAATACTTACCTTCCTAGTAGTCCTAAAAATCTGCCATATATAATCATTGCCATCATCTCTTTTTATATGATGGGGTTTGCTCATGTCCCTTTGATCTTCGGGGTTCTTGTGTGAGCTCCCAAAGTAAAGTCTTATGCACATGTTGTCAGTACCTAGCATTCCGTAGCTGAGCAAATGGGGCAACTTTGAACTGGCTAGCACCTAGGGTGCCACCCATATGAACTCCTAAATAGCAGAGACAAATGACATGAAATTATGTAGGATCTTATGATAAATGTAAATGGAATGTATTTATTGTTGCAGTCCTGACTTTTGGGACTCCTGCCTGCAGGTGCCCCCTATTAGCCAATCTTACTTCCAGAGGTTTACCTTTCCTGGGACTTCAACAGACTCTATTCCATCACTACAGAAGAACATCAGTGGTATAAGAGGCACATTGGCTGACATCTTCAGATCCTTCATGTGCTGGATCTTCTATCCTGCCCTTGGCTAGGGCCAAATGCCTACTGGATCATATGGTATTAGTCCCCTCTGCCCCAGGTCAACTATAGAGATCCACAATCACCCTGTTGGTCAGGTAAACACCAGCCAGGATTTTTGCCAGGTCAAAAATGTAACATTTCACAGATAGCAACATTTGATGCATCTCTGATGGTTGTTAATGCTAGGAGCATTAATAATAAAGTTTTTTTTATTAGAAAATTTGTTACGTTCCCACAAGAGTGATGTTATTGTTTATGAAACATGCTTAAAGAACAATAACTGGAAACCAATTCTGACACGGTATAAATGTTTTTACTGTAACAGACATTCTAACAAAAAAAATCATGTGGGGGTATTATGATAGGGATTAAAGGTAGCTATGAGACCTGTGATTATTACATGTTCAATGATCACACCAATACTATAGACTGTGTAACTGTGACAATAAAGACAACCCTGGAATATATAACAATTGTTGGAGTGTATAGACCACCAAATTCAAGTGCAGATGACCTAGAAGAATTCATACATTTCTTACATGAAACACAGGAGGGAAGAATAATATTAGCTGGGGACTTAAATTTACCAGAAACAGACTGGAAAAATATTGATTCAACAACGTTAGTAAAGAAATTATTCAGAGTATATTCAGGAACAACAAATGCTTCAGATTGTAAAAAAAAAACTACCAGGGGACAGAATATACTAGATATTGTTTGTGTTCCTAAAGAAATTACTGTAACTTCAAGTCAAGTTTTACCACCATTGATGTGCAGTTATCATGGGGTTATTAAGGTTAATTTGTTGGTAGATAATTCTGCCAAACTGAAATGTAAGTCAATGCACAGAATGTTAATTACAGATTATATGAAGCAAAACAGTTACTATATAAAACTAACTGGAGTGAGGTGTTCAGTGGAAAAACTACAGATGGAATGTGGAAAGTTTTGAAACAGAAATTGTTTGAATGCAAAAAGTAAAAAAATGTTTAACATCAGGATCTAGGCACGGAACATCAGGGGGCTATATTTCCATAAGAACAAGATACCTGATTAAGGAGAGAGACAAAAAATATAAGAAATGGAAGAGAGGTCGAGGTACAACTTTGAAAAGTGAAATAAACAAGCTGGACAAACAGATTAAGCATAGTGTTAGACAAGATCAAGAAATATTTGAAGAAAATTTATAGAAAGATATTTAGCATAATAGGAAACCTTTTTATTGATACATTAGATGTGAAAGGAGTAAAGATACACAAATTTATAAACAGTGTGCAGATTCTAAAATTTATTCTCAGACACAACAGATTATAGATATATTTACAAAATCTTATGCAAAACAGTTTGGCTCCACAAAAGAGGTGGTAAGTTGTCCAAGTGACATCCAGGTAACCCCAGATACTGGAATCAAATTAGATTATATTGAAAAAGAACTGTGCAAACTGGATCCAAACAAAGCACAGGGAGGAGACAAAATAAGTAACAATGACCTGAGAACACTTCAGCAAGAACTTACACTACCATTACATATATTATTCACTAGGCCATATAAATATGGGGAGATTCCTCAAGATTGGAGACATGCACTTATTAAACCTGTCTTTAAGGGAAAGGGGAGTAGGACAAACCCAGAATCATACAGACCCTTAAGTCTACTTTCATGTTGTATAAAATAATGGAGAAGGTAATACTGGATAAGTTATTGTCAGAACTGGATAGGTTGGGACTTGAAACCATATATCAGCATGCATATGTTGAAAATACAACTATTACCACATGTAACATAATGTTCTATAACAATATAATAAAAGCTATGAATGAAAAATTGCACTTTGATGTGATTTATATAGATTTAACTTCAGCATTTGACAGGGTCATACACAAAACACTGATCAATAAATTAGTACAACTGGGTATTGATGTACTGTTGATAAGATGGATAGCTGCATGGGTTACAAATAGGACATTGCAAGTGTCACACACCAACTGGACAGGTGAAATCCTTGGTTTCAGTCAAGGTGTCTCACAGGGCTCTGTCCTAGGCCCTTACTTGTTTAGATTGTATCTTTCAGACCTTATTTTCATCTGAGGTGTTCTACAGCCTATATGCTGACAACCTGAATTTGGGTAAACTGATTACAAGTGTTACAGATAAGGCATGTCTGCAAAATAATTTGACTATATTGACCATTTGAGCACAGCAGAATATGTTGATAAATGCATCAAAACTAAGCATATGAGATTTGGGATATATAAACTGAAAGGTGAATATTTAATACAGCACACAGTGAATGAAACTGTAGACTCATTTAAGGACATGTGGGTAGATTCAGCTGTGAGTTTGTCTAATCATATCAACCAATTGGCTAATGATAGCTATAAAACTAATAGGTTGTATAACACGTTTTATAAGGTCTGGGAAATCAAACAATGAAGTAATTGTTTGTTAGTTACATTAGACCCAAACTTGAGTATGGAATAACAATATGGAAACCCTACAGGAAAACAAGTATGAATAAAATGGAAAGAGTACAGCGGAAATATACCAAGGGCAACCATGGATGTGAAAATCTAAATTATTATGAAAGACTAAAATATCTGAACTTGTACAGTGTCTCTTACAGATATTTAAGAGGAGATCTTATTCCAGTATATAGGGCATTTAGGGACAACTACCTCTGGGAATGTTTGAGGTTATCATAAAGTACAAGAGAATCATCAGATAACCTATGTAGAAGATTCTATAGGAATGAGAAGTGTACTAACTGGTTCTCTGACAGAGTAGCTGATGCTTGGAACAGACTACCAAATTAAATCAAAGCAAGTATTAGTTTAGATATTTTTAAGAACAGCCTGGACATTTATTATGGGAACAAGTGTTTTGGTATATTGGCAAGCTAGACGGGCATTAATGCCCACACTTGAAACATTTGTATGTAGGTAGGTAGGTTAAAAAAAAGGAGGGCACCTAGTAGGAAATTAAGAGGGAAGGTGCAAACAATAACACTAGGGAGCCACTCCAATCCAGGATGCAAGGAATACGAAAGAACAAGGAGAAAAAAAGAGGGAGGCAAGCAGGGAACCTGTAGTGAGAGCGAATGTACACAAATATATACGCATCCAGATGTGCAACTCACTGTTGCAGTCATGATTTATGAAAAGATTAAAAAGCATAAATCTGTAGGGTTTTTAGGTGAAGACAGGTAATTAGGAAAGTAGACCTTGTAGGATAGCAGAAGCAAATCCAGCCCTAGATCTAGAAACTATCCCAAAATTTTGATGCCTTCATGTCTGTGCCAGTTTCTCTAAGGAAGGCTGGCAGCTTCAGTTGCTCCACTGGAGTGGACTCTGATATGCCCAGGAAAAGATTTACCATGAGCTGTGTGACGGTAAGAAACACAATGAGCAAGCCATCTGGAAAGTGTCAACTGGCTTCCCTCCTTCTCCCCTTGCCAAAGAGGCAAATAGCCGATTGGTCTTTCTAACTTTTTTAGTCTTGTGCAATAAAAATCTCAGCTGTCTATGCACGCCAAGGGAATGACCTGATTAAGGAACATCTCAGTGGCATTCTTTCCATAAAGGAGGATTTGGTATGGAGGTAGAACCTGACGATGGAAAACTAAGATTCTCTGCACATTAAAGCCTGAAGTTTTGTGACTCTTCTGAGGTAATAGCCATAAAAACAGTGTCTTCCAAGGTATAAACTACAGGGAGTGTAGATGCAGCTGGTTCAAAAGATGAAAAGATATGTTTTCTAAAACATAATTAAGATCCAGTGGTGGCGTAAGGACATGCAGGAGCCCCTTAAGGAACTATTTAAAGGAATGAAGTACAAGGATGGCTCTTCAGGTATGCAGACTGAGACAGCAGAAGCATGCACTTTAACAGATGCATAATACAAGTCAGATTTGTAGAGCTCTGACAGGTAGTCCAGGAGCACTGCCATTTTTAAATTGCTTGGATCTTGGTCTCTGGACAGGCACCAGGTGGAGAGTCTATTCCATTTAGCTAGGCACAATTTATTTGTATTTGGTTTCTTAGCCTCCCTCATACTATTCAGCAAGCTCTCAGAGCACATGTACCTAGGTGCGATTAATGTAAAATCACGCAAGCTGTTAGCTTCACAGTGTCTAGAAAGTTGCTCTTGTAGGCCATTTTAAGCCTAGCTAATTTCCTTTTTTAATCTATCTCATTTGGTGTTAGTTTGTCCTTACCGATCTCATGGTCGATTATTCTCACTAGGGGTAATATAATAATTATTAGGATCATACCACACATATGAGGTGAGCCATGAGCTGTCTCTGTCCATTAGCAGTACAGGCGAAGTCCTGGGGTAAAATTTCTATTACTCTTCCATATATCCAAGTTGCATATGGACAGGAATGAGCTTTGTTTTACATGGATGGGGAGTCTGTTCCAGAGCAGTGGTATCCTCTGCAAGATATATCTGTCCCTCCAAACCACTATGTTGATGTTGCAAAATAGGTTTAGATACCTGCACCGAGTATTTTTTATTCAATTTGACTTGTTGATGTACAGTAGGTCCACTGGCACTGGGTCGTCTTATGCCTTGTATGCCAGACACAGATCACCTCTTAGCAGTCTACATGATACACACAAAGAAAAAGCTAGACTTTCCACTGTGTGATACCTAAAACCCCTTGTATCAGAGGCAATATGGGATATATGCAAATTACCCTTTAAGGATCTCAGATGTTTCAGCTAAATGGTAATTCTGAATGTCCATGACTTTTTCTTTTAAGTCTATTTATGGACAATTTCAGGTCAATAAAGCCAAACCCTTACAGAGTATAGTTACAGGGCTTTGAGGTGGTCCACTTAGGACACATTATTTAGGCCTTGTATCCTTTTAGTGAGGTACTGCTGTGGGCATTCCAGTTGTTGCATGTGTGTAGACAGATACATGCCAAAGGGGGCATTAGACTCAATGATTGCCATAATGAGGGCTGAGATAAGGATACAATGACATCTCTAGACTTCATTACAATCCCTTTCCTTATAAGCTGAACAATATAGGAGGTCTTTTATCAGTGGACACATGCTGGTTGAAAGTTAGGTTGTTGTTCATATAAGTTCCCAAATCCCAAACTGGGTAAACACTCAGGGGAGTATTGTCAATGTGGTAGTCCCTTGGGGTAGATGACTTTCACATTTAATTTTAGTCCATGGTTCTGGCATCTATTTGTTTGGAAATCAAAGTCATTTGAGGATTTAATAAATGCTCGTAGCATTCATTCATCAGCAAACTTAGTCAACAACAGCTCTTTGGTATTGGCTTTTATTTCAGAGTAGTAGACCAAACAGCAGAGATAACAGCACTGAGCCATGGGGCACCCCACCAGTGACTAGCCTCTCTGGAGGTAGCTTCCCTTATTTAGATGATCTGCATCCTGTCAGTCAGTTGTTAATCCAACAAATAATGTAATGGTTTATTCCAAGCTTATTTAGCTTTTCTACTATGTCAAAGCAGAGGGATTGTGTCTAAAGCCTTGGCCTGGTTGAGGTATTCTGTGTGTACCATTTTACTACCATCCATTTCTTTGATGACCCTTTCAAAGTCTACCAGGTTCAGTAAGCATGACTTACCCTTGAAGAATCCAAACTGAGACAAGTCTAGTGTTTGGAGGTTCCAGTGTCTTTATTAATTAGTTCCACAATAAGTCATTCCATGGCTTTGCATACAAGGCTGGTCAGACTTTTTGGTCTCTTGAAGGTCCTTTCTCATGTTGGGGAATAACTGAAACTGTTCTCCTTCCACATGTACCTCAGTTGTGGAGACCAAAGTTGAATGGTGTTGTTATGGTGGTGGTTAAATAATGCTATTTAAGATGCATCCAGAGATACTGTCAGGAACAATAGATACAGTATTTTTAGCTTTTGATAGCATGTTCAAGCACTTGGTCTTGTGAGATAACTGAAGGTGAGTTGGTTTTAGTTACATCTCATATAACAGATGAGGTGGAGAGGCTGTATCTTCAGCCTCAATACAGGAAACAATCAGCATAGCACATTGCTGCCATGCTTCTGAGATTATGAGTGTGAAAAAAAAAAGAAATAGTGTCATGTGTGTTAGCATGTCTAGCAGGAGATTTCTGTATATTCTTAGATTTACTTGTAAGGTAGCATGTCTAATTGTGAAAATGTAAATAAGTTTCTAAAATGTTGAGTGTCTCCCTGTTAATACAAAATGTTTGAAGAATCTGTCAATGTTTTGGTACATTTCTAACTGCACGTTTGCGAGGGAGATTCTATAAAGTACAAACTATCTGTGGAGAATCAGCTGATTAGTAGATGATGTCATTAGAATGTTCCTGGTTGCTATGTGATTATTTGAACAGCTAATTGACAGGAAAAATAACTTTTTCAAACAGCCGACTGTTATTTTTAAACCAAGTTAGTTGCGACTTAGTGCTGAGCAGTTAGTGAAGAGTTGCAGTCAGTGGATACCCAAGAAAAAGGACTCACCAAAAACTGTAAGCCTGCCTTTGTCTTGCTGTTATGTTTTAGATTAGTACAGGGACAGTATGGTCTAGTTAGATTAGGAAAGTTTAGTTATTTAGTGGTTTTCTAAGATGATGGACTTCTGACAGTTTAATTTTATATTTCTGGTGATTGAATTCTGGTGTTTATTGAAAATTATTAATTTACATTCTTATAATCATTTTACTTATTAAATGTTTTTCATTACTTTACATTGTTGCTGGACAATTGGTGTTTTCTTTAGAGATTAGTGTGTGTTTATACCTGTTTGATACTCTCCCAGTCACCTCAAATGCCTGGCTGCTTCTGGTCATAGCTATCATTTATTTTGATATTTAATTTTTAATAACTGATCACCCTTTGAAGAGTGTGTAGACCTGTCTGACTTTGGTGGCAGTGTTACCATTTGTACTGGGGAGGGGAGACAGCTGGAAATCTGTGTCAGGCTTCCCATAAGTATTTGAGTGTGTGAGATTTAAATTTATTTTGAGTGCGAGTGAGTCAGAGGTCTTAAACTCAAACACATTGCTCTGAAGTGTATGATAAGGGATTATATTTGGGGTGGATAGAGGTATATAGTCCAGTCCCAGGAAAATAACTGCATGTTCCTGTTGTGCTCTCAAGGGAAATTGTGGAATGTATTCTTGTGTGCTCTGGTGCTTTCTGTGACACTCCCAAACTGGAGTCAGTGGTGAGGATTGAGGTCCCTTAATTTACCCAGGTTTTAAGTGGGGGACATCACATTAATTGGTGGCAGTCTGGTGGGATATTAGCCAGATGTCACATTTTATTGGTGACAGCTTAGTGGGATTTTTAATTGGATTCCAGTAGCCTGTGGGTAATTATCATTAAGATGTGCACTCTTGACAGCCACAAGGCAAACATTCAGAATTTCAATCCACCACAATTTTATTATTTATTTTTTTTTAAGTTAGATAGTCAGGGATAGCAGAAGATTTTAGCAAGCTGACAAAGATCCAGTTGGCTGCGGAGTATGAAGCCAGAGGATTGGTGCTTGCCAATCTTACTGAGGAAGCAATGATTTCAGCCTTGGCTGCAGCCACAGCTTAGACCAACCATTCAGAGGATATCCAGTTTGGTGTTGGTGATGTGCAGCCTGCCAAGAAAGGACAGTCCACATTTTCTTCAGTGGACCTGAGAATCTGTCTGGAATTGGAGAGACTACGTCTGGAAGCCGAACATCTGGTGGCTGAAGAAAGGGAGAAGCATCACCAATATGAACAGGAGGCTGAGGAGAAACAGCATCAATATGAACTGGAGGCCAAATCTGGTGAACGGGAATCAGCAGAGAGACTTCACCTGAAAGCCCAATGACTGGAGACAGAGGCATTTTGAAGCAGAAGACAATGAGAGAGAGAGCTGGCATGAAACAGAGAGGGTCATGGAGGTAATGGGGAAGGGAATAACCAGACCCCAGAAGCTGTAAAGGTCAGCAAACTTTTTCCTCAGTACAAGAATGGGGATGAATTTGATAGTTTTATTCATATTTTTGAGAGGGTATGTAGACAATATGATGTTGACCATGAGCTCTGGGTTTGGCTCCTGACTCCCTTACTCCATGACAAAACTGTTCAGGCTATAGAAATGTTTAATGATGTAGATTGTTTGAATTATGACAAAATGAAATGTTGCTTGATTAACTGTTTCAAACTTATACCTGAGGCATGCAGAAAAAAGTTTCATGAACATAGATGCAATGCAGATGAAAGTGTACATGATTATATTGTTGACTTAAGCACATTTATTTCATAGATGGGTGAGTGGGTGTCAGGTCACCACTTTTGAGGGACTGGCAGACCTTTTGGTGAGGGAACAAATCCTCAGTACTTTGCCTGATGACATGAATCTGGTTAGCAGACTGTGAGTGTAACTCTGCAGAGGAGTTGGGGAGAAAAGGGGATCTCTACTTGGCAAGCAGAGCACCACTACATAAGAAATGATACCCAGTGCTGCAGATAGACATAACAAAACCCATGGAGGGCAGTCTAAACCACTTCAACAGAGTACACCAGTAACTGGGGAAACTATTAATCCATGTGCACGGTTAGGGGTTAGATGTTTCAAGTTCATAGGCGTCTACTAGGATAATGGCCCTGGAGCTTTACAAGCCTAGCCCATAGGATTACCCTGGCAATGTGCCACCCGACCTTAGTTTCCAGTGCCTCTGTCGAGTAGAGCCGCTGGAGTGATCCCCCTGGGTGAATTTTCTATTTTCCATCCACTCATCAAGATTTCTCTTGAAGAGAGCCAGTGAGGTGCTCTGTTTGACATGTATGGGAAGTCTATTCCATAGCATGGGCAGTCTCTGGGTTATGAACCTGTCCCTCCAGCATGTTCTGTTGATTGTGGTAGAGGTTAAGGTCTCTGGAGCATGTGGTGTGGAGGGACTGGGATTTCTTTAGATGTAGCATTTCTAACAGAGCTGGGTCAGACATGGCTTTATAAGTCAAGCAGAGATCGCCTCTAAGTAGGCAATATGAAACAGAGAATAGTTGGAGTTTTATGAGTCTGCCCATATAGGACAAGTGTTTAAGGCCTAGGATCCTCTTTGTGAGGTACTTTTGTGGCCTCTCCAGTTGTTGCAGGTGTTTAGTGAGGTACATGCCAAACTGGGCATTGTACTCGATAATTGGCCTAATGAGGGAAGAATAGCGGGAGACAATGACCTCTTTCTTCCTGGATGCAAAACCCTTAGTAATGAGATGTGCCACATAGGACTTTCTGACCACAGTGGCAGTGTGGTGGTCTAGAGAGAGGTTGCTGTCAACCTGTTTTCCCAGATCTCTTATAATGCCTTCTGTGTTCAGTGGACTACCATCGATGTGGTAGTTCATGGGAACTGAGTTTTTCCTAAAGGGGATGATGACACATTGTTTGGCACTGAGCTTAAGGCCATGGTTCTGACACCAGTCATTGGTCTTAGTGAGGCCTTTCTGTAGGATGTCAACATCATTTGGGGAGTTAATAATGGCTCACAACTTGCAATTGTCTGTGAACTTTGTCAGCCAGAGTCTCTTTGTGTTGGACTGGACTTCTGAGAAGTAGATACCAGACAGGAGAGAACAGAGGGGACACAGTCAAATGTCCATCAAGGCAAGGTGAAAAACAGAAGGTGAGGGGAGCCAGTAAGTGTGAATGAAAAACTGCCAGTGGTAAGTTTAGAAACAGCTAGGGTGCCAAATTATCATCAAAAGTTTTATCCTATCTTACTAGATGTTTAACAGGTAACTGCTAAGAAGGACACGGCTTCTGATATAACCATTGTGAGGCCTGCCATGATTAGAGAAGAGCAGTACTTGCTTGGGCAGCCCACTCCAGAGTGTTTGGAATTACCCCATTCCAAATACCTTTATCTAGGTTTCATCTTGACTGGGAGGGTGGAAGAGGAAGCAAGCAAGTAGATGTGTTTGAGGATATTCCTGCATATGTTCTGATAGAGAATGACTATGATAATGCAGTACCTTGTGTACATACAGTGACATGCAGTCAGGCTTGGAGAAAGGCATGTAGGTCCAGTAGTGTGGGAGAGACCCAGAAAGATCTCATACTTGAAGCTAGGACTGGCGTGGTGGCTGTTTCAGAGTAGGTGCTATCTGGTAGCAGTAAGTCTGAATGTGAGCCTCAGCTACTGGTGTGTACTGATATTCTCTTAGACATGGTGACTGTGAGGATGGAGGTGAGTGGTGGTAACCAGAGTTACTGGGAGGCACACCTGTTGGAAGTGACTAGACTTCCTGTGGAAGGGGAGCTGGGGAAGGTCATGAAGGTAGAGTTGAGACAGGCTCAACTTATGGATCCTACATTACAAAGCTTGAGGGAGATGGCCAAGGAGGTGCCTGAGGCTCAAGGAAGAGAGGAGTCTGTATACTGGAACAAAGGTTTGTTGTATAGTGAATGGATTCCTGGAGGTGGGCTAGAAGGTAAAGTAAAACAGCAGTTGGTAGTGCCTAGAGGTTACCATCTGCCACTTTTAGCCGTAGCACATGGCATTCCTTTCTCAGGTCATATGGGCATAAGATGTACTAAGAGACATATTATGCAAAATTTCTATTGGCCTGGGATTGCAAGGGATGTGGGAAGATATTGTATGACTTGTGAACAGTGTCAAAAAGTTGGTAAAGCAAGGTTAAGACTCTGTTAATGCCTTTGCCTATTATCGAAGAGCTGTTTCAAAGAATGGCCCTGGATACTGTGGGACTCAGAGTACTCCAGATTCTACAGGAAAGAAATGCATCTTGGTGGTAGTAAATTGTACTACCAGATATCCTGAGGCAGTCGTTCTGTTGTCTACTGAGGCAGAGAAGGTAGGAAATGCTTTGCTAGAAATCTTCAGTAGAGTAGGTTTTTCACAAGAAATACTGACTAAGGTGCCAACTTCATGTCAGACCTGCTGACTTGTCTGTGGAAGCATTGTGGGGTGAAACATCTAAAGACTACCCTCTACCATCCCCAGACTAATGGCCTTGTGGAGAGGTAAACTCTTTATTGAAGACTATGCTAAGGGCATTTGCAGACCAACATGTTAGGGAGGTCTTGAATAGATTAAGTAGGGCATGAGTAACTATTAAACCAAGTAAGTGGCAAGTGAGTATGGCAGAGGTCACTTACTTAGGATACAGAGTGGGAAGTGGTAGAATTAGGCCAGGACCTGTCAAGGTGGAAGCTATTCAAGCACGGCCAGTTCCTGTTACTGACAGACAAGTGAGAGGATTTCTAGGGATAGTGGGGTACTATACAAAATTTGTGCCCAATTACAGTAGCATACCTGCACCCCTTACTGACCTAACTAGGAAGAATAAACAGGACAAGATAGTGTGGACCACAGATTGTGAACAGGCATTCCAAAAACTTAAAGATTTTGGGAGGATCTCCTGTGCTAGCTTGCCCAGATTACAATAAAGAACTTATTGTAAAGATAGATAGATGCTTCAAATTATGGGGAGGGGGGCTGTACTTTGCCAAGTTTCCACAGAAGGAGAAGAGCACCCAGTGGTATATCTGACCCATAGACTCCAATCTAGAGAATATTGTTATGCAGCCATGGAAAAAGTGTGTTTGGCCAGTGTGGGCATTGCAAAAGCTGCAGACCTATCTTTATGAGAGCAAATTCACTGCACTCACAGATCATAACCCTTTAACATGGCTTAATGACAGTAAGCAAAATGCCAAGTTACTAAGGTAGAGTCTAGGCTTGCAAGCATATATGACATGACTATACAACATTATAGTGGCGTTAATAATGCCAATGCAGATCGATTGTCCAGGAGAGGAGTGGGTTACTATTCCCAGTTAGACCCATTTTTCTCAAGCGTCATTTTTCAAGGGTCTCTTGAAAACTGTGCTTGAGTCATGGGGATGTGTGTGAAGAAAATGAAAACACTGTCATCTGTGTTAGCATGTCTGGCAGGAGATCTGTGTATATTCTTAGATTTACTGGTATTGTATGCCAACATGACTAATTGTGAAAATGTAAAGTAGTTTTTTTTAAATGTTGAATATCTCCCTATTTATACAAAATGTTTCAAGAATCTTTCATGGTTTTGATACATTTCTAATTGCACATGTTTATGAGGGAGATTATAAAGTAAAAAAATGTCTGTGGAGAATCAACTGATCAGTAGGTGATGTCATTAGAAAGTTTCTGGTTGCTATGTGATTATTTGAGCACAGGACTGACAGGAAAAATAATTTTTTCAAACAGCTGACTTATTTTTAAAATAAGACAGTTAGTGAACAGTTGCAGTCAGTGGATACCCAAGAAAAAGGACTTATCAAAAACTGCAAGCCTGCCTTTGCATTGCTGTTATGTTTTAAATTAGATCAGGGACAGTATTCTCTAGTTAGATTAGGAAAGTTTAGTTATTTAGCTAGAGTTTTCTAAGATGATGGACTTTAGTACTACAGTTTAATTTTTTATTTCTGGTGACTGAATTCTGGTGTTTATTGAAAATTATTAATTTACATTCTTGTAATCATTTTAATTATTATTAAATGTATTTCATTACTTTACATTATGGCTGGACAATCAGTGTATTCTTTAGAGATTAAAGAGTGTTTATACCGGTTTGATACTCTCCAGGTCACCTGAAATACCTTGCTGCTTCTGGTCATAGCTATCATTTATTTTGATATTTAATGTTTAATAATTGACCACCCTTTGAAGGGCATGTAGAGCTGTCTGACTCTGGTGGCAGTGTTACCATTTGTATTGGAGAGTGGACACAGCTGGAAATTTGTGTCAGGCTTCCCATAAAATAAATTTAAATCTCACACACTCACTTAAGTGTGAGTGAGTCAGAGGTCTTAAACTCGAACACAGTGGTCTGAAGCGTATGATAAGGGATTACATTTGGGGTGGACAGAGGTATATAGTCTAGTACCAGGAAAATAGAGCATGTGCCTATTGTGCTCTTAAGGAAAATTGTGGAATTATACTATTTTGTGCTCTGTGCTCTGGTGTTTTCCATGATGCTGTATGAAGCAAGCCAAGCAATGCTGATACTGAACAAGTGTTTAATAAAACAAAGCTTTCAGGTCAAACAAACCCTTCATCAGTGTATAAAATACTAGCACATACCAACCATTTTTATATACTATCAAAAAATCACAAGCCATTAATTATTCAATTAAACAATCGATCCTAGTTAAAAACTATAGTTGCAGAAGCACAGAACTCTATTTCAAACACATTTGTTTATACCTTAGTACTGGTTTTAAAGAAACAGTCTGATTTAAACCTGATAATACATCAGCACAAAGGCATATTATCCATTGATATTCCTTCATCTCAAGCTTATTATTAAGATCTCCCCCTCATATATCCTTACATACTCTATCACCCTAAAAGAGAATTAGTAGACTTAATACCTCTATAGAAGAATGTAAGAAACAAATGCAGGAAATGAAAGATGAATTTATGGAGAGGGGCTATAATGGGGAGCCCCTAGATATGGAAATTGAATATGTCTTGAGCTGTAGGGATGATAGCACTAAACCTTATTTCTCTATGAACACAATGGAAATACCCTTTATAACTAAGGAGACCAACTTAGATGTAGGTAAGCTACGTTTTGTTACAACTTTCAACAGAGCTACTTCTGAGGTAAGAAGAATTAATAATAATAACTGGTGTGCATTAACATATCTACCTGAATTATGCCCCATAGTTGGCATGAAACCCAGTTTCTCATACAGAAATTGTCAGAGTTTAAAGCAATAGTTATGTTATAATGACATGTGTCAAGAATGGGGGGAGGGGGTAACAGCAGTCAAATCAGGTATCTTTCCTTGCTACAATTGTAGCTGTTGTGAAGTCATTAACAAAAATAATACTTTTCAACACCTAATAACTAAGAATGATGTATTTTCTGGCTTAACATGTGTTACAATGAATATAATATACCTGGCTACCTGTAATAGATGTCAGGAATTATATGTTGGGAAATCTACCAGAAAACTGAAGGAAAGAATAACTGAGCACCATTCAGAAATAAGAAGAAATATTGACACTAATTCCTTGGCTAAACATATCCGTACATATGGAAATGCACATAAATTCTCTTGTGTGTTAGTATTTTATACACTAATGAAGGATTTGACCTGACAGCTTTGTTTTATTAAACACTTGTTCAGTATCAGCGTTGCTTGGTTTGTTTCATACTGCATCCAGTCTTGGTTTTATGAACTAAGCTTTGTTCTGCAACTGTTTGGCTCTTTGTTTTCTGTGATGCTCCCACACTGGAGTTAGTGGTGAGGATTGAGGCTCCTAAATTACTGACTCAGGTTTAAGTGGGAGATGTCACATTAATTAGTGGCAGTCCGGTGAGATATTAGATGGACATCACAATGAGCACAACTAAAAAAGTCTTTATAATTGTCTTAGGCTTAGTTGTTTTAGTCTCAGACTTGGCTTTGGTGGAGTTTATTAAGCTCCTGAGTTGCTTATTTCAATGATGAGGGCACTATCATTCTTGGAGTTATTCTAACTTTTGGTCAAAATTCTCCTCCTTTTATTGCAATGCTTGCTAATATGACTCCACCACAGAGGTTTCTCCTGCACTTGTTCCTACAGGGTACTGCTGCAGCTGTTTATGTGCTGCTATAATTTAGTGGTCTAGGTTTCTGCATATTCAGCACAGTTAACTAGATTTGGTTGGGATTTGAAGCTTGCTACTGTATTTCTTAGATGTAGGTAGGTTGTCTTAGAGAAATTTCTAAAGGTACCTTGAATGGAAGGGCTCTCTGTTTTCAGTTTAGTTTGAAGCTCCTGTCTTGAGCATCGTTAAACGTGGTCTTCTCATACTGTTCTAGTGTGTGAAGCTATCTTAGATTGAATTTGTTGGCAAAATAAAGTAAGTTTTTTAAGCAGGTGTTAACAGAAATAATTTGAAATATCCTTCAGATCCTACAGAATTGTAATTTAAATCCTGGCTGTCATAATGGACAGATGGGAATGAAAGGACCCAGCATTATGGGAGTATGCAACTACTGTATCCTATTCATTCTGGTCATCTGATCTGACTGATGGGTCAGAGTCCCCTATACAGGACACCTGGATGAAATTGTTACAGGAGACCTTTGAGGATAGTGAATCCAAAGGAAGGCCTACACCTTGAGATAGCAACTCATTTTAAATACTTGGCAAAGGTGTGCACTCCAGACCATGCTACTACTGCACAAATTTCATCAGTATAATTTCTAAAGAATGCCATGGGAGTTGCAACAAAGTTTGTGGAATGGGGTGTGGGCAAAGCTTTGGTCAACTGTGAGCTGAATGTATGATATGCATTCAGACACATTGAAAAGGTGACTTTAGACACTCATGAACTGTGTATTATCTACAAATTAAATAAAAAGTTGTGAGTCCTTCCTGAAGGGTTTGGTTCTAGAAAGGTAAAACCTCAGTCACCTATGTAAATCCAAAGTATGTGAAGTATATTCATCTTCATTTGAATGGTTTTGAGGAAAAACACCAGCAAATGGATAGGCTGGTTTATATTTGCACCGAAAACCACCTTAGAGAGAAACAAGAGGTTAGTCTGCAGAGGTATTCTGTCCTTGTGGAAAGCAAAGTAGGGTAAGACAGAGGATACAGCTTGCAACTCCCAAACTCCTCTGGCAGAAGTAACAACAAAGTTTTCAAGGAAAGAACGTTCAAGGGTGCAGAAGATGTCGGTTCAAACAATGACTTAGTTGAAGCCTCCAGCACAAAATTGAGATCCCATGAAGGCACCAGTTCTCTAACTGGAGGACAAATGAGAAAAACTCATTTAAGAATGGCTTTTCATAAACTCTACAAAACCTAAGAGTGAGCTTTCCAACCAGAGTGGAAACTGGAGATAGTAACTGCACTTATACAGTAGAAAAACTTGAACCAAGGTCAAATACACATACTATGCATCATAAAATGTCATAAACAGAATCAGTGAGGGGCTTTTACCCAAATTATGAAACATTTCCTTTCCCATAACAAAGCTTACAAGTGGATTCCTTTTGAGATGTAGATAGCATCTTGATTATATCACTGGACAAGGTTGGGTCATTGGCTTTCACTACAATTGGAAAAAACAAGTGGTTAGTTTGAGGTTGTGCAGATCTAGATGGGGATTCCTGGATGGGTTGGACAGCAAATCCTGCTATGGATCTAAGCTTTATGTGATTCGCTGATGCAAGGCCTTAAGAGCAGAAATCAAATTTGCCTATGATAGTACAGGGCAATGAGCATTATGGTGGCTTTGCAACTGATTGCCTTCTGTAGAAACATGGAATCAGATGCAAAGGATGATATGTAATGTGGGAGGCCTTTATTTGTCCACAGAGTCTGTTGGGGACTGTCTCTCTGGGTAAGTCATGGCAAAGAAGTTGCTGTACTTTGTGATGGATGGGGGAGCAGCGAGATCACATGACCCCAGTATCTGAATATCTGAAGTACTACAGGTGGACTGAGAGCCCACTCATAAGGTATCAGGACAGACCTGATAAGCCTGCCAGGAAGGCAACTGACCTTCCCAAGGATGTGTGTTGCTATTAAAAAACAATTTGAAGCAATTATTCACTAACAAATTCCCAACTTCCTGGTACAGAGGATATGAGCTGGTTCCTCCCTGCTTGTTGATGTACCAAACCACTTTCATGCTGGTTTAGATAGAGATCACCCTTGGAAGCAGGAAGTCCCACAGTTCCTGCAACAAAAGGAAGACTTACCACATTTCCAAGACACTGTTATAAAGGTTGGGCTCTTGAGAACTCCATAATCTTTGGACCATCCTCCCTTTGTAATGCCCACCACCCCAAATAGCAGGTCTGTAGTTGAACTGCTGCTGCTGGTAGTGGTAGAACAAAAGGTCTTCCTGAATGAATGCATGGGAGGTTTGCTACCATCGTAACTATTCCATGGAAAGGTAGTCATTGTAATGGGATGAACTGCTACTGTGAAACCAGAGACCACTGAGCCCTTAGAAGCCAGTGAAATATCCTCATGTAAAAATGAACAAATTGTACATTAAGAATAGAGGAGACAATCAGCCCTAGCACACGGAGAACTAGAGTTGCTGGTGGAAGATCAAAGTGAAGGGGAATTTGGATGGAATCACTGAGCATTTGAATCCAATCTTAGAGAAGAAGCACTATGCAGCAGGTTGTAGCCTTAGCAGCTGTATGTGATGGTGGTGGGGGCTTGCATCTATAAGAAATGCTTTCTTTTTAAATTGCTTTTGTGGAGTCAAACCTTCAACCTGTTTATTTGTTCAACCAGTTAAAGCTTCAGCCAACTTAAACTTAATAAAATGCAGCCAGGGAGTGTAGATTTACAAAGTTGAATTTCAAAGGTGCTCTTTTGACTGGTTGCACTGCTCATGCTTAAAATTCTCCTCCAAGTTTTCTTTTTTTAAACACTTTCATTAAATTATCACTTAAGACAGGCACACTAACAGAAAATAAACAAGATCATAACATTTCTGGTGCATTATACATTATATTTTCTTTATAACTTAAACACACTAACACTGCACATATTGTACAATTCCTGCCTTCTCTTAAACCTCACTCCTCTTTATATTGCATGTATTGTTCCTACAACTCCCCTTTATTTCTATGTAATGTACTCCTTCCTTTTTATAAACATCTTGTATCCAGTTCTTTTATCACTTTAACAATACTTGTTAAACTGAAATAAAAAAGGCACATCAGAGCACAACAGAGTCTTTAATTACACAAAGTTTTGAGTACTTTCATTCCAATTGATAAGGAACTTAATCAAGAACAATGTGATCTCTACATCTTTCCTTTTATAGACTTAAAAAAGGCGCCAATAAACACTGACAAAATGTAAAAGTATACACACGTTAAAATACCAATACTATTCCCAAACTTCCTGCATCAAATATGTATTCATGATAAACACTAATACCATGTGTTACTTTTCAACTGGAATGAAAGTACTCAAAACTCTGTGCAATTTAAAGACTCTGCTGTGTTTAACAATATTCAATACTTCAGTTACAGTTGGCTTAGATTTTGATTTCCATTTCTAATTGCTTTTTTTTGACAGCCAGTAGAATTAAACTTAACACCTTACTATATCTAGGCAATTCAGATCCTGTGTCCCAGCTAAAAAGCATCATTTCTTCAGTTACAACTGGATCCTACAATAATTCTGACAAAGTACTCTGTTGTGCATCTTTAAAATCTGCATACCCATTACACCCCCCCCAAAATGTTTCCAGTTAAGTTTCTCTTTCCCATTACACCTCCCCCATTTCCTGTCTACCTATGGAAACATTTTTTGAAGTCTACTTGGGGTATAAAAATACCTATGAAAACACTTCAAACAAAACCCCTAAAACTTCTGGCCTTTGTTGCATGTGGGCCATATGTGTCTTTTCATTGTTCCTTTGTAAATTGCTTTTCCACTCTCTCTCCCCAATCTTTTCTAATCTCTTTTGATTGATTCTTGTAGTTACCATGCAATATTTTATATGCCCTACTAATTATCCACTTTTTAATGGAATCTTCTGCTCTATAATTGACTAAAGATTGTACTAGATGTGGTCTTTCATTAAAGACTTCCCATCCTTTTGCCTATATTCTGATATCAATTCATGGTAGGGAAAGAAATCTCCAAACTGCAGTGCAAGCTTCTGCTTGGTCTCATTCCACAATCTTTCCCTCTCCAATTATCCATTCCAAATATCTTGGTTCCTTTGCCAGTTTTTTCCAGTAAATTAAAGTCTCATCTTGCCTATTTTCTGTAGATCTACTTGTGGTTCCCCTCTATTCACAAAATCTCCTTTCTCAATTCCTGAATTGAATTTGTTCTTACAGTACTTACTGCAACTTTATGAACATAATACTTTGCATGGTTATTATTTGCCTTAAGGATCTGAATACAAAATCTCTAATTTCTAGAACTCTCCTCCTGCTTCCTCATCACTTACACCTTATGTTGGGAGGATCAACTTATCCCACAACTTTCAACTTCACCCCTTCCCAACTAAATTCATTCAACTTTTTATTAATTATTGTCCACAACTTCCCCTCTGATAAACATATAGTTGACCTGTATATAAAACTAAAGGGACTAAAAACATTTTCATATGCTTGTATTTTACTGAATACATAAACAAGGAGATCCAGTTTCTGAAGCTTGTGTATTATCTTTTGTTTAGTCTCTTCCCACCTATCCTTAGTTGCAATAATTTAATAAAGGTGCATTAAAAAGGATTCAGTTATCACTTAAGACACAGGCATACAGATATTAAGAGAAAAAAAAACTATATTACATTTTTTCCATTTACATACAACATACATCATGTTTTCTTTCTTTATAATGATCAGTCCAGTGTTACATAAATCAATCAATTCCTGCTTTCCCTTAAACATAATTCCTACTCCTGAGCACTATTTCACAAAGTACATTTATTTCTATGGAATTTGCTCCCTCCCTTTTCTAAAGATGCCTCTTCCAGGCCTTCTCTCTCTATTACAATATTCAACACTTCAAATACAGTTGGTTTAGACTTTGATTTCAATTTCCTAGTAATTGATTTTTTTTTTTTTGGCAGCCAACAGAATTAAACTTAATAATGCCTTACTACAGCTAGGCAATTCAGACCCGGTGTTGCAGCTCAGAAAAATAGTTTCCATAATTACAGCCATTTGCTCCCTCAATATTTCTGTGTATGCTGTAGGAAGTTTTTAAAATCTGCCAACTCATTACATTCCCAAACAATATTCCCAGTTCTCTTTCTTCCTTATCACAACTCCAACATTTGCCATCTACCGGAAGAAAAATTCTAAGAAGTCCGCTTGGAGTTTAAAAATCCCTATACAAATACTTCTAAGTAAAACTCCTAAGCCTTCTGGATGTTGTTTCATACTTGGGAGCTATACATATTTCACCTCATTGTTCCCTTATCAACTGTTTCTGGACTCATTTCCCATTTTTTTCTAACCTCCTCTGATTCTTAGAGATATCATTTACTTATTTATCCCTTTTAACAGCAGCTCTTGTTCTAAATTTGACTGAAATTTTTACCAGAGCTGCTCTTTCACTTATGACTCCCTTATCCCATTGTATATACTCTAAACAATCCATGGCAGGGAAGGCAGCATTTAACCTGCAATTCAAACATTTTTGGCCTCATCCCACTCTAACTTTCCTTCTTTAGTTATTTGTTCCCAATTCATTACTTTTTTTGCCAGTTTTCTCCAGTATATTCTAGCCCCCTCTTGCCTGTTTTCTGTACCCCTATCTGCAGACATCTCAATTGGCAAACTCTTCTTTTTCCATTCCTGTGTTGGCTTAGTTCTTAGAATTATATTCCTAAAGTTGCAGAAAGAATATTCTTTATGGTTATTATTCTCCTTAAGGATGTGCATCCAAAGTCTAACTCTATTTCCTGAACTCCCTCATCACCATCCATTTCTACATTGAATTATAACATTCAGCTCATGTTATGTGTATTAGCTTTAAATGTGTAGCTCTAAAATATCCCTTCAAATCAGGTATTCCCATACCACCTTGTTCTATTGGGAGAATCATCTTATCCTACTTAACTCTTGACCTCTTCCCCTCCCAGATAAATTCCTTCAACTCTACTTATTGTCCACAACTTCTCTGGTTGATAAAAATATGCACGAGCTGTATATAAAACTAAAGTGACTAAACACATTTTCTCTCCTTGTATCTTACTATCAATATCCATAAACAAGAGCTTCCAGTTTCTCAGATTTTGGATTACCTTTTGTTTAGTTTATATCCATATATCCATAGCTGCCATAACAGAAGCCTTATTAATCCATAATCCTAAATAAGTCACCTTCTCCTAGCCCCATAAATATGGGTATTGGTGAACCAATTTTCTGAGTACATAATTTACCACCATAGTCTGTTTTTATCTTCAGTAATTTTATACCCCGAAAAGACTTGAAATTGTCTCAAAATATTCCACAACATGGAAATGACCCTTTCTGGATTTATCACTTACAAATATATAATTTGAAAATAAAGCCAACTTTTCTTGATTATTATACCAATTAAATACTTGAATTAATGACTCCTTTACTTGGAAATGGCTCTAAATATAAAGCAAATAAAGAGGAAATAGGACACCCTTGCCAGCTTCTCTGCTCAAACATAGCTCATCAGAGAGGAACATTCCCACCTTAATTCTTGCCTCCAATCCTTCATATATCCAGTTAATTAACCCTAGCTCTTCTGAAGAAATTTTATCTTCCCTATTAACTCTTGAATAATTTCTACTACCCATTCCTTAAATTCCTCTTTTTTGATCAGGTGTGTTGAAAAGTTCCAGTGTCTCATTTTTTACTTCAATAACTATATATTTATCTTTTTTCCCCAACATCTTTATTAAATTTCCACATATGACAAAGGCAATCTTACATTTATAAAAATGAAAAACATACAAAATTATATCACTTTAGTTGCAAACAGTTTACACCACAGACACCATTGAAACAACTGTAGTTGTAAACATTATAAATCACATATACCTTTGAGTCATAGTTAAGCATTATACAGCTCACTCAAATCCTGCCTCTTAAACCTCAGTCCTGCTCTGCATATACCATTCCCACAATTCCCGTTTTTTCTATGTAGCTTGCTCCTTCCCTTTTCTAAAGATCCCAATTCCAGTTGTTTTATCTCTGTTACTATATTCACTACATCTAGTAAAGCTGATCTAGACTTTGATTTCCATTTTCTAGTAATTGCTTTTTTGGCAGCTGCCATAATTAGACTCAGCAAGGTTTTACTATGTCCAGGCAGTTCTGATTCTGTAGCATAACTCAAAAAAAAATCACCTCCCCAGTCAGTCCAATCCGCTCACCCAGCATCTCCGACAGAGTGGTCCGCAGGGAATCCCAAAGGTCTGCCAGCTCATTACACCTCCAATATGTTCCCAACTACTTCTTTCTTGCCTGTCACACCTCCAACATTTGCTATCCACCTGAGGAAAAAATCTTTGGTGTCTACTTGGGGTATAAAAATACCTGTGTAAACATTTCCAGGCAAAGATCCTAAGTCTTCTAGACTTTGTTACATATTTGGGAGATATACATATATCCTCCATTGTCTCTTTGTGAATTGCTTATCCAATCTCTCTTCCCAATCCTTTCTAAGCTCCTCTGATTGATTCTTATAATTATCATGCAGTATTTTATATGCTTTACTAATTATTCATTTTTAACGGCAGCTTCTGTTTTGGATTCTATTAAAAACTCTACCACTGCTGGTCTTTCATTTAGGATCCCCCTATTTCTTTCCCTTTGCCTATACTCAGATATCAATCCTTGATAGGGAAGGCAATCTCTAACCTGCAGCCCAAATAAATTTTTGGCCTCTTACCATTCTATTACCTTTCCCTTTATAGTAATTTGTTCCCAATACCTTGGTTCCTTTGCCAGTTTTCTCCAATAAATTCCAGCCCCCTCTTGCCTATCCCTGACCACAGTCAACCCTATTGGCAAAATCTGTTTTCTCCATTCTTGTGCTGGTTTGGTTCTTAGAATACTCCCTGCTATTTTATGAATATAACACACACTGTATGATTTTGGTTGTTCTCCTTAAGTGTCTGCATGCAAAATCCCAATCCCTTATTTCTGGAGTTCCTCCCTGCATCAGCCCTTTCCACTTTGAATTATAGTTTTTTTGCCTGTGTTATGTACAAGAGCCTTAACTGTGTTGCTCTAAAATACCCCCACAAATTAGGTAACCCTAGTCTACCATGTTCTATTGGCAGAATCAGCTTATCTCACTTCACCCTTGCTGTCTTCCATTCCCAGATAAAATCTTTCAACTCTTTTTTAATTGTTAGCCACAATTTCTCCTCTGGTTGATAAAAGTATGCCTGACCTATGTATAAGACTAAAGGGACTAAAAACATTTTAATGCCTTGTATCTTGGTATCCATATAACAAAAAATTCCACTTTCTCAATTTTTGTGTCTTCTTCTGTTTAGTCTCTTCCCACATATCCTTAGCTGCCACCACAATGTCATTTCTAATTCATACTCCTAAATACTTCATTTTCTCATGTCACCATAAATATGGATATTGTTGGACCAATTTGTGTGTGAGTACACAATTTACTGCTACTGCCTTTGTTTTAGCTTCATTAATTTTGTATCCCGAGAACATCTGAAACAGTCTTAAAATGTTCCACAATACTGTAATGTCCCTTTCTGGCTTTGTCATGTATAAAATAATATCTGCAAATAGAGCCAGCTTTTCCTGATTAGCATACCAATTATATTCTTGAATTTCTGAGTCCTTTATTTTCTTTGCCAGTGGTTCTAAATATAATGCAAACAAAGGGGAAAGCAGACAACCCTGCCTGGTTCCTCCATTCAAGCAGAAATTATCTGAGAGGACCCCACCCACTTTAATTTGCACCTCCAATCCCTCAAATATTCTTCTAATCAGCTTTATAATTGCATCAGGGAAAGCAAGTGCTTCCATTGCCCTGCTCATGAAAGTCCCAGTCTACTTTGTCAAATGCTTTCTCTGCATAAAGACCCACCAATAAAAGTGGTACTTTCTTACATTCTGCTTCCCTCTGGATCATCACTGTTCTGTTACTATTGTCAAATATTTGCCTCCCCTCCACAAAACCACACTGATCCATATCTATCAATCGTGGTATCACTTTTGCCATTATAGACAAACATTTTATAATCATGGTTTAGTACTGAAATGGGCCTATATGAAGCTGGAGCCGATGGATCTTTACCCTCTTTAGGTATTACCATTACCACTGCCTTCTTCCAGGATCTGGAATTTCTCCTCCTCTTAAAATACTGTTAAACAAAAACTTCCAGATCTTTATCAGGTTCTTCCCTCCTAACTTCCAAACTTCCATAAGAATACAATCTATTCTTGGGGACTTTCCTGGAGATTGGTTATACATAGACATTTTTATCTCATCCTTTCCTATCCTGTTAGCAATTGAGCCTCATCTACCTCTAACTTTGGCATATTTAATTCTTCCATAAACATATCCATTTGTACCTTTTCTTGATTTCCATATTTCTCTGCTTTATAGAAGTTTTCATAAAATATCCAAAATATTTCTAATACTTCTACAGGGTCTATTCTTATCTTCCTTGTTATAGGCTCCCTAAGCTTGGTGACTGCCCTTTCCACTTTTTGTTGCCTGAGTTGTTGTGCTAAAAGTTTTTGTGCTCTAGAATTATCAAAAAACAGTTGCTCAAAAGCAATCTTTTCAAACTCATGCATATTATTGAGGTAATCTCTTATTTTCTGTTTAGCATTCTGCAGTTGCTCCTTTTCTTGATCTGAGAGATTCCTCCTATTTTGCGATACTTTAACATTTGTCAATCCCTCAAAGTAATTCTTGTTACTCTTTAGCCATATCTCCCTTTCATTTCCAAACTAGTTTTTAACTCCATTTTAATTTTATCCCACTCCTTAGCTATTTGTTCAGAAGAAAAATCTGTCTTCTCTAGTAGCTTCTGAATTCATTCCACAATTCATTCTTTAAATTCCTCTCTATTCAACTAGTAGGTGGGGAAGCACCAGTGTCTCATTTTCATTTCATTACCTTGCGTTTTTATTTTAGTTATTTGTGCATGATCTGAAAAATAGTCATTGGGTGTGTTTCAAGACCTTCAATTAAATGCACGTTCTTGTGAGAAATAAAATCTAGCCTAGCCCAGTTTTTGTACCTCGAGTAATACGTAAATTCACTCTGAACTCCTAGTACTGAATTCACATTTTCCATGCCTAACATTTTCATAAATTTCTTCAAAAATCTACCCTCCCTTGTTATATTATCCATTCCAGACCCCCAGACACATCTTTACTGTTGCAAACCAAATTCCAGTCTCCACCTATAAGCAATATTCCTTGCTGAAAGCGGATTATTTCTCCCAACATTTTCTTAAGCTCAATTATAGCAGTTTTAGGGGGGATGTAAATACATGCCAATGTAATCCTCCTCCTTAGCCAGTAGCACCTTAGTACCATGTATCTTCCAATATTATCTTTTTTTGACTCTTCTATCACTATTGGAGCTCCTCTTGCAATTAAAATAAGTACTCCTCTTTTCCTTTGCCTCAAATATTCTACTGAATAACCAATCCTGAAAACCTTTCTTTACCAAATTTACATGCTCAGTTCTTTCCAAGTGTGTCTCCTGTAGCATAGCTATTTGCATTCTACATTTTTAATATAGTTCACTACTCTCTCTTTTTATATTTATCTGTAAGACCATTTAGATTGAAAGACATTACAGAAAGCATAATTTTCTTATATAATTCTTATTACCACCTTTTATATATAACTGCTCTTTTGCTAAATGTCTTGTTCCAACTTTTGTGTTACATGTATATACTGTTTGGCAGATTGGTCTTTTATTCAGTTGTTGCATGTCATCTCCATTTGCGCCTATGTCACATCTTACATAACTTTTTGCTTTTTGAAAGCCCTCAAACAGAACCCCCCCCCCAAAATAAAACTCCTAAAACCAATGAACTTTACAGTAACACACAAAACTATGTAAATCTTCAAATATTGACATTTTTGCTTCCTAATAAGAACATAAGTTTTAAGTTGATAGCTACACAGGCTAAGATTAACCAAAAAGAAAGGTTAGTCATGCTAAGACGCATGGTACAGCCTGTGCTATTAGTAAATGCTATTTAATGTTTTATATCTATGCAGCCCTCCCAGTTGAGAAAATGTATTTATTTGCATTTGTTTACCAGGATGGTCCAGCTAGGCCAGAAGTGCCCATTTTCAGTGGAGTTCCAGGGAGAAAAACTCCACATTTGAAGACATCTCACATACAATACAGAATTTGCATTAATAAAGACATTTAGTACATACTGTCAGCTTATACAATTGGTGAAAAATCAGCAATACAGAATATATACATGGGAATATTCCATGAGAGTATTTTTCAGCTAGCAGAATTTATATATAGGACACTTCTTGCAGTGGGTGCAATGCAGATATATGAATTAGAGACTAGGTACTTAAACTTTTCACACGTTTAGGAGGTGTAATAGCTGAGCGATAGGCTACACAAGTCCTACTGCAGGAATCAGCAAAGTTGGTGGATAGTGTTGCAGATATAAGTGGTGGCATGATATTAAGGTAAGATGCAAGAGTACCTGAATGTCTCACCTGGTTCAATGGTAGGTCTAAAAGGGTTAAGAAGAGAAGAAAATAGACAGGAAGTATCAATGGTAGGACAATGAGGAAGAGGAAAGTGGACAGGATGGAGAGGTGGAGTAAGTAAAGACAGGTGGATGTGTAAGGAGGATGCCAGAGTAGTAGAGTGGGGGTGAGAATAGGTGTGATGGTTGAAGTTAGGTTATATGAGATGTGGTGTTAGCACATGTGCAAGCCAAGATGAGGAGAGATGTTGTTTCAGAAATGACGAAGAGGGTTACTGAGCAAGTGGATCTAAGTGTTGGGGGGAAGAGAGTTCCAAAGTTTTGCAATGGTAAAGGAGTAAAGCATCTGGCCAGATGAAAGTTTGGGTTTTTCTACATTTATGAACAGTTGGTTGTTGGATTGGAGTGGTCTGTTAGTGTTGGTATAAAATAAGTATAGAAGATAGAGCAGGGCACATGGATTAGAATGAGTTTGTGAGCTGAGGTGAGTTGGATAAAGGTGAGATAGTTGGGGAGTTCAAACCATTTTAGGTTGTGCAATGATCAGCAGTAGTGGGATGAGTAGGAGGCATTAGTTACAAACTTAGCAATTTTGCTGTAGCATGAGTCTAGTTTGGACTTTAGAGAGGACTGAATGTTGGTGAGGAGGGGGGCACTATATAAAAGAGAAGGTAATAGAAAAGAAGCGGCAAGGGAAAGTTGGGCTGATGCATTGAGTAGATGTTTGTGTCGGTAGAGAATGCCAAGCTTTAGATGTCTTTTTGACATTGGACTGGATGTGCAGGTCGAATGTGAGGTTTTCTTCTATGATGACATCTAGGAGTTTTGTGCTAGGTACAATGTCGATGATGGTACCATTTAGGGATTGAATGGTGAGGTTCTCTTTTTGTTGGTGTGTAGACTTTTGGGGCAAAAATTACTAGTTTGGTTTTGTTGGGGTTCAGGGCAAGATGATTATTAGATATCCAAATTTCGGTGGAGGTGAGGGCATTTTGGGTGAGTTGGTGTAGTTCTGAGTTGTTTGCAGTGCAGATAGTGGAGTCATCTGCGTACTGGATGACTGAGCCTTGAGAGTGTGGTGTGCAAGTTATTGATAAATATGCTAAACAGAAGTGGGCCTAAAATGGAGCCTTGAGGAACCAGAGGTGGTGTTTAGGAAAGGTGAGTAAGAGTTCAGCCATTTAGTTGATTGCTGCCTGTTAGTGCAGTAATTAGTGAATGAGTTTAGAGTTTGAGGTGAGGTACCTATGTTAGAGAGTTTTGTTAGGAGAGTGGGAAATAGTATCGAAAGCTTTATAAAGATCAAGAAATAGTGAAGATACAATTTTACCAGCATCACAGGCTCAGTTGACAGTGTCCATGAAGGATATGAGGGCAGTGGTGGTACTATGTCCTGACCTAAATCCATGTTGGGTGGGGGACAGGATGTGGTTGTGAGTGAGATGGTGAAGTTCAGAATGAATACATTTTTCCAAAATCTTAGAGATGGGTAATAGTATAGTAATGGAGTAGAAGTTGGTGGTGTCTATGTTGGGACCCCCCTTGTGTAGAGGGAGGATACAAGCTTTCTTCCAGATGATCGGCACATAAAATTCTTGGACAGAGCTGATGAGAAATATGCTGATAGGGTGACTGAGCAGGCTGAGATTTGTAGGTATTTGGCGGGTATATTGTCAGGGGCATTTGTGCATGGCTTGAGTTTTAGAAGTTTTTTAATAGTCGAGGTGGGTATAGGTGACAAGAGTAAATTTGGGAATAGGGGGTGTACTGGTGTTAGCTGTGGAGAGGTCTGTGGTGGCCAAGTTGGTCTTGGGAAAGGTAGCAGTAAGATTGGCTATAGTATCTATGAAATAGGAGTTGAAGGTTGCAGCAATTTCAATGGGTATTTTATTTGGGTCTGGGCAAGGATCATTACTAGAACCTGGGTTTAATAAAAAATTTGAGAGAGCTCCAGAATTTCCTTGGATTTTGCTTGTGTTTATTTTGTAGTGTAAGGCAGTGTTCTTTTTTCTTTTGTAGTACTAGGCGCTTAACCTGGTTTCGGAGCCGTTTGCATTGGGCGAGGTCAGATGGATTTTTGTTTTTTTTTGCCAGATTTTCCATGATTTGTCCCTGCGTTTCATAAGATCCTTAGTAGATCTTGTTAGCCAACTGGCATGGTTGGTCTTTACTCTCTTTTGTCTAAGGGGATCGACATTTAGTATGCTGAGGAAGGTTGAGTTGAAGAACTCAACTGCCTCATCAAGGGGGAAGTCATTTTAGTATATCCCAGTTGATGCTAAACAACCTTTGGTTAAAGCTAGATGAACAGAACTGGAATTCATCTTTGGTAACCCTGTACTGATGCTTATTAATTGTGGTACATTCATATTGTATAAAGGCTGGTAAGTGGTCACTTGTACTATTGGAAAGTGTACCAGCGGATGTGATCTTATTTGGGTCTGACACTAAAATCCAGTCTAGGATAGAGCCATTAGTATTAATTTTATTAGGCCTGGTTATGGTGTTAAATAGCTGGGTGAACTTATATAGACTGATATTGCAGTTAGAGTGGTGTGGGGATATGTCTAGCAAGGTGATATTTATGTCTCCCAGTATAGTCTCATTTTTTATGTTAGTAGATGCCCAGGCAAGGATTTCCTAAAAAAATTGGGATGTTACTGCCTGGGGGAATGTAAATGACCATCACACAGAGGTTTCTGCTATTATTCATTTTAAGGAAAGACACTAGAAGTTCAGCTGTGGAGAACTGTGGGATGGGTTTTGTGTATGGGACAATAGTGAAGCACATGGGGTATATTAGAGAGATGCCTCCACCTTTCTTTTGGGGTCTGTTAACCCTAAGACAGGTGAAATCTGGGAGAAGGAATTCAGTGTCCTTAATATAGGGTTTTAGCCATGCTTCAGTTGCGGTAATAATATCAGGCTTGCTGTGGGCTATTCATGCATTGAAGTCAAGTATTTTATTTCTGATGCTTTGCAGGTTAATTGTACTGAAGTTTATTGATTTATGGAAGTTGGGGGGGGGGTTGCAGAAAAGAGGAGATGGGACCCAGGTTGGGATGTATGTCTCCGCATAGCGATAGGTTTGTTACAGGATATGGGAGAGTATTTATTCTAGTTTCCGTTTTACTTTGGATAATTTAGAGGGAAAATATTATTGTTGTGGGGGAGGACGTTTACTCTGGTACATAACATGCTTGTGTTGTAAAGGCTGGCTGAAATTTGTGAGAAGGAAGTCGTGTGTTCAGACTCTATGGGGAGAGATAATGGGCAGTGGGAGGACGAGGTAGAAGAATGATGTACAGAGGTTAAATGTATATTGAAAGAGTGATAAGGTAGAGTAGAGTAGTGCTAGAGATGGACATTGTGGTATGGGATGTGGGTGACTAAAGGAGTGAGAATTAGTGTGAAACAGCGAGATGTGGTGGAGAAGAGGTTATACTGATGGGGTAATGATGAGGGGAGTTAAGATGTTGGGTATGTGTGGGTTTGGTTGGATGTGTGGCTAATGGTGTAATGTGAGGGGAAGTGAAGAGGTGTGGTTAGTGGTGTAATGAGAGGGGAAATGGAGGGGGATAATTGGGTGGTGGGGTAGGGGGGAGGAGCTAGAGTGAGTACAAATTTTACTGATGTGTGGGTGGAAATGGGGGTGGGGGTAGGGCAGGGGAGCGGAGTGAGCCTGAGCATAGCAAGAGCAAACAGAGCGGGTCGAAACCAAAGGCAGAGTTGCTATCTGGAAAGAAAACTATAAGTAAGGTAGGAAATTTGGAGGGGGGAGCAGATGGTCTAAGTATGTACAGTGGCCCCGCAGCTCAGGGGAGGAAGAGGGAGGGAATAGACAGGATTGACAGGACTGGGAAGCTTACAATAAGAATATGCTAAGAGACCGAGATAAGGGGGTCTAAGAGCCAGGGCTTGGAGAAAGCTTTGAGAAAATAGGCTTGACAGGGCTAGGAAACTTGCAATAGAATTATGTTAGAAGAACAAGAAAAGGGAGGAGGCTATGAACCAGGACTTGCAGAAAGCTGTAAGAAGAGAAAAACAAATCAAACAGCTAGCCCAGGTCAGTACCTAAAGGCGTCTGTTTTTCTATGTGAACTCAAAATCAGATTTAGTAGAGCATTGGGGAAGTAGAATATAAAATAAATGTAAAGCTTTGGGAAACTAAATGGGAGAATAAAATAAGAATATAAAATAAATATGATAAATTAAATATAAGAATATACAATAAAATGGAAAGCTTTGGAAAAATGTATATGTTTGTTACAATAAATAGGAAGAAGGGGGGGGGGGTCCAGTAGTCTGCACAGCAGAAGAATCAGTAGGAGTATCACAGAGAGCAGATTATAATAGATCTACACTGCTCACAGTCTGTTGATAAAAGTAGGACTTGCAGTAGCTTTTACTGGTTTGTATGGGGTTCCGCTCTCCGTGTTCTTCCATGCAGGCAGTTGCTTCAGTTTTTTTTTGTTTGTTTTGTTTTTGTTGGACCTTAGTGTGTTTAAGGGAAGTTGTGCACACGGCTGAGGGATGCCTGTGGTACAGAGAGAAACAGAGTGTAATCAGGCTGAGGTTTTTAGTATTTAACACTTGAATGCTTTCAGTAAACGCTTTCTCCCAGCCATTTTTCTTTAACAAATTGTATTCTAGTGACATGCGAACCAGACACAAAACTGCTAAGGGTACCTTGTTTATCAGAAAGAAAGACTTACAGTATTCAGTATTTGTTTTCATTTACATGCTTTGTAATAAACTTGTTACTGGATAATGCCTATGGTTTTTACCCAGTCATTTCCCTATGCAAGCATGGGAAAAAACACACTGATTTTTATTTTGTCATACTCTCTTAACCAGACCCTTGTGCTCTCCCCCGTCTCCTCATTCTTTTTTTCATTGCAGTGCCTACCTTTTTCAAAACTGGACAAAGAAATAGAGAGAAGAAGGGTGAACAACAAAAAACAACAGCACTTGTTAATATTAGTATCCCCATTGCATTAAAAAAACCCTGAGAGCTTTACTTCAAGTCTAACTGGTTTTGTGTTATCTTTAAAGCTGTCACACCTGGGAAAAACCCTCATTGTTTTCAGGGAACATTATGCCCTAGCCAATTTCTCTGTTTTTTTTTTTCCTTTTCCCTCAGCCAATCCCCTTCCACCAAACTGTCTCCAGTTTCTCTTTGCCAGATTGTCTCAATGGAGACATGCTGCAGAAATGCCACTTAGTATAAGTATTTGCAAGTTATAGAAAACCTTATAATATTCAGTATTTTTTTTCATTTACTTGCTCTCTGTTTTAAAACAAAGGTCTGTAATCAGTCTTTTTCCCATGCAAGAATGAAAAAAATAGTACATCAATTTGAACTCCGTCATGCCCCCTTAACCAGGCTCCCTTTTTCGTTTTTTTTTTTGTTAATCATTACATTGCCTATGTTTCTCAAAACTGCACAAGAAGAAAAAAATAGGGGAGAAAAACAAAAACACCTTTTCACAATCCCCATTACACCCAAAAACAGCATGCAAAGAAAACCATGCAACACAGATATGATACTATTAAGAAAATATGTTTTCTTTACTTACAGTTAGCATTCTTCCCCTCCCCAAAGCATTTTTCTGAACATTTAATGACATGAAGTAGGGCATATACTTGAGTCTCCCACTCAGCAAACAAATTTTGAAGAAGTCCAATGTTTCTAGATTTTCTTGTGCTATCATATTTCACAAATATAATTAATGCTTTGTAATCCCACATTGTTACTGATTACATTACTGTTCTTTTCCATCACCCAGATCCAGTCTCTGCCTCATTTCCAACCTACACTCTATTCTTCTAGTCAACTCTCGTGCTCCCTTCCTTCTCTCCAGCATTTCCCCTGAAATACTGGGAAAGGTTTCACAGTTGCAGTCTCTCAGTAGTCTATTACCAGAGGAGCAAGAATCCGAATCTCCTTCTGTTTCACAACTCAGTTTTTGTTTGACAAACTTCTGTATTTCCTCCTTAGCATGCACTTTATTAAAAAATGATTTTGTCCCTCCTGGGAAGAAGACCTTGAAGACAGCTGGATACAGCTGTTTGAATCTCACACCTGCGTCTCACCATTCTTTGAATAGAGGGATGAATTTATTTCTCTTTTGCTTGGTGTACAATGAGTAATCATTCTCCACAAACACTCTGCTGTCACCTACTTTTAGTATTTTGCCCTTCTGCCACAGTTTTGACAAAATCAATTTTTTTCTGCTGCTAGGATTGCATCCTTACTACTAAAGGTCTAGGTTGCTTTCTTATGCTTAGATTTGGAGAATACACACAATGTGCCCGTTCAACTAATAAATCCTGCTCTGGAATACCAGTCCAGCTGCTTATTTGAGCTTTCATAAATTTTATGCTGTCTGTTCCTTTCAGCTTCTCTGGTGTAGCTGAAAATCTCAAGTTTTCTCTATGTGCTCTGTCCTCTAATTCTATTTTTTTAAACATCTCTTCCTGAGCAGTCTCGCATTCAGCCAGCCTTTTCTTCATTTCAACCTCATCTCATCTGAATATCTGTTTAAAGCTTCTTCCATTTGTTCCAGCCTTTTGTTGTTTTTATTAATATACTGTTATCAGTGTTTATTTTAACCAGGTCTGTATGCAGTTGTCTTATATCATCCTGTAGGTTATTGGAAGTCATGTCTGAAAGGATGCATTACTTTTTGCTGAGCAACTGCAAAACTCTCCCTAGTCAGTGTTTCTTCCTTACTCTTTGTAGCTGATGTTTTTCCAGGTCTTCTGTACTTCTTTATTCTTGGCATCCAGGTAGTGTACTTACTAGCCAGTTACTGAAATTCACACATAAACACAGCAACTTTGACAGTGCATCCCGCAAGGAATACTTAAAGTCCGGCAACTCGCCGCACTCCCAGAAAATGTTCCCACTTACCTGTTTCTTCCCCTTCACACCTCCAACATTTAGTGTCTGCCTGTGGAAAAATTCTCTGGAGTCTACCCGAGGTATAAAAATGTCTATGTAAACATTTACAGTCAAAAATCCTAAATCTTCCAGATTTTGTTGCATATTTACATTCATATAAAAGTAATCAAACTATATTAACATAAACATTACACTTCACATATATTGATATATATTACATAAACAAAGCAATATTACATAAATTGTTCAATTCAGCTGGGAGTGTGTCAGTATCGTTTGTGATGTAAAATGCTTGCGACTAGGATTGTGTCGTCGTGGTTTTTCATTTATATAAATATATGATTGTCTGTGCAGTAAGTGATGGTTTAATAAAGATTTCTTGTTTATAAAAAAGATCAGAATTGACATATATCTTCCCATTGTTTCTTTGTGAATTGCTTATTCAATCTTGCTTCCCAATCCTAACTTCCTCTGACTGATTCTTAGTTATGCAGTATTTTATATGCTGTAATAATTATTTCTTTTTAATGGCAGCTTCTGTTCTAGATTCTATTAAAAACTCTAGCAGTGCTGGTCTTTTGTTTAGAACCCCCTTATTTCTTTCTCTTTGCCTATACTCTGCTATCGATCCTTGATAGGGGAAGGCAATCTCTAACGTGCAGTCCAAATAGATTCTTGGTAGCTTCCCATTCTATCATCTTTCCCAATCTAGTTATTTGTTCCCAAAACCTTGGTTCCTTTGCCAGTTTTCTCCAATAATTTCCGGCCCCCTTTTGCCTATTGTCTGTATCCCTAATTGCAGTCACCCCTATCGACAGAATCTCCTTTCTCCATCATGTGTTGGTTTAGTTGTTGGTTTAGTTCTTCGAATACTTTCTGCTACTTTATGGATATAATATTCTGCAGGATAACTGTTATTCTCCTTAAAGGACTGCATTCAAAATTCCAGTCTCTCCAGGTTTCTTGAGCTTCTTACGGTGTTTCATCATCCCTTTCCACTTAAATTTTCTGCTTGTGGTATATGTATGTGTATATATATATATATATATATATATATATATATATATATATATATATATATATATATGGGAGTCTTAACTGTGTACCTCAGAAATACTCCTTCAAATTGGGTAATCCCAATTTGCCCTGTTCTACTGCGAGAATCAACTTATCCAACTTGACTCTTGCCATATTCCCCCTCCAAGATAAAGTCCTTCAGCTCTTTATTAATTGCTACCCAAATCCTCTCCTCTGGTTGTTAAAAATATGCCTTACCTGTGTATAAGACTAAAGGAACTAAAAACATTTTAACTGCTTGTATCTTACTATCTACATCCATAGAACACAGCTTTCATTTTCTCTGTTTTAGCATTATTAAGAAGTTATGTACTCACCATAATGTTCCATCTGAGTAGGTATCTTCATTTGTCTGCAACCTTTGGGATACGGATCAGATCTCGGATCCGAGCCGGCAACTTCTATCATAGCATAGATCCGAGCTCCTAGCTCCTCCCCCTTACCCATAATCCCCTGCCGACCCTAACTGACCTCAGATCAAGTTTGCCCCATAGCACAGCAGATAAAAGTGTCCCAATGGGAACATATGCTAATAACACAAGAACGATCATATTGGTCAGGAGGAAGGAGGGTGGGATGGTTGCAGACAAATGAAGATACCTACTCAGATGGAACGTTATGGTGAGTACATAACTTCTTAATCTGAAGTAGGAACTTCATTTGTCAGCAACCTTTGGGACAGAGTCCCCAGCTACCTAAATCTTGGGTGGCCTTCATGGAAGGATATTCCAGAGCACCGCAGAGCCAAAGGACGCCCTACCTCGGGAGACAACATCTATTTTATAGTGGCTGATAAAGGTGTGAGATGAAGCCCAAGTGGCTGCGAAACAAATGTCACCCAGTGGAACTCTAGCTTGAAAGGCCGCAGAAGTGGCAACGGCCCTAGTAGAATGAGCATGGACTCCTTGAGGTGCAGGCCTTCCCGAGCTCTAATATGCTAAAAGAATACAACTCGAGATCCATTGAGAGAGAGAAACTTTAGAAACTGACTTTCCGAAATTACGTTTGGCAAAGGAGATAAACAACTGATCGGATTGCCTATGATCAGCAGTTCTATGGATATAAAAACGTAGTTGTCTGTGTACGTCTAAGGAATGTAGCTTGTACTCTCCTTTGTTATGAAAGTTGGGGAAGATTGATAGATTGATTGATGTTCGCTTCTGAAGATATCTTAGGTAGAAAGGACGGATTGATCCTGAGGTAAACCTTATCCGGGTGAAAGATCAGATATGGTGGTTTGACACAAAGAGCTTGCAATTCCGACACTCTTTTGGCTGAAGTTATGGCCACCAAAAAGGCTGTCTTCCAAGAGAGGAATTTGAGATCAATCGTGGCCGCCGGTTCGAATGGGGGACCAGTCAAGGCCTGCAAGACCAAGGATAAATCCCATGGAGGTACCACCTCTTTAACTGGAGGCCTAAGGAGGAAGGTACCCTTGAGGAAGGTCTTACACAGTTTGGAAGTGATAAGAGGGCCAGACTCTTGCCCCACGTGATAGTATGAGATTGCTGCCAGTTGTACCTTGACTGTGGAAGAACTAGCCCCCTGGTGAAAGAGAGAGGTTAGAAAATCTAGAACTGACAATATCGGGGCTGTAAAAGGGTCTAAACGATGGTGTTCTGCCCAAATGGTGAAGCGTTTCCACTTACTCCGATAAACCTTCCTGGTGGAAGGCTTGTGAGCTGCTACAAGAATGGCTTTGACCAGTGATGAGATCCCGGGAGTCCTTATGAGGAGTGGAACTGGAGCAACCAAGCCGTCAGCTTGAGGTTGACCAGGTTCGGAGTCGGAAGACTGAGAGGGTGAGAAATGAGATCCGGAATGGGATCCAGAATCCATGGTGGATACACTAGGTGAGACCATAGGTAAGGGAACCACGTCTGACGAGGCCAGAATGGGGCAATGAGAGGCCAGAATGGGGCAATGAGGATCATCTTACTCCCCAGCTGCCTGGCTTTCTGTAATAATTTCAACATCAGGGGAAGAGAAGGGTAAGCATAAAGCAGACCGGGAGGCCAAGCATGAACTAGAGAGTCTCTCGGGGACTCCCCCGGAGGGGGGATCAGAGTGAAGTAATCGTTGCATTTGGTGTTTGAAGGAGAGGCAAAATGATCGCAACAAGGTTGCCCCCATCGGGCAAATACCTGCTCTGCAACTCGATGGTTGAGAGACCATTCGTAAGGAGTCAGGATAGTACGACTGAGCCTGTCCGCTAGAATGTTGGACCGTCCCGGAATGTGCATTGCTATGAGAAAGCGGTTGGTGGAAATCGCCCATTCCCAAACTCTCATGGCCTCACGGCAAAGGGGGTAAGACCTGGTTCCCCCCGTTTGTTGATGTACCAGACGACCGACATGTTGTCTGCCTGTACTGCAATTGTCCCTACCGGAAGAGAGTTGTGTAGTGCCTGCAACGTCAAAAGCACCGCCCTCATCTCTAGGACGTTGATATGCAAAGAGGTCTCTACGTCGTTCCATGTGCCTTGGACTGTCCTGCCTGAAAAATGCCCCCCCCACCCCAGGCGAGAAGCGTCCGTGGTCACTGTGTCAACTGGCGGAGGTAGTGAGAAGGGACGTCCCGTGTGGAGGTTGGGAGACTGCAGCCACCACAGGAGCGATCTTCTGCAAACCTTGCTTAAGGAAATGGGGTGAGACAGGTGGTTGCGAGACAGGGACCATTGTGCCTGGAGGGTCCACTGCAGAACCCTCATGTTCAACCAGGCCAATGGCAGCAGAGGGATTGCAGCCGCCATAGATCCTAGGGCCCTCAGGATCAATTCCGCCGAAGGAGTTTGCAGTTGAAGGATGGCCTGCACGTGCATCATCAGGTTCCGAAGCCAATCTGGAGTCAAGAACGCAAGCATCTGTCTGGAATCCAGTCTCGCCCCTATAAAATCCAAAACCTGTGTAGGGGTGAGAGAGGATTTGGTCATGATGATGGTTAATCCTAATAGTGGAGCCAGACTGAGGAAATAATCCCTGCATGAACAAAGTAGATGCCTTGTTGGAGCTGTGAGGAGCCAGTCGTCCAGGTATGGAAAGACCTGAATTCCCTGGAGTCCCAGGTGGGCCGCTATTATCACTAGGACCTTGGTGAACACCCTGGCGGCTGAGGTGAGACCGAAGGGGAGGACCCTGAATTGAAAGTGACTGGCTCCCAGCCAGAAGCGTAGAAACCTCCTGGAACGCCTGTCCACTAGAATGTGATAGTATGCATCCTTGAGGTCTATGGAGCACATCCAGTCGTCCTCCCGCAATAAGGGGAGGATGGATTGCAACGTGACCATTCAGAACTTTTCTTTGGGTACCGCCAGGTTTAGGAGAGAGAGGTCGAGGATGGACCTCAAGTTCCCAGTCTTTTTTGGCACCAGAAAGAACCTGGAGTAAAACCCTGATCCGACTTGATCTGGGGGGATGGGCTGGATGGCTCTTTTTTGCAGAAGCTGCTGAATTTCTGCAGCAGCCGCCTCCCTCTGACTGGGTGGAACGTCGGGAAGGCTTCTGATTCTGGGGTTTACTATAAAGGGAATTTGGTAACCTCTGGATATAATACGAAACACCCAGCGATCCGTTGTTATGGACTCCCATTTTGCTAGGTGCCTCGAATGCCCCCGACTGCCTCCAGAGTGGAGCAGTCGGGTAACCCCTCAGGGGTTCTGCGTGGGCCTCTCAGAGAACGGTTCTCTGGACCCAAAATTCCTGGGACCCCCTCTGCCTCTGGGGCAGCATCCTCCCTGTCCTCCTCTGCCATGAGAGGACTGGTTGTCCTGAGCAGACTGGGATTGATGCGATTTTCGGAACCACATCTTTTTCTGACCCTTTTGGTTCTTGGAAAAGGACCTCTGGGGCGCAGAGAAGCGGACTCTGATGGCAGACAAGGTCTTCCCATCTTTCTTGCTCTGGACAAGAGTGTCGCGAACGGTTTTGCCGAACAGTGCAGAACCATCAAAAGGGGCATTCGTGAATGACGCCTTAAAGGGTTCCGAGAAGTCACAGTGATGGAGCCAGGCCTGTCTCCTCATGACAAGCCCGACTCCGTCTGCTCTAGCGGCTCCCTCTGTAGCATGAGACAACAGCCGCATAGAGGTGTTAGAGATAGAGCGGAGGGTGGCCATTCAGGAGGAGTACAGATCCTTGTCTCCCTCCGACATGGACCCTGGGGGGAAGCAGTGCATTCCTTGATTAGATCCCGCTGCATCCGAATAACGTGTGCCATGTAGTTCAAGGCCCTCATAGAGAAGGTCACTGAACTGAAGGCCCGCTTCCCAAGATGGTCCATTGCGCGAGACTCCTTGCTCGGAGGATGAACCGTGGGGCTCTCCTGAGCCAGCTCTTTCTTGGTGGCTGCAGCCACCAACATGGCATCCACAGGGGGACCTCTGCTCCAGTGTGATCTCTCTGAAGGGGGGCTCAAAATTTTGTCTGGATGCTTGGGGATCGGCTCTACGGTGTCCGGTTCCTTCCAAGCCCTAGAGGATATGAGATCCACCAGGGGGTCGGGTGGAGGGGACACCCAAGAGGTAGATGGTCCTGCCTCAAATGCCTCAAGGAATACGGACTCATCAGAGGAAGCCTTGGGGCAGACCACCCACCCCTGATTTTGAGCATTTCCATGATGTCTCCAAAGGAGACATCCTCGGGGGGTGACCTAGGGGAGCCTTCCCCTTCATCCAAGTCCGTATCTTCGGTGAGACTCTCAGGGGAGTCGATGTGCCTCCTTTTGCACTTTGCCTTGTGAGGAATCTCCTCGGGGGGGCTGTCCGAGGAGTCCTCACGGGCTGTATCCTGTTCCACTGGAACTCCTAAAGGCGCTGAGGCAGGCTGCCCCGAGGGCCGGATGAGGGGAGCCAGGACCAGATGAGAAGGAGTGCGGGAGGGTGCCGAAGCCAGGACCAGAGGCCTGGAAGCACTCGACAGTGCCTTCTCCACCACAGCAAAAGCCGAGGGGGAGCTGCTCTCTGACGGATCCGAGATCCGACTCCCACTCGGATCCGAAGCGGGGATCGGACCCAGCGCCGAGAACGTCGGATCCGAAGGACCAGTGTGCTCCGACCGGGTCAGAGCCGAAAGCACACCGAATCCCTCGGATCCGAAGCTCAGCCCACGGCTCCGAGAGGTCGGATCCGACAAACTCGAGGGAGCAGTCGAGGCCGACGTGCCCAGGACGGTCGGCTCTGACCTACCCCCAGATCCAACGTGGCTCGGCTCCGAGCGCTCCGAACCGGGAATGCGGGTCGGAGAAGGAGCTATAGGAGTGAAAAAGGGGGTCGAGCTCCCCCCCGGAGGGGGGGGAGGCAAGAGCGCTCCCATCTGCATCTGGGCCTGGATGAATCTCATCATCCGGTCCATGTCCGCATCAGACATGCGGAAAGTGGACCTCGAAGAGGCCACTGAGGCAGACCTGGAGTGTCGCCTCGATGACCTCGACGGGGACCGGATCACCTTCTCCTCGGGTCCCGGGGAGAAACAAGGGGATCGGATCCGAGGAAGAGGAGATCGGGAAGACTTGGACGGAGAGTCACTCTTGGCGGGTGGGGCCGATGAGGAGTCATCGGCCCGCCGCTTAAGGTGCTTCTCCCGCCGCTTCTCTTTCCTGGCCTCCCTATCCTCTGGAGCCGAAGGGGGAGGTTGAGTCCTGGTCGGAGGAAGGGAGGCAGGAGTGACCACTACTGGGGGGGTAGCAGCACCAAAGTACCGGAGGCCGAAGCAGAGTCTGGGGGTAGAAGGCCCGCCAGAACTAGTTTCCACCTTCGATCCTTGAGTGCCCTGGGGTTGAACGCCATGCAAATCGCGCAACCCGAAGAGAGGTGTTCAACCCCAAGGCACCTAACACACCGGCCATCAGCCGGTGAAAGCTTGTGACCACACTTGGTGCATTTCGAAAATATAGCTTTAGGGGCCTCCGACATTACTACAGTAAAGCACACTCACTAGGCCCCTAACACTCAAGTCACACACACACGCTACAACCAGCGGGGGAGGGAGAAATATTTTAAATTAAATTTAACCTGAAAAGCTAAAAAATAATTAGATTAGTGTAAAGGGTAAACCTACCACGCACACACAATCACTCACTCAGAAAGAAAAACCTTATTTTTCTCACAAAAAACGCTAAGAGCTCTGGAACCTAGCTGTTGCTTGAAGAGCGGCAAACTAGATCTGAGGTCGGTTAGGGTAGGCAGGGGATTATGGGTAAGGGGAAGGAGCTAGGAGCTATGCTATGATAGAAGTTGCCGGCTCGTATCCATATCCCAAAGGTTGCTGACAAATGAAGTTCCTACTTCAGATCTTTTGTTTAGTTTCTTCTCACATATCCTTAGCTGCCACACTAGAATCATTTTAATCCATATTCTTAAATATTTAATTTTATCATGTCCCCATAAACATGGGTATTCTTGAACCAGTTCATGTGTGGGTACATAACTTACTGCTATTGCCTTTGTTTTAGCTTCATTAATTTTGTATCCTGAAAAGATCTGAAACTGTCTCAAAATGTTCGACAACACTGTAATGTCTTTTTCTGGTTTTGTCAGGTACAAAACAATATCATATGTGGTTTACTGTTGCATTTTTGAACGGCAGTTGATCGAGCATGGGTTAGTCAAAAGGAGGCAGAATTCTGAATCGGGTAACATCTGTTATACTAAAGTGAATGGTTTGTGTAATTCTATTATCTGAGATCAGCATTCAGAGTGGAGATCGCAGTACAGTGAGGAACAGGAATTAACCCATTTCCTCACTGTACTGCAATCTTGGAGTTGGTATATATAATTTGCCAGGGTCATGTGGGGGTGCAGAGTGGCTTTCCCACTGCAAAATAGTGAAGTAAATGTACTGCTCACTGTAGAGTGTAATGGTACACAAGGGTGCATAGCATGGGTGACTGACTTCACCTCCTGCTATGTCGAATACATTGAACTACAGGTGTCGATGTAATCAGTTTTGACTTGGCTGCTGTATCGATGATCCATATTCGGCATTTCAGGTTGATATCATGATCAGTCAACTGATGCAGTTTCAAAAATACATTAAACCATCATCTGCAAAGCCAACTTTTCTTGACTACCATGCCAGTAATATCATTGAATTTCCGAGTCCCTTATTTTCTTTGTCAATGGTTCTAAATATAATGCAAATAATAAAGGGGAAAGAGGACACCCATGTCTGGTTCCTCTGCTCAAGCAGAAATTATCACAGAGAACCCCACCCACTTTAATTTTCGGCTCTAATCCCTCATATATTTTCATCATCAAGCTTATATAATTTTTTCAGGAAATGCAAATACTTCCACTGCCCTACTCAAAGTCCCAGCTTACTCTGTCAAATGCTTTCTCTGCATAAAGACCCACCAACAGCAATGGTATTTTCTTACATTCTGCTTCCCTCTGGATCATCAATGTTCTGTTAATGTTGTCAAATGTTTGCCTCCCCCTCCATAAAACCACAATGACCCATATCTTATCAGTTTTGGTATTACTTTTGCCATTCTTTTAGCCATTATACACATTATAATATAATATAACACTTTATAATCATGGTTTAGTACTGAAATAGGCTTGTATAGGTTCATAGGTTCATAGGTTTATACTAGGCTATCTGCCCGAGGGCATTTACAAGCCTAGCCCATCGTTTTGTGGCTTACGCCACCCCTTTAGTATGGGGAACTATACCCATTATTTTGCTGTGCCTCTGTCGAGCAGTGACACTGAGGTAATCCCTGGGGTATATCTGCGATCTCCCATCCATTGGTCAAGATTTCTCTTGAACAAGGCCAGCGAGGTGCTCTGCCTCACATGTACCGGGATTTTGTTCCACAGCATAGGGAGTCTTTGGGTAATGAATCTATCCCTCCAGCACGTCCTATTAATAGCCGTGTCGAGGTTTAAGTCTCCCGCCCTTGTGGCTCTGATGGATCTAGATTTTTTGAGGTGAAGCATATTCATCAAATCTGGGTTTGACATGGCCTTGTATGTTAGGCAAAGGTCACCTCTGAGCAAGCGTGTTTACTGAATAGAGCTGGAGTTCTTTCAGTCGGGCAGCATAGGACAGATTTTTGAGACCCTTTATCCTTTTGGTGAGGAACTTTTGTGGCCTCTCCAGCTGCTGCAGGTGTCGGGTCAGATACATCCCAAATGGGGCATTGTACTCAATCATTGGTCTGATGAGTGATGAGTAAAGGGAGACTATGACCTCCCTTGATCTAGATGAGAATCCCTTCATGATAAGGTGGGCAATGTAGAAAGTCTTCCTAACTACTTTAGCTACATGGGTGTCGAATGACAGACTACTATCAACCTGGGTCCCCAGGTCCCTGATAACTTCTTCTGTGCTCAGTGGATTGCCACCTATTTGGTAGCTAGGGGTAACCTTGTTTTTCCCAAAGGGTATGACTGTGCATTTTTTGGCATTTAACTTCAGGCCGTGGCTCTGGCACCAGTTATCCGTTTCTATGAGACCCTTCTGAAGGATATCTGTGTCAGATGTGTTTTCTACTATGGCCAGTTTGCAGTCATCTGCAAACTTTGTCAGCCATAACCCTCCTGTGTTTGCTTGTACTTGAAAAGTAGATGCCAAACAAGAGTGGGCCCAGGACTGAGCCCTGTGGGACACCACTTGTGACAGGTTTTGAGTCTGACATGGCGCCAGCAACTCTGACCCTGTGGGTTCTGTCACTCAGCCAGTTTGCAACCCATCTTGTGATGTATGGGTTAACATTTAAGCTGATGAGTTTTTCAATGATACCCGAGTGGGGTATTGTATCGAAGGCCTTAGCCAGATCGAGGTAGGCTGTATGGACTGCCTTTCCCTCGCCAATGGCTTTGGTGACTGTTTCAAGAAGTCAACCAAGTTTAAAAGGCATGATCTGCCTTTGACAAAGCCAAACTGGGTTGGATCCAAAGTCTGCAAATTCCTATGTCTTTATTTATGAGGTCCATTATGATCCTCTCCATGGCTTTGCAGATTAGGCTTGTCACGCTAATGCGGCGGTAATTTCCAGGGTCGGTGGGGGCACCTCCTTTGTGAAGTCGGACCACAGTTGCAGTGCGCCACTCCTGGAGTGCGTATCCAGAGGTAAGACTTTGATTAAACAGCTGTCCTAGCTGTGGGTTTAATTCCTCATTGAGTTCGTGGAGCACACAGCCGGGAACACCATCAGGTCCCATGGATGCTGTGTTTTTTGCTTTGGAGAGAGCAGTTCTCACTTGGGCGCTGGAGATGTTTAGGGGGCTGCAGCCGGTTGGTATAGATATCTCTCCTTTGGGGGAGGGAGAAGTTTGCACTGAACCTGTCAGCCAGTATGTTGGCAATGTCTGTAGGATCAGTAATCTTCACATCATTTTGAACTAGTTCTGAGCATATCTGGGAGTTTCCTCCTAGGTGTCTAACATAGCTAAAGAAGGCCTTATGATTGTCTTTTGAGTCTTTAGCTATTTTTCTCTCAAATTTGCTTTGGATGATTTTATGAGAGCTCTTAGTTTTTTACTTATAGTGATCAAGGGTGTCTTACCTTTTAAGGATTTTGCTGTATCTTGTAGTAGCTTCCTCCTTTTATTGTAGAGTTTGTTTATGGCTGGGGTCCACCAGACTGGACGCTTGCCTTTGGTACTAAGAGTCTTTGTTTTGTTTGGGATTGCCTTATCCATGCAGTCCTGCAGGTGCTGGTAGAAGGCGTCTGTAAGTGATTCAGCGGCTTGAGTACTGTTTTCCACCAGCTCGGGGGCCTTAAAGGAGTCCACACTAGTCTTTAGAAGTGTGAAGTCGGCTTTTGAGAAGTTCTTTACTGTGGTCTTTTTTATTTCAGGTGGGGGTGGGATGAGGACCTCCAGCGAGATTAGTTTGTGATCTGATCTCACCAGTGAGGGGTATACTTCCGGTGTTGAACATTGTGCTCCCATGTTCGTGATGATGAGATCAAGTATGTTATCTCCTCTTGTGGGGATGGTGACTAGTTGTTCCATGGCATTTGAGTTTATGAATTCCAGGAACTTTTGGGCTAGGGTGTTTGGGCTTGAGTAGTGTTCCCAGTCTATATTAGGGTAATTGAAGTCACCTAGTATGATGGTGTTTGGTGATACATTTATCCCCTCTAGTGTTTTCAGGAAGGCCATGTGAGGTTCCTGAGTTTGTGAGGGTGGCCTGTAACATGCTACAATTTGCAGAGCAGTCTTGCCTATGGTTAATTGCACCTGGATGGTCTCCGATGCATCGTGCGTTGCCACCAGTCTTGAGGTGTGGGTGTCCTTAATGAATATGGATACCGCCCCTCCTTTCTTGGTATTGTCCGGATTTTCGGGCGGAACGCATGATATGAGGTAAAACCTGATAGCTGGGGTGCTCTCAGGAGCCTTGAACCAGGTTTCTGTCACAGCACAGACATCGATGTTCTCCATACTGAGAAGGGCCTCGAGTGCGTGCATTTTGAGATTGAGACTTCTGGCATTGAGCAGCATTACCCTTAGTTTTTTTCCTTTTTTGTGTTCTAGGGTGGTAGGTTTAGAATTTGAGCCTTGCCTAAAAAGGCACTATGGGGGTGGCAAGAGCCTTTGCCAATATCCGGAATCCCAGGGGTGACAGGTGCAAGCCGTCCCTTGCGAAGCAGCGTGGCTTGAAGCTGGATCTCATGGATCCTTACTCTCTTTAGGTATTACACTGCTTTCTTCTAGGATGGTGGTACTCCTCTCCTCCTAAGACACTGTTAAACAAAATCTTCCAGATCTTTATCATTTTCTTCCTCTTAGCTTCCAAACTTCCAGAGGAATACCATCTAATCCTGGGGACTTTCCTGTAGATTGGTTATACATCACAATGTTTGTCTCATCTCCTCCTGTTCATAATTGAGCCTCATCTACCCCATAACCTTGCCATATTTAATTCTTCCATAAACATTTTCATTTGTACCCTATCTTGATTTTCATATTTCTCTACTTTTTACAAACTATCATACAATTTTCAAAATATTTCTAATACCTCTACAGGATCTCGTTACCTTTTTTGTTATAGGCTCCCTAAGTTTGGCAACAGCCCCTTCTACCTTCTGTTGCCTGAGTCTTCATACTAAAAGTTTTTGGGCTCTACTGTTATAAAAAAAAAGTTATGTAAGAGCAGTCTTTCTAAGCTTGTGCATATTATCGATATAACCCCTTATTTTTTGCCTAGCATTCTGCAGTTGATCCTCTTCTTGTTCAGTGAGATTCCCCGTATTCCGCAATACTTTAACATCTGTCAGTTCCTCTAAATAATTCTTACTTCTTAACCATAGCTACCTTTCTTTTATTAACACCCTATATTTAAAATCCATCTTAATTTTATCCCACTCCCTAGCTATATTTTCAGAAGAAATTTCTATCCTAACATCTCCTGAATAATCTCCATTACCCACTCCTTAAATTACTCTCTTTTCAACAGGTAGGTGAGAAAGTGCCAATGTCTGATTTTTATTTTATTACACTGTTTTTATGGAGGTATTATTGGCGCATGATCTGAAATAGTTACTGGGTGGGTATCAATACCTTCAATTAAATGCAAATGTTCCTTTCCTATGAAATATAAATTCTGTCTAGCCTAGCCAGTTTTTATATCTTGGGGAATAATATGTAAATGCATTCTGAACTCCTACTACTGAATTCACATCTTCCATGTCAAATATTTCCATAAATTTCTTCAAAAATCTATCCTCCTTTGTTATATTTTCCCTTCTGCCCCCCCCAGACACATCTTTACTGCTGCTGCACATCAAATTCCAGTCTCCACCTATACGTATTATTGCTTACTAACAACTATTTCTCCCAGAATTTTCTTAAGCTCCATTACAACAGTTTTAGGTAGAATGTAAACACATGCCAGTGTAATTGTCCTCCCTTGCAAGTAGCTCCTTAGCACTACAAATCCACCATTATCTTTTTTTTTTCATCTTGTTTTATCACTACTGAAGCTTTCTTGGTTTGCGTGAGTCCTGCAAAAGCAATAAATTACATAGTTGAAGTATGGTTTTCATGATGGTACTGACAAAGGCAATAAATGTCGCATGTTAGTATGGATGCATTGCAGACTAACTGTAGTTTATTTTGCTAACGGAAGTGCTTTGATTTGTATATGGTCTGAATGGCGACTCACACCAAGACCATTTAGAGGTGCAACGGTACTGCGGTTATGGTGGGTGGGTGGTACTGCGGTTATGGTGGGTGGGTGGTGGCTCTGAGTAATTGCATGCATTTCAGCGGATATGATGTCTTGCTCAGCGCTGCTGGATGGACTGTGGGATATTGCTGTCAATTAATGGATGGATTCACACCATACATGGCATTTGACTATTTGGTGTTGCTGAGTAATGAATTACTCTTCTTTTGCTAGCTTTTTAATGGAGAAATAGATTAGCCATGGTGCTTAACTTTGCGGAAGTTAGAATGACAGTATACTGATAATGTCACTCATTTTCTAATGAGTCATTAATTGCAACATGCTGGGACAATTCGGTCCAGTTCACTATGTATTTTTCTCTTGTAGGTGTACAACAGCCATGCCTCAGTGCTTTGCATATGGTTGCCGTATTTCCGAGACTGTCTGCCTCGGTGTATCATTCCATCGGTTCCCGTGAAATTAAACAGTGTACCCAATGGGTGGTTAACTGTGGCGGAGATGTCGGTAATGTAAGTCAATTTGTCAAAGCTGAGGTAACCATTGTAAAGCCACGGCATTTCCTGTGTTCAAACCATTTTGAAGAGAGCCAGTTTGAACTGAATTTCATGCATCAGTTACTTCCAGAGGGCATGAAGCCACGACGTCCGATTAGGAGACTAATTAGTAATGCGGTGCCTACACTATTCGGTTTCTCCACGAAAACTCCACGGACATCAACAATATTAAGCCGCTATAAACAACACACAAATGTAAGTAATCTTCAAATATTTGCTTATTTGTTTAGTCGCAAATCTGTCCAGTAAGTGCTGTGGACATCAGAATGGTTATTATAACTATTACTTTTGTGAACATTGCAGCTTATTGATGAATTACTAACTACCACACAGCCCACATTGCCAGCGATTGTGACTGAACAACTGTCGTGAGACCAAAAGGTAAGTATTTGCTGCATTCGATTATTTTATTATCCTGCTGTGATTTTGATCACCTTTCAATTGTGATGAGTGGTTGAGGTTAGACTGTGTTGTCTCTGACAGACTGACAGTGCAGCAAAACGTAAAGCAAAACGTAAGCGAAGTGAACCAGCAGCTGAGTTAGTACAGCAGAATGATGATCAACCAGAAGAACGTCCGGCCTGTGCAGAACCCATGCAGGTAAGCAGGCATCCGTACTTGCAGAAAACAGACTAGACAAGCATTTCTTTGCTATACTGCTACGCTTATGTATGTCACAGTAAGCTTCATTTCTATAGGCAATATGAGAACTGCTGTTGTCCAGTAGACATGGAAGAATCTCTGCTCTTCACAAAAGATGGTGAAGTGTTGACAGGCTTGTAGGCTGTCATTGACACGCAATCCTGGATTCAGGGAAAACTGGTTTGAGTTGATGACACAGCATGTCGATGTCAGCCATGTGTAAATGGTGTTATGCAGATTCACGTTTGTATCTAACGAACAATTCATGGTAAACAGTCGATTTAAGGAGAAGATTTTTATTAACGCTTTTTTACTAAGGGGGAAATTACTGCACTAGTTCACAGCAAACTTGCGCAGCATACTGAAAGATGTACATAAGAATGTGAAACGTAAAAACAAAGTTATCTGAAGGGAGGCACCTGCTCAGAACGCCAAGAAATTTGGCAATTTGGTTTAATGTCTGAAAATTGGTTGTCGTGTGTATAATTTCATCAACTGAAAAGCAGCCATTGCAGTGGATATACTCTTCCACCGTTTCTTCCTATATTTAAGGTGTTGACAGAGTACCTTCTATGACTATGACCTTATTAATGTCAATGCTATTGCAGGTGCAAGCAGCAGAATTGGAGGAAGAGGTGGTGCAAGCAGCAGAATTGGAGGAAGAGGTGGTGCAAGATATCGAGGTATACACAATGGAAATTCAGACTTGTAGTATGAAGACGGTGGCATGTCAAACAAAAAAATTTGGAAAAAAAGGTCGTAGTGTCGGAGTGCAAGCAAAGTTAGATCTGGTAAGCCGAACTTGTAAGATGATTGATGCAGCTGTACAGTTTCCAGAGGTTGCAGTGTCACCATTGACAGACCACACGTATGTCAAAAAGTCCAAAGTTGTTCAGACGGAAAGGTGTGAACCGGGACTTGAAGTTAACAGTAGTACAGAATTGGGAACATGTAGCAGGAGAGTGACTGAAGATCTTCAGCAGGAGGCTAATTGCGTTAGTGAGGCATCCACTAGTAGATCCTGTACATATACACCTCTACAGATAAAGGCTTGCAGTACCCCAGTGAAGCTTCCAGCAGAACTTCTTCAGACAAGCATGATTAGTGAATCCTCATTTTCACACTGTGGAAGTGATGACAATGACAAGGATCCAGACTGGTGCTACCCTTCTGACAGCATGTCAACCTCTGAGATGGAAGACACCATTGAAGAACTGGACAAAGATGAAAAAATGATAAGTGAGACCAAGTTCATTGTATTCGAATCGTGCCTTGATTCTCTACTCTTGAAACTGACATGTCCTCAATGCAAAACACCAGCAGTGGAAGTGGAAAAAAGATTGAAGATGGGTTCCTGTGTATTTGTGAGGGTGTCTTGCATTAGTGGACATGAGGTTCTGGAGAGGCAAAGTCAACCGGTAATAGGTCAAATGCCAGCTGGAAATCTACTGCTTGCATCGTCTATACTTTTCAGTGGAAGTACATATGCCCATATTGCGCGGTTCTGTGCATATGTAGGACTGGAATTTATAAGCGAGACAACCTTCTATTCAATTCAACGAGAGTACTTGTTTCCAGTGTTGCAACATACCTGGACTGAGCATCAGAGGCGGCTGCTGGAAGATGCAAAGGGCAAGGAAATCAGGCTAGCTGGAGGCAGGCGTCACGACAGTCCTGGATACTCAGCAAAGTATTGCTGCTATAGTATGATGGACTTGGATTCAGGAAAGATCATCGATTTTGACCTGGAGCAGGTTACCACAGGAATTTCATCGGTAGCACTGGAGAAGAAAGCTTTCAAGAAATGTATGACTAATTTGCTGGATAAAAATCTAAAGGTACGACTGGTGGCAACGGACAGACATCGTGGGATTAGATTCTTGATGCGGAAGGATTTTCCAGCGATTGAACATCAGTTTGATGTGTGGCATATGTCAAAAAGCCTGACAAAGAAAGTATGTGAAGCAGGAAAAAGGCAAGGTAGACGCGAATTACTGCAGTGGTGCCATAGCATTTCCAATCATCTGTGGTGGTGTTCGGAAACATGTGAAGGAAATGAAGTTGTCCTTGAGGAAAAATGGTTGTCTCTGCTCTACCATGTTACAGACCGTCACAGCTGGAGTGGTGCAAAGAAGGTTTCCTGTTGCGGTCACGAGATGCCAGTGATAGGCGGAGATGAGAAGAAGTGGCTCGAAGCAGATGATGCGTGTCACAGCTCATTAAGGAAGATTGTTACAAACCCTGCATTTCTTAAAGATCTGAAGCACATCACGAAGTTCTGCCACACTGGAAACCTCGAAGTGTTCCATGCATTACTATGCCGGTATTGCCCCAAATTTGAGCACTTCAGCTTTGCCGGAATGAAAGCAAGAATCATACTTGCCATCCTTGACCATAATGAGAACCACAACCGGGAACAAGCTGTTGTCCGATGCCCTACCACCAAGTCAGCTTCTAAAGGAGAGCTTCGATACAGAGTGGTGTACCCAAAGGCCAAACAGGAATGGGTGGCGAAACCAATCTTTGAGAAGCGAAAGTTCGACTACATTTATGACCTCATGTTAGAAGTGGTACGAGCCAAAAGAGGCATTTTAGAAGTTTCACCCATGTTGGTACCAACTTTGCCAAAGAATATAGCTAGATGTGAGCGACCAGAGAAGACACGGGTGATCGCAAAACACATTTCTAGATTTGGAAAAAGTAATTGAAAAAGCAAGGCGATCTTTTACAGTAGCAAGTCCTGCAGTTTACTCTGGTGCTTATGTATGTCTGTAGTATATGCTGTGTGTGGACTAAACAGTGATGCTGAATGTTGTAGCAGTTTACATACTGGATTCGCGGAGATGTGTTGCTGTCTTCCAGTTTAATAACTGGATTTGTATCGTACAGTTGTGTCAAGCATGTCTGGGTATAATGTCAATCTGTGGTGTTTTAAGTAATCAATGAATGGTGATATGTGAAAGTCATTGACTGTTTATTATGAAAGTAGTAGTGTTTAGTTGGAATCTGGTGTGGCTGAATAAGAAGGTTTTACATTAACTGATTAATTTCTAGGACTTCTTGTACTTGGTCACATTTGTGACATGGTGTTGCTGATGACATTGTTTTTGAAGTGTAAAGTTTATTTGGGTGAGCATGTTGACAGTGCACTGTAGGTAATGTGTGCCGGTTCATGAGGAGCCAATTTATGAAGAGTACATGTGAAAAGTATTAATGACTTTGATAACGGAAATCTATGCTTGCGGCCTGAAGACTGGGTATTAATATAATACAGGTGAGTAACCGTATTACTGACTTTCTGTGATAATGGAAATCTATGCTTACGGCCTGAAGACTGGGTATTAATATAATACAGGTGAGTAACCGTATTACTGACTTTCTGTGATAATGGAAATCTATGCTTGCGGCCTGAAGACTCGGTATTAATACAGGTGAGTAACCGTATTAATGACTTTCTGTGATAACGGGAATCAGTATTGATGATATAATGCAGGTAAGACTTAAACCAATTCATGCATAAAAATGACTTAATGCGCATCATTACATTACAAGTGGTTGTTGCGGAGTTGGATTAAGTGCCGTGTTGTGTGGTGGCTAACCTTCTATCTAGCCCCCCACAGCCATGTACAGACCCTCCAAGTTTCACTTCTATCTTTGATCTGCTACCGATGCCAGTACTGTGTATTTTTAACATTCCCTAAGATCTCCTTTCAGTCACCAGTACTGTGTATTTTTAACATTCCATAAGTCACCCGATGCATCTACCCCCACCATGTATTTCCATCTGTACTACCCACTCTGTATCTGGTATCACTGCTAAACTTTACGTACTATTTCCTCCTAGTCTCTGCACTGGCTTCCTCCATTGCAGCCAGCAGTGCCTTTATCTGGCTCAGTGTACAGATTCATCGGCGCTGACTGTTCATATTATACAAATATTTTATGTGCCATCGGAGATGTAACCAATGCTCCGATGTATATATGAATGCATAGCTCACTAAAATGTCTGTGGCTTTGGCTCGCATTGTTAACTTTTATATCAATTTTATTACTTTATTACCATGTCTGTACTTAAATATTTGTGTGGTGTCCAGTCTTGTTTTCCTAGTAAACAAATGTAAATAAAAGTAATAAATTATGATGCAGGTGATGTATTATCCTTTTCACTTTGACATTCAGCTTTTCACAAGTTTTGTACAGTACAGGTGTACTTGGCAAGTTGAAGAAACAGGGCTGTGCAGTGTTAAGTACCTCAGTATATGTAACCTATTTTGGTTTGCACAATAGTAAAACTTGGAGGCTATTGTAATTATTGTAATTTAAGTCATTTACTAAGTCACAGGCTGGTCTGATGGAAGACATTGCTATTGCCACAATGCTGAATTGGGTTGCTATTGGCATTGGGGATTGTTGGCACTATGTATAGTCAACGTGAGGAGCTGTGTTTGTAGCAGTGAATATTTCCAATAGCATAGTAGAATGGAGCGAACAGCATGTAGTGCATAATTATCTTGACATACTGTGGTACGGAACTGATATTAGGAGAATGATGGTGAGTTAAAAACATTATTACGAGAAATGGTTAAATAGGTATGCATTGGACAATGTTGCATATAAATATTGCACATTTGGGTGTTGTGTTAAAGTAGTTTATGTGGTAGTTGCTTGAATGGTGTTGTACCATACATGTTTCAATCAGATTTTTGGACAGCTGCAGTTACGATATATGGATTGACTGATTACTGATTCTTCGAAAAAGTTGAGTGTCTAGCATTAATAACATGATACATGTGAGTGGAAGCAAGATTTGTATGCGCTGAGTGTGGTGATGTGAGTGCAGCTCTGACTGCAGCTGTCAGTAGTGTTGTGGTGTGAATGGACCTCTGTGATGCTGGCTACCTTGATGAGGTACAGAGGCTTCAGACAATAGTTCAAAGTCAAGATTGACAATTGTACATTGTAACCAAAAGCCAGCTTTTATTGAACAGTGACACCATGTCTTTGGAGACATGGTATAGTATGTTGGATGAGTATTAAGATAAAATTGCTCTGGAAGGTATGACCTGAAGAAACATTGACATGGAATCTATGACATGAATAACTGAATATTATCTTCTACTGACAGGTGTTGTGCAAGAACCATCATGGTCAGATTTATCCATGGAGCGGTAATGTGTGGAATCCTGGCAACCTGTTATTTCATGAAAAAATAAGTGGCCTGGCTGAGGTATTGTGCAAGCTTGGAACTGACTGGGACAGTAGTTCTCCAAACATCTACTAGTACTTGGACACTGAGATGGGCTGCAGCACTGGTTTGCAGTGACCTTGTGTAAGGTAAGTGAATTACACTTGTAAATCCTTCCCAAGAAATGTGAAATGCAGTGTCCGACACTGATCCATACTGCCTGATCGTAGCTAAACATAAAATGATGATTCTGGTCTGCCTTGTGCAAGACTTGTTATGTAACTGGCAACTAAGTCCTGAAAACTGTTTGATACATTCATGAGCAAGTGTATTTTTTTTTTTTTTTAGCACTTGGTCAGTGTTATGGAAAGTGCACTGAGGACAGTCATTTGATTACAGATATCCTGTAATATACAAAGATAGTTACTATTAAGTGAATAAGATTATGGAGAGATTGCTCGCAGGACCATATAGAAACTTTTGTGATAGGTTCATAGGTTGAAACCTATATGTCCGAAGGCATTTATAAGACTAGCCAGAATGTGTTGGCTTTCAAGGGCCCATATGATTATTCCTGTGCCTCTGTCCAGCAGAGCCACTGAAGTGATCCCAGGGGTAAACTTTCTCTTTCCCATCCTATCAAGGGTTTTCTTGAGTTAGCAAGGAGCTCTGCGTAATGTAGATTGGAATCTTGTTACAAAGCATGGAAAGTCTCTGGGACATTCCAGCATGTTCTATTATTGTGGTGAGGTTTAGATCCCTAGAGCCTTTGGCTCGAGGGAATAGAATAAGGCTTTCTTTAGGTGGTGCATGCCCATCAATTCTAGGTTGGACATGGCCTTGTATGTCAGGCAGAGATCAACTCTGAGCAGACGTTATGCAACCAAGTAAAGCATGAGTTTCTTCACTCGAGCTGCATAGGGTATCTGTTTGAGGCCAGTGATCCTCTTGGTGAGGTGCTGCTTTAGTCTTTTTTCTAGCTGTTGCAGGTGTCTTGTAAGGTACATCCAAAATGAGGTGTTGTACTGTATGATGAGTCTGCGTACAGGGGCACAATGACCTCTTTTGATCTGGACGTAAACCCTGTTGTGATTAGGTGGGGGACACAGAAGGATGGATTTTCTAAAGACTTTGGCAATGTGATTATCAAATGAGAGATTGTTATCTACTTTGGTGCCCGGATCCCTTAGGTGTTTCGTATTTAGGGCACTACCAGCTATGTGGAAGTTTGTGGTACTATGCACATTTTGACATTTAGCTTGAGGCCATGGTTTTGACACCAGGTATCTGTCTCAGTGAGACCCTTTAGTAGGATGTCTGTGTCAGCCACAGTTTTTATAGCCCATGTATACCAAAACCACCAAAAGTCTTTTGAATAATAAACTAACAAAATCAGAATGGAATAAACTTCACAAGAGTCTTCAAAAAACACATAAAAAGCAAAGATTTATTCTAGCACCTGGGTGTAAAACACCTTCATGGAATACAAATTCATCTAAAAATGCTGTTTAAATACACATTTTTTATAAAAATTAAACAAAATATGTTCATAGATCAGTACTAGATTAACTGCCCTTTTGGGCCGATTTGAAACTTGCCAAGTTAGCCCACGTGAGAATCAAACGCTGAACCTTGTGTTTTTAAGGTTAACACCTTAACCATTATGTCATTGTGTGTGTGTGCCTTCTGTGGAAGGTTGGGCGCTGGGCTGGCAACTCGACACTGTAAAACTCCACTGCCAATCAGTGTGGACAAGGTGATCCGTTGTGGCAACCCCTAACCGGGAAAAAGCCGAAAGAAGAATAATTATAGCCCCTAGTTTGCAGCTGTCTGCAAACTTGGGCAGCCATAGTACTCATGTACTTGCCTGTTCCTCGAAGTATATGCTGAACTGGAGGTGTCATGGCACTGAGCCCTGGGGAACACCACTTGTAACCGGTTTCGAGTCACACCTAGCTCTCACAACTCACCATGTGTGCTCTGTCCATAAGGCAATTGGCAACCGATGTTGTGACATAGACGTTTATGTTCAGGTTGGTGAGCTTGTCTAAACAGGTATGGCATGAAATGAGAGGCAAACATTGTAACATTTCATCTTTATTGTCCATGACAAAATAGTGGCAACAGTAGTGAGACCTAATGTAACGTGAAGTCCTACATTAACAAGACAACATCTTCCAAAGTTATGTATGCCCAGTTAGTAGAAACAGTCGCAGTTGTAGACATTCCAGTTATCTGTGTAGCATTTAGTTGTCCCTAGTTGGCTACTCTTTGGCTGCAACTATCTTGTGTAGTCTGCAGTGAGGGAATAGGCAAAGGAAAACACACCCGTGCTATCGAATGAGGAATTGCATGCATAAAACAAAGTTGTCTGCCCGGAAAAACTCACTGCTGTACTATTGGCAAGTTTTGTATGCAAGTATTGGGGCACTAAGGACACAGCAACAGACATGGACCCAGTTTTTGAATCAAAAACTGATATTGTGTAAGCAGTTAATGGCTGTCTGATCAGAAGCCCCTCCAGCAAGACTGTCATTTTCTGCAGTTCACACACTGTGCAGTGATAATTCAGATAATGGGCTGCTTATGAGGGCTGGGGAACCACAATTTCTTTCAAGTATGAATTGCAGGGTTTATATGTCCAGTTGTACAATAGAAGAAAAGTAATTGTACAGGCATTTGAATACCTCTTAAAAGCAAAATGCATTAGGGAATAGAAGCTTGTGTTTGGGTGAAGCTGTATGGGCATGTGAGGGCTGTTACACTGCTAATGTAAGTTTTAATACTGGTAGTTTTGGAAACTGTTCATATGAGTGTATTTCACCAGTAGACTTAAAATCGTTCTGAAAATAGGAATTCAGGAATGCATTTCTAGTGCCTTAGTCAGTCCAGGGAGTGATGCATATTACCTGCCTGGGGATACCTGCTGTCTGTGTACTGATAATGCACAGATTTTCATGTGACAAGGTGACATGAAGGCATTCGCCATGGGCCACATCAGTTTCCTTGTAGATATAGTTCTTGTAATATGTAATCTATACTGTGTGTGCGTGTGTGTGTATATATATATATATATATATATTTTTTTTTTTTTTATATCTGTGTACATATATTTATATGCGTGTGTGTGTGTGTGTATGTATGTATGTATGTATGTGTGTGTGTATATATATATATATATATATATATATATATATATATATATATATATAAATAATGCATTTGCATATGTAATATATTTGTGTTAAAGCTGAAAACAAAAATCTCTGATATATGATGAATAGTGATGTGGCTTTTTATAAGGAGAAACAAAAAGGGTGTGTAAGCAGGTATACTTATCAAAATGCAATTAGACACTGCCCACTGTCTTGCAAAAGCCTCCATGGAACATGTTGTTGCTGTACTACATGTATTACTGTTTGCACACAGTGCTTTTCAGCATGGATCTACATCACGGTATGATCACACACTGGGCCACTTCACGTAAAAAATCAAGAAATACACACCAGCAAACCTGTTATTGAAATCATGTAATAAGACATGTGTAACTGTTGGCATAATGGTAAACTGAACAAAAATGTGTACATGGGCTTTACAAGACTTCGTATAGTGAGTCAGCAGTGATTTGAGTAAGCAGATGATACCTGAACCTTAAGCAAGTCAAATTAGTATTTTTTGTCCATTAACTATTCTGTTTACAGCACTTAAAATATTGTGTATTTCAGGCAAACAGGATAGCCCAGAGAAAGTAGGTATTTTTCTTTTACAAGCGTGTTTCCAAATACTCTAAACTATGCATCCCTGTTTCATGACAGGAAGCCATGGTGCTGCATAAATAAGTGTCCCACTGTTAGAAAGAAAAGGATAGAACTAGGAAACATTGGATGAGTCAAGTCCCCTGTGGTGAGGTGTCAATCAAAGCAACAACAGGTCAAATTACTTTTAGCACTTTGACAGCTTGGGAGGGGAAGTGTGAAGGGGGAGGGGAGATGATCTAATGAGCTATGGCTCAGGCATCACAAAAGAGTGCAAATTAGGATCTCTGTAAAGAAGAAGCAGTAAAACAAAGACTCCAAGTCTGTTCTTTGGCTTTGTCTCAGTTAGTTTTTTTAAGTAGGCATTTAACAGCAGTATTTTTTAGTTGAAATTTACAGAATGAAAAAGCCTTGTGTATGCATGTAAAATGAATGCAGTGACAGAAGTTTCTGAATAAAAAAGGCTGCGTGATGTAATGTGTTAAGGACAAACACTGAATTCTGGGATACATGGAGGTTTACAAAAATGTTTAACTTTCAGCAAGATGCAAGACCCCATGTGGCCAGACTCTAAATATTTAAAAACTTGTAAAGAGTCCCACAGTTGTGTTAAAATATTGGAAACATCTAAACATGATGAAATAAACATGTTTTTTTAGTCTGTGCATGCGGTTCTCCTTTAATATAAGTACTCCTCTTTTCCTTTGTCCCAGGTATTCTGCTGAATAACCATCCTGAAAACCTTTCTTTATCACATTAACATGTTCAGTTCTTTCTAAGTGTGTCTCCTGTAATGTAGCTATTTGCACTCTACAGTTTTAATAAAGTTCACTACTCTTCCTTGGTTGTATTTATCTGTCAAACCATTTAGATTTAAAGACATAAAAAGAAAGCATTATTGTATTAGTGTTATTATTCCCACCTTTTATGTACAACACCTTTTTTGTTAAATGTCTAGTTCCAGCTTTTGTCCTACATGCATACACTGGCAGGTTAAACTTTTATACAGTCATCGTTTGTCATATACATTTGAGCCTATGTCACATCTTATAATACTTTTTGTTTTATTGAAAGCCCTCAAACCAAAAAAAAAACACACCGATACCCTCTAAAACCCATTAACTTAATACTAACACACAAAACTATGTACACCTTCAAATATTGAAGTTTCACCCTCCTAATAGGAACAAAAGCCCCAAACTAACAGCCACACTCACAGACTTGAGTTAAACTAAAAGGAAGGTCAGCCATGCTAAGATGCATGGTGCAGCCATCTAAGTGCTGATTGGTTTTGTCTTATCTTTATACTTCTCCCAGCTGGGAAAACCTCTGAATGCTTTCAGAGAACATTATCTCCTACCCAATTTCTCTCTTCTTTTTTCCCCTCAGCCACTCTCCACCAGACTGTAGCCAGTTTCTCTAACAGATTATTTCCATGGAGACATGAGAACCAGGCAGCCAGTTTCTCTATCAGATTGTTTCCATGGAAACATGAAGACCAGCTGAAAAACTGTTACTGACCATACATGTATTTGCTAGAAAAAAAGCCTCAATATTCAATGTTCTTTTTCATTTACTTGATTTGTCTTAAAACTTGCTAAGTCAATCTAAGGTCTTTAATCCAGTCATTTCCCCATGCAAGAATGAGAAAAAGCACACAAACGTTTCTTTTATCATGTTTTTTAACTAGACGAGTACATCGCAGTGCCTACATTTCTTAAAACTGAAGGAGAAACAGAAGGGAGAAAAAAAACAGTGGCACCCGTTTACAATCCCCATTACACTTAAAAATAGGTGAAAAAAAACTTTACAGCATGAAAAAAAAAAAAAAAAAAACACATGCCACAAAATTGGTACTATTTAAGAAAAAAAAATCTTTACTTACAGTTAACTTTCTCCCTCCTCTTCCCCTCCCCAAAGCACTTTTCCGAACATTAACGACATGAAGTACGGCATATGCTTTAGAGTCCTCCACAAGTCCAACAAATTCTGAAAAAGTCCAATATTTCCAGATTTGCTTGTTCTGTCATATTTCACAAATATATTTATTGCATTGTAATCCCATAATAAGTTACAGGCTTTATTACTGTTCATCTCCGAAATCCTGTCTGTGCTTCGTTTTCAGTGTACTCTTGAGTCTTCTAGTCTAGTGCTCCATTCCTTCTCCTCAACAATTTGTTGAAAATTTTGAAAAGGTTTCACAGGTACAGTCCCTCTGTGTTTTTGTTACCACAAGAATAAGAAGCAGAATCTCCTCCTGTTTCACAGTTTACCTTTTCTTGGACCAACTTTTACATTTCCTCCTTAGCAAGTACTTCATCAAAAAATGATTTTGTCCCTCCAGGGAAGAATAACTTGAAAGCAGCTGGGTACAGCAGTTTGAATCTCACAAATGCATTTCGACATTCTCTGAACAGTGGAATAAATTTGCTCCACTTCTGTCTGGTGTACAATGAATAATCATTCACCACAAACACTCTGCTGTCTTCCACTTTTAGTGCTTTGTCCTTTTGTTCGGAAAAGGTCTAGGTTGCTTTCTTATACCCAGGTTTGGAGCATACACACGATGTGCCCTTTCAACTAACTGCTGTGGAATACCAGTTCAGTTGTTAATTTGTGCTTTCATAAAATTAATGCAGTCTGTTCCTTCCAGCTTCACTAGTATTGCTGAAAATCTCAAGTTTTCCCTAAGTGCTCTGTCCTCTATGTCTGTTTTTTTTGGAACATCTCTTCCTGAGCAGTCTCATATTCAGCCAGCCTTTATCAACTCATCTAAATATCTGTTTAAAGCTTATTCCATTTTTTCCAGAATTTTTTGTGCTGATATACTCAGTGTTTTATTTATTTTAACCAGGCATGTAACAGTTGCCTTATATCTTCTTGTAGGTTACTTGAAGTCATGTCTGAAGGTTGCATTGCTTTTCACTGAACAGCTGCAGAACTTTCCCCAAGTCAGTGTTTCTTCCTCACTTTTTGTAGCTGTTTTTTTGCCAGGTCCTCTGAATTGTTTTATTCCTGGTATCCAGGCAGTGCACTTACTAGCCAGTTACTGAAATTCACCCATAAACACAAGTCTACTGGCCTTTTCTGCTGACTTTCTGTTCTGAGAGAGCTAGAAACAAGCTGTTACTCAATGTGCAGCCATCTTGGAAGTCTTAATAGTTTGCCTTTCTGTCATAGTTCTGTCAGGATCAACCTCTGCTAGTATGATTGCATCTTTAGTAATATAGGTTTTAGCTGCTTTCTCCTGGACAGGTTTGGTGCACACACACAATGTGTAATTTCAATTAACAAATCCTGCTGTAGGACACCAGCCCAGTTGCATATTTGCACTTACATAAAATGGAGAGTCTGTTCCAATTTCTATGATGCAGCAAAAAAAATCCATTTCTGTGTGCCCAGTCTTTTAACACTATTTTTGAAAAGTTCTTCTTGAAAACCTTACGGTCAAGCCAGCCTTTGCTTTATTTCAACCTTGGAGTTTTGCAGTTTTATCAGTTCATCTAAATAGTCAGTTAAAGCTTCTTCTGTTTTTTTTCAGCCTTTTGTTGTCAGAGTTGATATATTCCCTCAAGGTTTCATTTATTTACACACCTCTGAGCAAATATGACTTATTTTTCTCGCTAAATTCATGAAAGCCAATTCCGGTACCAAAGATGAAACTTGAAATGCTTTTTATGGAAAAGTTGTAGGATTCTTCCAACCAGGGTTTTCACTTCAACTTTTCTGGCTGATGTTCTTTCAAATTCTACTTTGCTAGCATCTAGACAGTGTAATTACTAGCCAGTGACTGAAGTTTACTGAAATAATTTCAATATCCACCCCTCTTCTCAGTTTCTGTTTTCACACTGAGAGACAGGAAATTAAGTTGCTGCTCAGAGTACAGCCATCATGGAAGTCTCAAATTCTACACTAATTTCATCGTCCACCACCAACTCAAGTTATCCATGTTCTAGGGATGATGTCCTTCTCCATTCTGATTATGCAATTTGTTTTTATGTAAGAATACTTCAGTGGCTTCTAAGGGCTCAGTTGGTCTCAAGTTTCACAGTATCTGTCCACGGTCATTACAATAACCAACCTTTGCAAGAACAGTTATGATAGTGGCTAACTTCCCACTGCATTCACCCATGAAGACCCTTTATTCTATAACCATCAGTGGCAGTTGTAACCATGTAACCAGGGACACCTCCTCTTTTGAATGGGGAGTACTCCAAGGGGAGGATGGTCCAGGAATCATGCAGTTCTCAGGAGGCCAAACTTCACAATAATGTCTTGGAAAATGTGTGCACTCTTCCTTGTGATGCAGGAACTGCAGGACTTCCAACCACCAGGGGTGATCTCTATCCAAACTGACAACATGACAGAGTGGTTTGGTATATCAATAAGCAAGGAGAAGAACCAGATCTTTTCATCAGCCCAATAAACCTTGGCCCTCACCCCCTCTATCAGCCTTTCTCATATGTTTTTCTGTATGAACTGTTTTGAATATGACCATTTACTGTAAAAGGTTAATGCTCATTAAGTATGATAGCTTCAATACTTGGGAACTGATGATTAGAAAATTGGTTTCATTGCTTCTCCTCCTCCTAAACTATTGAAACCTTCATAGAATAGAGTCTAAATAATAGCTTCTGACAAAGGCTAGATTCTCTGTCAAATGTGTTTACTGATAACAAAGTTCTAGGCAGCCTTCCTAGTACAAACACTTACAAAATCAAAACCCATGTTTAACAGCATGCTTTCCAACTCCTGGTACATTGTGAAGCAATCAACTACCAAGTATTGAAACTTTTATACTGAGCATTTAGAGCCTACATCTGTTAAACCATCAAACACAACCTCAGTTTGCTTTCCAGCACCACTCTGAAACTATAACACATGGATTAGACACTTAATTACTTATACCTACGGCGAAGGCACACAGTTTTATACTAAATCCAGTACCATATTTTATTATTTATAAAAGTAGTTTAAGCAAGAGACAAGTGAGATCACCTGGACCACCCCCCCTCCCAGAAAAAAAGTGCTGGATCTTCCACTAGACTTTTGTAGAGATATTTAGACTATTACTATACTCTGTAAAATCTGTATGGCTTTCTTGGTGCCAGTGCCTGAGGAAACCGTTGTGCACAGGCACTACTAAAATCACTATGAATGTCTGAAAAACAGGCTGGATTACACAAGGCTTACAGACTTCGATAACATGCACTACCAAATACCTTCTGTGAAAGTTTGACAATTCCTTGCCCACTTATTTTTATATTATGTTGTTAACTGGGTAGGTGCACTGATCCAAGGTCATTTTTCAGGCATGACTCAGGCCATCATGACTCTTATTATTTCGATAACTGTGAACAATGCAACAACCAGTGCAAGACAGACCTACTTTACAAGGTGTTTACAGGCAAAGTATTTAACATAAAAGATAGCACACAAGGTCTTAATATACATAGTAATGTAATTACAACAGTACAAGGAGTGTATGATCTTTTTTCATTTTACATTAGTTACAACCATGAAGGTGCAAAGTGTTACTTGCATTATAATGAACCCCTCGTTTGAACCCTCATCCTTTTCAATCATTACCCTCTGCACCCACAAGGCACATGAAGACTACTGTGTGATCCTTTAACACTAAGAAAAAAAAATCTGATATAAGTTGGACAATGGCATATGATTTGGTCCCAATATACCTAATGAATCCTTCATGATGCATCTCCTGAAGTGAACCAGGTATATGTTTGGATTTATCATAACCTCTACACCAGCTAACATAAATGGAGCAAAGAATTAAGGACAAGAGTTATTAAATACTCTAGTACACAAAACTAATTAAGTTCTTTAATTTTAATTTTACTATACTCTACTACACAAAACTCATGGAGTTCTTTAGTCTCCATTATACTACTGTCACTCAACAAGTCACTTAGGCAGCTTTTCCAGGTCACCTATAAAAAGAGGTGCTTGCACTGAGTGGGCATACCTGATTAACAAATAAAGAGATACTCCTACTACTAACAAAATAAAGTATTTATATCCACCAAGTCATGACTTAAATACGGTTTGAGGAACTAGTCATTTGGGTAGAGGGTACGCATCCAAGTTGTTACTACTACTACTAAATATGTTTGCTAATGTATGAAGTAGAAAGAATGACCCTCATGGTACCAGCATGGCTTCAAATACCCCACTCAAACAATGCCTATGTGCCGGACTTACTTGGATGTGACAGTATGTAGCAATACTTTCCTAGAAAGCAAATCATTCTGCTACAGCAAGGGACTGATGGTACAACCATGAAAATAAACAAAAGGCCAACAGAGACTCTAAACCCATTTTAGCAATGCAAACAGGTATCTAACATTATGAATATAGGCTCCTAGTGGTTTACTAGGCTAACAACCACAAGGGTGTTTTTATGCTTAGCCATGCATTCCAAATCTCTTGAAAAGTCCTTGTACCCTTGATAAGTGTAAGTAGGGGTTTGGGTTTACAATCTGCCTGTTATCCATTAGACATATGTGCCAAACCAGGGATGAATTTCCTGTTCCCCATTTAATTGTCCAAGTTAGACTTGAATTGGGTTAGGGAGGAACTCTGCTTCACATGGATGGAAAACTGTTCCAGAAAAGGGGTAGCCTATGGGATACATACCCGTCTCTCCAGCAAGTCCTATTTATATCACTGGCCAGGTTTAAGTCTTCAAAAATGAAGAGTCTGGTGCTGTTTGTTTTGTGGATATGTAGGAGGTCTATCAAAGTGGGGTCTGACAATGCCTTGTATGCCAGACATAAACCTCCCCTCAACAGCCTACAGGGACAGAATGTAGGGATAGGGCCTTGAGACGGTCTGTACAGGACTTGTTACTTGCACCCTGTATTCTTTTAATGAGGAACCTCTGTGTACATTCTAATATTTGGACATGCCTGGTTAGGTACATACCAAAGGGGGCACTGTACTCAACATCAGATGTGATTAATGCTGAATACAGTGGAACAATAACTTCCTTGGACCTAGAAGCTGTGTCATTTACAAGTTGCACAACATAGAATTGGAGAAAACATTCTCCCTGAACCTAGGAAGGCAAATCAGCAAGCTCAAAAGCTGCCCCAAGGATTGCATCCCTTAACACATATAACAATTGTTCTCTACTAATGCAAAGGCAGAACCTTCTTCCTGGTTAAGACTCCTTACAAGGTCTGGACAGTGAGCAAAGTAACTGTAGTATGCAAGGGAAGACAGTAGACTTGGGTATTAGCTTGAAGTCCTACTTTCACTAGATGTACATGGAAAACATTTTTAAATTACAAAATGAAGGCAACTGCATAATTGCATATACAGGTATCAGCTACCAAACATGAATACAAAAAAAGGACCAGCATACAAATCTAGCACAGCTTAAATGCAGTAATTACAAATAAACACGAAAAAGTGGCAATCAGGATTACAGATACGCAACAGACTGCACACTGACCAGGTCTAAAGATAGGTTTACCAGAATGCACTTTGCACAAAAAGGGCCTCCTTTAATTTATGTAAAAATGCAATGCCTGATGACTCACATACTTAAATGTTATGACCCTGAAGGCAAAATATGGATGACTGGGCCCTTCTTCAGTTTAAGTGACTGGAGATGGACAAGTGTTTCTTCAAAGCTCTCAGATACTCAAGAGTGCCTGCATTTTTGAAAGTGTTATTTAGAGAAGTGGCATTTGCTCATCTCGTTTTTACTTAATTTTTTTTTACTGTATTAATTTAACCTAGAAGTGAACTAATCATCACTAACTTTTTTTTTCAACTATGACCAACCGCAATAGCAAAAATAAATACAATATATATGGAGACTTCTAGTCAGACAGCATATTTTCTGGATTTGGGAGAAAACCCCTCCATTGAATATATTAAAACTCCACAAGGCCAGAGTACCCTTGAACATGGAACTGAGGCACAAACCCACTCAACTACTGTACTGCCTAAAGCATTCTACTCAGCAAAGCATGCATGCAAAAGTCTAAAGACAGAAATTCATTCACTGCTTGGGACAGTTTACACCTTGAATTGCAGAACTATCATGAAAGACTTTACAAGCTTTATGCACTTCTGAAATTAACTCAGATTACACATTACAAAAGGACCATTTTGTGTTCGATTAAATAAGAGGCAGAAACAGGTTAAAAAAGACAAATGCAAAATGTTTCTTTTGTTGGTGAGATTTACAGAAAATACATAACATAATTATATAAACTGTACATCAGAACAAAGAACAAGATTATCACTTAATGAAACCAGATTAAACCAAAGTCAAAAGAACACCTAAACCCACTCAACAAGTTGTAGTATCTGGCAGTTCCAAACAAATGTAGAAATTGGCCAGCAGAAAGTATCACAAGGATTGCAGACTTTTACTTTAAGGAAAATAAATGATGAATTTAGAATACAGGGTTTTCTTTTTTTTTTTTGGGGGGGGGGTCGTTGTTCCTTTGACTTTTGACAGTAAAGAGAGATTCCTCAAATCACATATACTTGGTGTTAAGGAAAACAATTCTGTTGACGTATTTCTGAAATTAAAAACAGGAAGCAGAATTAGATTTACTCAAACAGCAGCACTTAACATTTACTCTTTTAGACAATCACTGAAAAGCTCTATGCCAAGAAAAAAAAAACAGCGGGGGCTCTTCTGAAAGTTCAAAAGTGAAGTGTCTCTTCAGTAAAAGCAGAACATTGCACATCTCCACTTTCCTTTACATGCAACTGCTTTTTCAAAGGTAGACATTTGAATCTTCCATACATATCCAGTTTTATTTTAAGGCAGGATCCAGTCAGAAGTGCACGTCATGGTCAATCTTCCAGACAGAGAATCACAGAAGTCCACAATTAGTATACAGTGCCTTGCCTGTGATGAATATTACTATGTAGTGTAAAATGTGCCAGAACTTCAGAAGTAAATATAAACTAGACAAACTGTCAGGCAAAATGTAATACACAGACTAAGCTATGGCTGGTGGTGCTGCCTCATTACAAACTCTGGCTATAAGTATATTTTTTTTCTCTTAAGCAATGCTGTGATTTACAAATCTGTCCTTTACTCCTTAGTAAACAAAACATATCTTTCTACTGCACATAACATACATACATTCAAAAAAATATTATTTCCTTGTGAACTGCTGTTGTGGAATTACAAACTGAATGTGACAAGTACACATTCTATTAACCAAACTCATTCAACTCATTTCAAAATGCTCTATACACAAATTAGACTGGGTACATGAAAATTAAAAAAAAATGAAAGCTCTGAGAAGCTTCACTGTAAAACAACATAAAAACAATCCACTAAATTCTGGCAAGTCAAACAGCTTTCTTCCATCCTTTAGTCCTAATGTCTGAACAGCTCAGATTCTCTGAACCCCTATGGCTGGCTAGTAACTTTTTACTGGTCAAAAAATGAGCTAACGGTAAGGTTGCCACCCATCCCATTGTCAGCGGGACACTCACGGGTTGAGCTGCCTCATCCTGTTGCCCGCTGTGCAAAGTAGCAGGACTTGAAAAGTCGCACTGAATTGTCGTGGAAAAGCCGCAATTATGTCCAGCTTTCCCACGGCAATTCAGTTACGTCACCAACCCGGACCTGCAGGAAAATCTGCTGCCTGTTAGGTCTGGGTGCTTTAATTCGTGCAGCAATTGGCTGCAATTCATGAAAGGGGTGGGGATTGGGGCAGGAAGAGCCCTGCAAAGATCACAGCTGTAGGAGCGCTTTGTTTTAAGAGCTTTTACAGCCGCAAAAAAAAAAAAAAAAAAAAAAAAAAAAAAAATTACGATTTTTTTTTTTTTTACTAGCAAGCCAGCCATCCATCCAGCCAGCCATTCATTCATGCAGCCATCCATCCATTCATGCAGCCAGCCAGCCATTCATTCATCCAGCCATCCATCCATTCATGCAGCCAGCCAACCATCCATTCATTCATGCTGCCAGCCAGCCATCCATTCATTCATTCATGCTGCCAGACAGCCATCCATTCATTCATGCTGCCAGCCAGCCAGCCATCCATTCATTCATGCAGCCAGCCATCCATTCATTCATGCAGCCAGCCAGCCATCCATCCATCCATGCAGCCAACCAGCCAGCCAACCGGCCAGCCATCCATTCATGCAGCCAAGCCAGCCAGCCATCCAAGCAGCCAGCCAGCCATCCATTTATTCATGCAGCCAGCCATTCATGCAGCCATCCATCCAGCTCCTACTCCCACCAACCAGCTAGCCACTCCAGCAGCCGGCCAGCTTACCACTCCAGCAGCCATCTGTCGTACCCATAACAGCATCTTCTTCACTGCTCATGTGGTGACGTCATGGTAGAGGGTGTGGCCAGTGTCATATTGGCCACACCCCGATGTCCCACTTTGGCCCGCTTAAAAGGTGGCAACCCTAGCTAACAGTCTTGCTTGCATGTGCCATGCTGTGAAGCAGTACTTCACATAATGCAGACTACATTAATGGTAAGCTTATTTTCAAATGGTTTGTTAAACCACAAGAGAGGAGGAAAAAAAAAGACTATACCTTCATGCTGCAACAAATGCAAGACACAGTCTCAGTTCAAGTAGAAATAAAGTAACTTTATACAGATCAGCACTGACCAGCCAAGAATAAGGCTGTCAAACTGAATAGTAGGTTCCCAGGGCTACAAACCTTTGGTTATACAGTATAAAGGTTTTAAGGGGCTCAGCCTAAGTGAGATGTCCATTACAAATGGCTTGCCAAAAGAATGCATGATATGGACAACCAGGGTGCAAGGTTTCAAAAAGTATACAAATCCATTGCACTGCAAATATTATTCTATGCACTTTCTTCCCCTCCGCTTGCCAAACAACGATCCTTTGCCCATCAGACTCCAGCCCATTAATTTCCCAGGGGTAGAAAATCTTCCCTCAAATACCCTACAGTGGCAGCTGTTTGGAAGGCTTGTCATCTAGGCAACCTTCATGGAATTCTGTGGACTCACTGGCATCTCAGCATTTTAGAATGACAACCCATAGAGTTGGGTGGTGATGTGGAAACACCTACATCATGGTAGGTTCTAGCAATGCTTTTCTAACACTTGACATGCTCACTGGTGTACAGTCAGCATGGACTACACCAACTGGCATAGACAGGCATAACTTATCCTCCAGCAATACCTCCATCGATCCATCCTTCAATAGGGATTGTGCCTGGAGTGGCAGCATAAGCGATACACTTCTGCCACTCCATCAAGCACCTTTGACACCAATTAAACTCAGGATACCCATGTCTCAGTTATTGTCAAGGCTTTGTCCATCTATGCCAATTAAAGTGCAAATACCAAAGTCTCAACATGAGCAACTGCTAGCAAGGAAGCTACTGCCTCAGAAGAATGGTGACAGAGACAGCCTACAGCCTTTATTTTTTTTTTGTGCCACGGTACAACACTAATAAAAACTATCCACTATCCGAAAGGAACAAGTCTGGCAGTAATGACATATCTTGCTCAGATATACACAACAAAAGGGAAACAAGGGGCAAGTCTTCATTCATGTGGGTGGGTGTGTATGAGAAATAAATGGTTCTTCTGTAAAACTGCAACAGCACTCTCCTCTACCCTGGAAACCAGCAAAACAGGTTGAAATCTAGGCGGCATTAAATGAAACTATAACAATTTTCAAATATTTCAGTCTGGGTACAGAGATCCTGTCATTCTGGAAAACAGTTATAGTATGCACAACCCTGAAGTAGGGGGGCTTTATAAGCAGCAAAGGCAGAAATAACGACCATCAAGAATGTAGTATCCCATATATGGAATTTCAGCACTCAGGTCGATTAAGTCTCAAAAGGGGCTTTTAAGCGAAAAGACAAGTTGAGAAAAGTTTCCTAGCTAGAAGCATGCAGCAGCACTTCACAAACAGGAGATGGCGAACATAAGAAAGTGACAATCGCTAGCTAATGAAAGGCTATGACTGGGTATTAGTGTATTCTAAGTAAGCAATAGCTTCTAAGAATAAGTGACTATAGAAGTAAACTTTTAAAAGTAATTACCATCACAGCAGTCTGAACATACTATGACAAAAAATGATGGTGCTTTTCAGACTGATGCTGTTCCCTTTTAACTTAGAAGTTTCTGTACTTCTAAAGTATAAATTAAACTACTTCAAAATGAAGTACACATGCTAACAGATCAAATTCTAGAACTTTAACCACATTTTCAAAATAGGCTGTTAAGGTAAAACCATACTAGAGTCTGTGCTTCTGCTGTTCTAAAGTGCTCTGGCAGATTTTTCTTTAAATTTTGAAAAATTAAGTTGCCTAAAGGTAAAATGGTGTCCAAAGAACTACTTTCACATTTTCATTACATCTACTCAAGATGCTTCAGGGGAAAAATAACTATTCAACCACTAACTGCATTCGGACACAGTGGGATATTCAAGTCTACTAACTGTAAATCTCCAGTTATTACTAATATCGGATTATTCCAGAAACCAGAAGCTTTGGTTTGAGATTGAAAACGGGCTTCGCCCACCGATCTTAAGGCATTTCTGGTTAAATAAATGACAATGCCAAATGAAGAAATAGAATATAAAGGAAAAGACTGTTAAAACAGTGTAAACTACGCAGGACTGAGAGATTAAGATGATACAAGAAAGCTACAGAGCATAAGAACGCCAACAAGCAGTACAATGAAAATAAAAGCAGAGAGAAAGGTAAACACAGTCACTACCATGACAGTAAAAAGGTTCTATACAAAGTGGCCAGAGACTCCAAAGAATGAGATTAATATACTGCCCTCTGAATCACCAAAAAACATCTTTGACTCAAGTTTAACTACCATCTAAAGATATGTTACTTCAATAATAAATCTGGAACACAGATGCTGCTCCTTACCATCAATTCCTTCTTGAACAGGATGGACTGAAGTTACCTCAAGGAGGCTTTCATACCTAGTAACCATCAGCAAAAACATAACATAGGTTGGAAGTCAACATTACTAAATCCCTCTCACAACCATACTGATAATATTGGAAACCAAATACAGAGGTCAATCTCAAATATCTCTCACTACAGAAATTCTCAAAAAGCTGGAAGGTATTGGCAGAGTTATAAGCAGATACTGACATAAAATTTAAGACCATCTGTATTTCTCCCCTTGAATGCACATTGTCCAGGCATGTCAAACAATATTGCTGAGTAGTCAAGAAATGTTAAGACTTGAGATGTTGAAATAGGACCACGAAAAAAAAAATCACTTTTAGTGGTGCTGGAAAGAACCATAATCAGATATAGTTAAAAGTTATGCAGAGTCAAGACAGTAACTATGTGCGGGGTTAAATATATCATGAAAGACTAATAGAAAAAACATGTAATTGAATACAATGATTCAAAGCAAGAACTGAAGGTGAAAGCTGAGACAGAAGGGAAGAGGAAAGCCCATTTTTTGCTTAAAAGATGCAGTCAAAAGAAATGGTGTAAAACTTCACAGCAAAGTTAAAAGTGTCTTCAAAAGCATTAAAAAAGAAAAAAAAAAGACACGCGAGGGGCTAGAATATGCACACATCTTAAGGTAAAGGGAACAGCATCAATCTGAAAAGCACGATCATTTTTTCCTGAAGCTGAGAAAACAGAATGTAAATGGACAAAGTGCTGGTTATGTTTTACATCAGCAAATGAGCAGTCCTCAACGTATCTGCTTGCTAGACAAAGGGCAACTCTGGGGCAAAATGCTCCTCTCTTAGCTGTTTCACTTAAAATTTTGCAGTTAGTCTGGACAAAGAACATATAAATGAGAATGCTACTAACAATTAACATAGCCTCTCTCTTAGCTCAGAAGACAGAAAAGACAAATGCCTGATGAGTTTGATACTACATTTAGGTGGAAGAACACCAAAAATCTCGGATTTTAAGTATATAACTAGTGGTTACTACAGTCACCCTTTTGGGCACTATCATTGCAGAAACTTAAGAAATGTTTTAAAGGCAAAAGCTAAAAATATAAGCCTATGGGAAAATCTTACAGTTAAAGAACAATTTATAAGTTAGTATCTGGTTATGCTACAGTTAAACTCAGCACAGCATGTCAACCTACCAACAGCTACTTCAGGGAATGCTGACAGATCAGGGTAAACTCAATAAAAACAAAGTTCAGTGACAGTGGAGTTTTTACTTTCTTCACTGTTGTGTGCCCTTAGGGTAGGCATATATATAAATATATTTTTTGGGGGTGTTCAAGGGCCTTGCCACCTGCAAACAATACTTCTCCTTGACGTTTGCTGAAAGAATAAAGTAAACGTGTGTAAACCACTATCGGCATTCATTCAAAAGACTGTGACTGGATCAACATGATTCCAAATTCAGCAGCAGTGAAAAAGGAGCTGAGGCACTAGTGATGACAACAATATGAGAAGGGATACTTGAGAGTATGCATGATAAGCTTTCCTGAAACAAGATATCAAAACTTTTCTCCTGAAGTGTCCTTACCACTTACAAAAGCACCAAAGACTTACGAGATACCTCGAGTGTGTGTTTAAGGAAAAGTAGACAACAGCATACTCGTATTCAGAAAAATTCAGTTTTCTACTTCTGCAAAGCAGGCAAAATGTGAAGTCTAAAACGTTCAAAGTCTGAATTCTTTTCCTACAGCTAAATTCCTGCCATATGCAGTGTCAAGTTACCATATATGCCCAAATCAATCTTTCTTTAAATGAAGCATAATTAATGAAAGATACCTGGCTCCATCCATACAAGGTCGTACATGCAATCACACAGGATTAGCCGGACAACACTTTTTTTTGACTCAATCTGTTCTTTTCATGGACATGCTCTCTACTCTGGGACACCAGTATTTAAACTGAACCAGAACGGTTGCCAGTGCTGGCAGCATACAGAGATAAAGTCCAAAACACTGCCCACACAACCAGAGTTCAGTTAGAGGTTTGAGTGCCTGATACTGTTGGCAAGGAGGATAAGCAGGCCCATTGTGTGTAAAGGGAGAAACAAATACTACCAGTATCTGTCAGAGGAAGATTATCAACATACAGGGTGGCCTACCACTGGGAATTAGGGTTGCAGCCATCATAGCAACTGTGTGGAAGTGGCACGTGCAAGGGAAAGGCACTGTGGGCCACAGCAGTGAAGAGGTTCACCCTTCCCCCACTTAAGTCAGCTCTTTCAAAATGCTCTTATTGCTGGAATGCCAACAACAGTACACAATGCTTCCATGGCTGCCTGAATAATGACCCTCCCCCCAAAAGTTCTTGCCTTAGATGCAGGTGAAACCTGTGGAGCAAAGGTATGAATAAGCATTGTGAAGAGCAGCTTGACTGTCAGCAGGTAAAGCAGCAAAAACACAGAAAAAATTAATCACTTAACCAGCACATATACCATTTCTTAAACTGTACTTGACAAAAGCTTTCAATACTATTAAAGATAACAAAGCAAGTGACATTCAAAAGAGAAAAATTCAAATTTCTTATTTTTCCTCCTGCACAGGTCTTACCAAACACGAAACTGCTGGACATTTATGTGTAGGTGACTCTAGTCCTGTTTAGCTCTGTACTGCAGGCAATAAAGAAAAAATGAAAATAAGGAGAACCACCACAAGGAAATCGAGCATGTCAACTGTAGCAGAAATCCACAACAGCATAAATATTGCTGACAGCAAGCAAACGTCAACCAAAGTGCTTTAAAGATATAAAGAAAGGATACTTGCATATTATCGCAATCACGTTCCAAATCTGTCATAATTCTTGAAATTATGGTCAAACGAGCCACTCTCTTTAATTTCATGAATTTTGACAAATTAGTAACCTGCATGCAATAATACCAAAGTACCGTTTTCAGATAATACTGGTATTTCTGTTCTTCAAAGACAAAAATAAACTAAATAGAATAGTAATGGTATACTTAACAGTTTGCATGACTTACGTCACAATTCAACTGCTTCTTGGAGTTGCCCTATCAGAATACGTCAAGTGGCCTATACCCCTTTAGTTTGCCATTACTGAAAGACGGAAAAACTAACCGGCAGTGCATTAACTGGAACAGTCAGTTAAGCAGTGTTCACATGAAATAAGGGTTTCAACTGCTTAAGCACGCAGGCAGTGCTGCCACTGGAATAGTAGCAACCAAGCACAATTTTCTAACTTCTCAACAGGAAAATAACTCTAGCCCGATGAGAGCCCCCAGGCACTTTCAATTATGTAGCACCTCTAATGCTTGTATTTTCGCTGACTCTGTTTCCAGCCTTATGTCACTGTTGTCAAAATTAGTGCCATGAAATAAAATAAAAGGCAGGGAAATTAACAACTGCATGGAACTCTTAATAATTGTACAGCAATGTATTGACAAATCAGATTCAACTATATGGTTGTGGAGTAGTACACATTGAAAAATAGATATTGACAGAAACTGTAAGCGACTATTTATGTGGGAGAGTTTGGTTACAAGGAGAAATCATTCTTTCTCCCTACAACACTTGAGAACACCAAGCCGTTGTAGGGATTTCACTGGGATTTCACTGTGTAAAACTGGCCTGTGAAGACAGATTTGCAACGTGGTTGTGATAATACGCAAGTACCAAAGAAAGAAAAGTTTTGTCCATTTCTTGCCTTTTCCCCCAAATTTCTCTCTGGGAAGACTTAAGTAGAAGATATGTTTTGCAGGACAGTGGGTATTATCTACAGAAAAAATGTGGAGGACATGTATTTAAGCATACATAGTATGCAGATAAGAACTGTACTCTTTTAAACAACTGAGTACATACAGCAACCCCCCTCCCCCCCAACAGAATCCCTCTAAGCTCCATATAGAACATACAACAACTTCACGTATAGCAGAACCACAACTGTGCTGCTGGCCACATTCTGACAACCAAACGTGAAAAGTAAAAGATCACTGTGCACTAAGTAGCAGAATACTTAACTATCAGTTGGCCTTAAATGCATGAACATAAGGCATACATGTGCTCAACACACACACCATCATGCACACACACTTAAATTATGGTAGCAAATCTAATATACCATGCAGACTTTGGATCATACAGATGCACACAGTGCAATGTTCACTTGCAAACATGGAGAAAACAGCATTTGCTATTAGCACAGTTATTTTCCAAATAAAATGGCAAACTTGCTTAAAGTTGTTCACAAATTCGCAAAACAGTCTCTGAATGTCACCAAGATGTGAGGGAAAAGAAACTTACATATGCAAATGGCTTACCTTTCTAGCTGTCAACCATTTCAAACCCTTTTCACTGATCACATTCAAATGAATAAACTGGCAAATCTGTAGTTAGGCATGCCCAATTACTGTCAAACGTTTAACAAATTAGTAACAGGGCTTACATTTTTTTTTTTGAATGCTGGAGAGTTCAGCATCTTGGTTTTGGCAAACCAACACTCAACTGTCTCCTCACAGCTATTATACCTAAATTTTACTGTATGGACAGGGCTGGTTAAGCAAGCTCCATAAAAAGAATACAAAATGAATTAGGACTACATGCTGTAAGCAGAAGTTAAACTGATGTTTTATTCTTGCTCATTTCTACCTGAAAGATAAACAGGTATGTTCAGTATTAATCCAAAAGATAAAACAACATAAAAAGGTGGCCATGGTAAGTCCTGTCACAATAATGAACTATTCTGTCAAATTAAAACTAAATAAATAAATAAATAAAACATCAGCCTTAGGTACACTGGTGAAAGCATCCCCATGCAGGGCGTCTTACCTAATATAACAATTTTTGGAAGTTGTACGCCTTTGGGGCAGAATTAGTTGGAATGGTCTGCTGACCAACTTGCAAAACTGTTATCCAAGTTTTATTTTTAATGTTATTTCTAAAGGATAAATGTCGAAACACCAGTTTTACCATCTTCTGTTTCCAGTGTGTACTCAACTGATTTTGTACTGCTTTTAGGTCAAATGTTGATGCAACACACTTCAAGTACATCCAAGCTGCAAAAATATCCATATTGTACAACAATCTGGCATTGTAACTATGAAACAAATCATTTTTTTTTCAGAAAGAAAAGAGAACTTTTAATAACACCTAAACCCTTAAGTGCAAGAGATGTGAGAAGCCAACTTAAACATTCAGCCAATGCAGACACAGATGCCTGTAAAGACTGATGACCGAAGGCTCAAAATCAAAAACAATGTATATTCTCCCCAAAACTGCAAGACAGATCTTCCTACACTGTACCCAAAAGACATATGACTGAAAATTACAAAAATAAACAAAATAGCTTTGTTGTTACCATCGGAAAGGTCTGGATTTATTAAAGCAGAAAACAGGCTTTAGGAATCCTCAGGGGTAAGGTTCTAGCAACTTCTTGGAGACTGTTGGCAGAAACTACTACTTTAGGGGTAAGTTCACTGCCTACAGCTACAGTTCCAGTACACAGAATACCATGGTCTGTCACTACTGGTAAAGAAAAGTAGATGTGATGATCTCTGCTCTATAAAGTTTCAGAAATTAAGACTGGCCATTGTCAGAAACTGAGTGAAAATATAACCTTAATAGAGTTGATGGTTCTGTGGCTCCAACAGACAGGCATTCTCATAAACCCAAACTGAAAGATGGTCTTGAAATGTATTGCATCTTCCACACTCCAGACAAGAAAGCACACTCCAAAATCAAGGAATGCAGAAAATTCAAACAGGATTATATTGCTTCCTTTTCATATTTCCAGAAGACTGACCTTCACTCCACATAACAACCACCACCACATTCAAAGTGTCTGCCTTTGAAAGGATGCAGAGATCTAGCACTGGTTTTGCAACATTATCTGAAAACCATCTGTATTACTTTCACTTATGGCTCACAACTGATGCAAAAGTACAGAGTTAAAAAAACAATATTTCTATAAATCACTGAACAGGCACAGAGACGTTAATGTATTGTACAATTATGAACCGGAGATTAAACTGTAGGAGTACGGACTGCATGCCCTCCAGAAAAGTTTAAGTCACTAATGTAAAATCAACTGTGGAAGGCTGGTGGTACAGTACGTATGCTGAAAAGTCTTTCAAGTCTTACATACTGTCAAAAGACATGAAACGTTTCATCACCACTAGTTTGGATGTGTCACCATTTAATATGGAGACCACATAAGCAAAAGGTGTATGTATGTATCAGTGCAAAGCACGGTACTGAATGTACTCCAATACATGGATCTGAGAGGGAGGCTCTTCACTGTCTTGACTCTCGAAAGCAGCACTCACATACAGAAATGTACATTATCACACGTAAGGACCAGAGACAGAAATTAAATAAGGATTCTGAAGTAGTAAATTCCTAGTAGCGATAGTAAGGACTTCTGGATCTGGAGCGTGAACGCCTGTGTAAGAAAAAAACAAAGAAAATAAATCTTTAGCAGTTCTGCCCATCTCTGACATACTAAACATGCAATGAATCACCAGCACAATATTCATCTGTCAAACATGGACTTTATACATTTTAAAACAGTTAACACATGAAATAAAATTATCCAGTGAAGGACACCTGTGACAGTACTATGTATAGCAGGTAACTTCCTAACTTGATTTTCAGCAAAGTACCATCATGTAGGTCCTTAATCCCTTTAACATTATGCCCCTAACTGGAACTCACTGGCAAAGTCTCACAATCAATCAGCTGTTCTTTCACCCATGCCTTTTCAACATCAATGATAATGGAATATTTTCATGAGATCATGTTGACACTCACTTCCTTAGATCTTTTCCATCATGACTTAAGAGGATAGGAGGACCAATGATAGACACTGCATTAAGTGGCCTTAAAGCCAAAAAAACTGTAATCTTTACAGAGACTGACATTTGACTGTCTCACTCTGCAGGTCTAGCCTAAGGCTATGAGTTAAAGTAGGTACGTACTTTATGGTGTCACTTTAGGGTAACTTCAATCAGTAAGTCTTTTATATTTATGCCACTGCCCATGTAGATTTCATTACCTCTAAGGCCCTTTCTCATGACGGCCCTGAGATAGTACTGATAGTTACTGGAGGATACTTTGGACATAACAATGGGAAACACACATCACTTTGACAACTGCCAAGGGACCTTAACATCTACATGGGCTACCAACTCAGGCAGACAGGACACACCATTTTACATTTTATAGGTTCATAGGTTCATACTAGGCTATCTGCCCAAGGGCATTTATAAGCCTAGCCCATAGTTATGTGGCTTTCGCCACCCCTTTAGTTTGAATAAAAACTATGCCTATCATTTTTCTGTGCCTCTGTCAAGCAGTGACACTGAAGTAATCCCTGGGGTATATCTGCGATCTCCCATCCATTGGTCAAGATTCCTCTTGAACAAGGCCAGCGAGGTGCTCTGCCTCACATGTACCGGGATTTTGTTCCACAGCATAGGGAGTCTCTGGGTGATGAATCTGTCCCTCCAGCACGCTCTATTTATAACCGTGTCAAGGTTTAAGTCTCCGCCTTGTGGTTCTGAGGGATCTAGATTTTTGAGGTGAAGCATATTCATCAAATCTGGGTTTGACATGGCCTTATATGTCAGGCACAGGTCACCTCTGAGCAAGCGGTATGAGACTGAATAGAGCTGGAGTTCTTTCAGTCGGGCAGCATAAGACATATTTTTGAGACCCTTTATCCTTTTGGTGAGGAACTTTTGGGGCCTTTCAAGCTGCATCAGGTGTCTGGTCAGATACATTCTGAACGGGCATTGTACTCAATCATAGGTCTAATGAGTGATGAGTACAGGGGACGATGACCTCCCTTGATCTAGATGTGAATCCCTTCATGATCAGGTGGGCGATATAGAAGGTTTTCCTAACTACTTTAGCAACATGAGTGTCAAACGAAGGCTACTGTCAACTTGGGTCCCCAGATCCCTGATGACTTTTCTGTGCTCAGTGGATTGCCACCTATATGGTAGCTAGGTAACCTTGTTTTTCCCGAAGGGTATGACTATGCATTTTTTGGCGCTTAACTTCAGACCATGGCTCTGGCACCAGTTATCCGCTTCTGTGAGGCCCTTCTGGAGGATATCTGTGTCAGATGTGTTTTCGACTATGGCCCAGTTTGCAGTCATCTGCAAACTTTGTCAGCCATAACCTCCTGTGTTTGCTTGTACTTCAGAAAAGTAGATGCCGAACAAGAGTGGACCCAGGACTGAGCCCTGTGGGACACCACTTGTGACAGGCTTTGAGTCTGACATGGCTCCAGCAACTCTGACCCTGTGGGTTCTGTCGCTTAGCCAGTTTGCAACCCATCTTGTGATGTATGGGTTTACATTCAAGCTGATGAGTTTTTCGATGATACCTGAGTGGGGTATTGTGTCAAGGCCTTTGCCAGGTCGAGGTAGGCTGTATGGACTGCCTTTCCTCATCAATGGCCTTGGTGACTGTCTCGAAAAAGTCAACCAAGTTTAAGAGGCAGGATCTGCCTTTGACAAAGCCAAACTGGGTTGGATCCAAAGTCTGCAAGTTCCCTATGTCTTTATTTATGAGTTCCATTATGATCCTCTCCATGGCTTTGCAGATAAGGCTTGTCAAGCTAATGGGGCGGTAATTTCCAGGGTCTGTGGAGGCACCACCCTTATGAAGTGGGACCACAGTCGCCAGCGCCACTCCTTGGGTACGTATCCTGAGGTGAGGCTAAGATTAAACAGCTGTCCTAACTGTGGGTTTAATTCCTCGTTGAGTTCATGAAGCACACAGCCGGGTACACCATCCGGTCCATGGATAATGTGTTTTTTACCTTAGTGAGGGCAGTTCTCACCTGGGCGTTGGAGATGTTTGGGGGGCTACAATCCTCTGGAATAGTTATCTCTCTTTTGGGGGGGGGGAGTAGTTTGCACTGAACCTGTCAGCCAGTATGTTAGCAATGTGTGTAGGTTCAGTAATTTTCACATCATTTTGAACTAATTCTGAGCATATCTGGGAGTTTCCTCCTAGGTTTCTAACATAGCTAAAGAAGGCCTTATGATTGTCTTTAGAGTCCTTGGCATTGAAAATAGATATTGACAGAAACTGTGTTTACTATTTATGTGGGAGAGTTTGGTTACAAGGAGAAATCATTCTTTCTCCCTACAACACTTGAGAACACCAAGCCGTTGTAGGGATTTCACTGGGATTTCACTGTGTAAAACTGGCCTGTGAAGACAGATTTGCAACGTGGTTGTGATAATACGCAAGTACCAAAGAAAGAAAAGTTTTGTCCATTTCTTGCCTTTTCCCCCAAATTTCTCTCTGGGAAGACTTAAGTAGAAGATATGTTTTGCAGGACAGTTGGTATTATCTACAGAAAAAATGTGGAGGACATGTATTTAAGCATACATAGTATGCAGATAAGAACTGTACTCTTTTAAACAACTGAGTACATACAGCAACCCCCCTCCCCCCCAACAGAATCCCTCTAAGCTCCATATAGAACATACAACAACTTCACGTATAGCAGAACCACAACTGTGCTGCTGGCCACATTCTGACAACCAAACGTGAAAAGTAAAAGATCACTGTGCACTAAGTAGCAGAATACTTAACTATCAGTTGGCCTTAAATGCATGAACATAAGGCATACATGTGCTCAACACACACACCATCATGCACACACACTTAAATTATGGTAGCAAATCTAATATACCATGCAGACTTGGGTTCATATAGATGCACACAGTGCAATGTTCACTTGCAAACATGGAGAAAACAGCATTTGCTATTAGCACAGTTATTTTCCAAATAAAATGGCAAACTTGCTTAAAGTTGTTCACAAATTCGCAAAACAGTCTCTGAATGTCACCAAGATGTGAGGGAAAAGAAACTTACATATGCAAATGGCTTACCTTTCTAGCTGTCAACCATTTCAAATCCTTTTCACTGATCACATTCAAATGAATAAACTGGCAAATCTGTAGTTAGGCATGCCCAATTACTGTCAAACGTTTAACAAATTAGTAACAGGGCTTACATTTTTTTTTGAATGCTGGAGAGTTCAGCATCTTGGTTTTGGAAAACCAACACTCAACTGTCTCCTCACAGCTATTATACCTAAATTTTACTGTATGGACAGGGCTGGTTAAGCAAGCTCCATAAAAAGAATACAAAATGAATTAGGACTACATGCTGTAAGCAGAAGTTAAACTGATGTTTTATTCTTGCTCATTTCTACCTGAAAGATAAACAGGTATGTTCAGTATTAATCCAAAAGCTAAAACAACATAAAAAGGTGGCCATGGTAAGTCCTGTCACAATAAAGAACTATTCTGTCAAATTACAACTAAATAAATAAATAAATAAAACATCAGCCTTAGGTACACTGGTGAAAGCATCCCCATGCAGGGCGTCTTACCTAATATAACAATTTTTGGAAGTTGTACGCCTTTGGGGCAGAATTAGTTGGAATGGTCTGCTGACCAACTTGCAAAACTGTTATCCAAGTTTTATTTTTAATGTTATTTCTAAAGGATAAATGTCGAAACACCAGTTTTACCATCTTCTGTTTCCAGTGTGTACTCAACTGATTTTGTACTGCTTTTAGGTCAAATGTTGATGCAACACACTTCAAGTACATCCAAGCTGCAAAAATATCCATATTGTACAACAATCTGGCATTGTAACTATGAAACAAATCATTTTTTTTCATAAAGAAAAGAGAACTTTTAATAACGCCTAAACCCTTAAGTGCAAGAGATGTGAGAAGCCAACTTAAACATTCAGCCAATGCAGACACAGATGCCTGTAAAGACTGATGACCGAAGGCTCAAAATCAAAAACAATGTATATTCTCCCCAAAACTGCAAGACAGATCTTCCTACACTGTACCCAAAAGACATATGACTGAAAATTACAAAAATAATAGCTTTGTTGTTACCATCGGAAAGGTCTGGATTTATTAAAGCAGAAAACAGGCTTTAGGAATCCTCAGGGGTAAGGTTCTAGCAACTTCTTGGAGACTGTTGGCAGAAACTACTACTTTCGGGGTAAGTTCACTGCCTACAGCTACAGTTTCAGTACACAGAATACTATGGTCTGTCACTACTGGTAAAGAAAAGTAGATGTGATGATCTCTGCTCTATAAAGTTTCAGAAATTAAGACTGGCCATTGTCAGAAACTGAGTGAAAATATAACCTTAATAGAGTTGATGGTTCTGTGGCTCCAACAGACAGGCATTCTCATAAACCCAAACTGAAAGATGGTCTTGAAATGTATTGCATCTTCCACACTCCAGACAAGAAAGCACACTCCAAAATCAAGGAATGCAGAAAATTCAAACAGGATTATATTGCTTCCTTTTCATATTTCCAGAAGACTGACCTTCACTCCACATAACAACCACCACCACATTCAAAGTGTCTGCCTTTGAAAGGATACAGAGATCTAGCACTGGTTTTGCAACATTATCTGAAAACCATCTGTATTACTTTCACTTATGGCTCACAACTGATGCAAAAGTACAGAGTTAAAAAACAATATTTCTATAAATCACTGAACAGGCACAGAGACGTTAATGTATTGTACAATAATGAACCGGAGATTAAACTGTAGGAGTACGGACTGCATGCCCTCCAGAAAAGTTTAAGTCACTAATGTAAAATCAACTGTGGAAGGCTGGTGGTACGGTACATATGCTGAAAAGTCTTTCAAGTCTTACATACTGTCAAAAGACATGAAACGTTTCATCACCACTAGTTTGGATGTGTCACCATTTAATATGGAGACCACATAAGCAAAAGATGTATGTATGTATCAGTGCAAAGCACGGTACTGAATGTACTCCAATACATGGATCTGAGAGGGAGGCTCTTCACGGTCTTGACTCTCGAAAGCAGCACTCACATACAGAAATGTACATTATCACACGTAAGGACCAGAGACAGAAATTAAATAAGGATTCTGAAGTAGTAAATTCCTAGTAGCGATAGTAAGGACTTCTGGATCTGGAGCGTGAACGCCTGTGTAAGAAAAAAACAAAGAAAATAAATCTTTAGCAGTTCTGCCCATCTCTGACATACTAAACATGCAATGAATCACCAGCACAATATTCATCTGTCAAACATGGACTTTATACATTTTAAAACAGTTAACACATGAAATAAAATTATCCAGTGAAGGACACCTGTGACAGTACTATGTATAGCAGGTAACTTCCTAACTTGATTTTCAGCAAAGTACCATCATGTAGGTCCTTAATCCCTTTAACATTATGCCACTAACTGGAACTCGCTGGCAAAGTCTCACAATCAATCAGCTGTTCTTTCACCCATGCCTTTTCAGCATCAATGATAATGGAATATTTTCATGAGATCATGTTGACACTCACTTCCTTAGATCTTTTCCATCATGACTTAAGAGGATAAGAGGACCAATGATAGACACTGCATTAAGTGGCCTTAAAGCCAAAAAAACTGTAATCTTTACAGAGACTGGCATTTGACTGTCTCACTCTGCAGGTCTAGCCTAAGGCTATGAGTTAAAATAGGTACGTACTTTATGGTGTCACTTTAGGGTAACTTCAATCAGTAAGTCTTTTATATTTATGCCACTGCCCATGTAGATTTCACTACCTCTAAGGCCCTTTCTCATGACAGCCCTGAGATAGTACTGATAGTTACTGGAGGATACTTTGGACATAACAATGGGAAACACACATCACTTTGACAACTGCCAAGGGACCTTAACATCTACATGGGCTACCAACTCAGGCAGACAGGACACACCATTTTACATTTTATGTGAATAATGCACATCTCTTGGACCAAGGAAACCATCTCATGATGCATTACATTGTCAGTGCTACATATTAATCGAAGTATATGGTTTGGGAAAGAACTCACAGACTTCTGATCTTTGTGGTATTGCACACCTGCATGTGTATGACCAATCTGCTGAATGCTAGACAATGTTTTTATTCTTATGAATAAATCTCAAGCATCACTACTAACAGGAGCAAATTTATTTATTTCCAGTTTTTTGCCCGGGGGAGGTCCATTGGGCTCAGGGAGCCCATTTTCAGTGGAGGCCCAGGGAGAAAAGCTCCGCATTACATAGTGTAGTTACAGATACAATCAAAGTAAAGAAAACACATTACATAGTGTAGTTAGTAAAGAAACATAATTACAATTTCATTTTATGCTAGAGAACAGGAATAAATTCTTTGGTTACATAAATTGGTTACAAAATGAATTACGAGAAAAGGCCATGAATACCTTCCTCAGCGAAAATTATTTTTATTTAAACAATTTAGGCTAGGCGAATGCCCTGTAATAACACACTTTTAAAATGTGGTGAATCATGTCTTGCTGGGACCCTGAAAGACAAGCAGGTTTTCCTGTACTAGACGGACATGCAGGGAGTTAAAAGCCTGCTTATTAACTATTTATCTGCCCTACCTTATGAGGAGACAACCAACTATTCCAACTGGCATGAAGAAGCTGTACTAAACAGAAAATATCTGAGCACGTTCTTAAAGACCATTTTATTCAGGAAAGCTGATGTAATGATCACTATGCCAAGAAAATAAGAGTGGCAACTGATATCACTAAGTAAAGGCAACAAAAATATTTAAGGAAGAAACAGAGTTTGCATGGAGTGTAACTTTTTTTAAACAAAAACTATAAAATGTGATGAGCCTATAATTCCAAAATCCTACATACAGTAACCCATGACCAGGGACATACTGTTTCTATTTTTCTAGGAAAATTCTGGAAAATTCCGCAATGTGGACTGTCAGAACTGTGAAAATTGTGATACTCATCTATCCACTTCAACACTAGGACTGGACAGCAAGATGAAGCAATTTTTTGGCACCTTTAAGATTCTCTGAATATCTAAAATTCATCCCCTAGCTCCCATACTGCACTGCACCTCTCCTTTTGTCCAGATCCATTCTGAGCTAAGGACAGTATAAACCAAGAGGAACCACCACCTCAAAACCATGTCTCCACAGAAGGGAGTATGCAAAGGGAAGAGGAAATGTGGGTGGGTTTACTGAAAATGATGGACACTGATCATGAAAACCTAACACTACAGTATGCATGTATCTTTCACAAATTGTATATTCCAGTCTACACATCAACACTAAGACACAGACCCTCAACTTAAACCTCTTGGGTGGCATTAAGACGTAAAGTAGTCTAGAAGGAAAACCTAGACCTTGTGATCACATCCAAATTAATTGGCTTGAAAAAGTATGCTGTGAAACCCAACTTAAAGCCGCACAAGTACTACCTATTAGGAATTTTTGGAAAAGGCTAAAGAAATAACTAAAGCTCTATTTGAATGTGCAAATTTTGTTTATTTGGTGCAATTTCACTGGACAGGATAACCTCACATACTTTCTGTCCCAATCTGTTGGGTATGAATGAGGCAAACAGATGATACTTTTTCTTGTACATTTGAAGATGAACACCTAGGCAATGAATTCAAATGCTGTCTTGGGTTGGAATACTGAGAGCTCACAGGGAGGTTGACTGGTTAGGATGAATTTTGTTGCCACTTCTGACAAATACTGACTTAGAAGTACGGACACCCTGCCTTTATGAACTATGTTATATGAAGGATTGGTGGGGGAGCATGTTTGAATTTTAGTAACTCTTCTAGCCTGTTAAATGTCACAAGAAAAACAGTCTTCTACGGTAACTACTTAATACTGATTTTACCAGCAAGTACAAAAAGAAGGCATTATTTCTACCAGCATAAAGATTAAGTTCTAGTGAGGGGACAAGTTCCCAGGTAGGAAATCTAAGAACAGAAATCTAAGCAATCAAGGAAGTCCCTCTCAGAAATGGTTTGCAAACTAAACTTTCTAAAGACGCTAAAGGTAAGAGTTCATTCCTTGGTGACATTAAGAAATAGCTGCTAAATGGACTTTTAACAGTACAGCTGCTAGGGCCTTGATCAAAGATATTAGCTAAAAACTGCAGAGCTGTCAGGAACTGAAGCTGAGAAGGGATCTAGACCTTGATCAGCCAGTTTGTGTCTGCATATTTTACTGATGGAAGACTTCTGGAATGCTGTAAGGCTCTGGATCAACTGAAAACAGTAAGCTGTGCCCCCCTGACCACCAAAGAACTAGGAAAAACCAAATGGTTAGACTGAAGAACTAAAGGTTTGGGTGAGGCATACCGAATGGGTAAGACAGAGGACCTCTGTGAGGTGTGAAAAGAGGAGGCTTCTTTAGTACAGCAGCAGGAACCATACTTGTCTGGACCACAATGGGGCTGTGAGGTTGACCTTAGCCCTTGTGTATTTTGTCTTTCTACAGAAACGTCATTATCAGTAGAAACAGAAGGGGGGAGGCAGAAGAGACTCAGAGGCCCTGCTGGACCACAGCATCCCAGTGAGTCTTGTCCCAATGGCAGTCTTAGGAAAGAGTAGCTGTTGAGTTTGGAGTTGGTTTGGGGTGCAAACAGACCTCAGCAAGGCCTTTCCCAGTGGCAGAAGATGGTGTTCACCACTCAATAACTAAAAGGCCACTCATAAGGCATCAGAAAACATCATCTGTGCTTGTCTACTAGTGAGATGGCCTGAATGGGGATATGCAATGCTATTACTAAGCAGTGCACTGACTTGGCCCTTTCCCACAACTGCACAGTCTTTCAATGAAGGGGTAATGGGAGTGTGCTTCCACCCTATCTGCTGATGTACCAAACCACAGCCATATAGTTAAGATTGGAAGGGAAATGCAACCTGAGGAAGGGGTCCTGCAAAACCTGCAACATTAGGTGGACAGCCCTCAATTTCCAAGAGAGTGCAGGGTGGCCTTTTGCTGTGACCATTTCCCTTAGGCCACCTGCTTTAAACAATGACCAAAACACTAGGACAGAAGCATCCATGATAGCAGACAAGTTAAGAAAGGAAGGGACAAAAGGACAGCCTTCAGGCACCATGCAAGAGGTAGAACAGCCAGCCCCAAAAGCCTCGAGAAGACCAACCCCCTAGCCAAAAAGTGAAATCTTTACATAGGGGATCATCTAAACTCTTCACCGCCATCCAAGTCTGTATCTTCTATGACTTGACTGCATGCAGGAGTCCAAATGTTTCTCTTTACACATATGTTTACTAGGACCCTGCCATGTCTGGATTTCTGGGGAAGGTTCAGAATCAGATTGGGAATTCATGTGGCAACTATCCCTACTAAAAGAAGTGGACTGCCCCCAATCGGGATGTAGCAATACTTGGGGGGGGGGGTGCATGTCAGAGACACTCGCTCTATGTTTTGACAAAACCCTTTCATAGATTCATAGATTCTTACTAAGCTAACTGCCCTTGCGAGCCATTTTAAGCTTAATTATTATCCTTTGCAGAGACTCAAACCCTGCACCTTGTGTTTGTAAGGCAAACACCTTAACCATTAGGCCACCCTCCCAAACACCTCAAAACGCAATGGACGCAAAAGGAGCTGAAGCAGAATTAATCCAATATGAAAAATGGACAGGTAGATCATTCTCCTCTCCGATCCACCCTGGCTCAAAGATCGACAATGGGGTATCACTATTGAGTGCCAAGGTATAGACAGCGGAAGACATCTCCAATACCTTTGGAGTCAATTCTATCCCTCAAACCTTTGGCTCAAAGACTCATCTCAATCTGACAAAATTGAAGTCAAATGAGTAAGGGATACAGTTGGAGTCAAAACTGAAAGGACTATTGACTCCAATGTAGGTGTTCTGAGGAGGCTCAGATCCAAAAGCCAGACCAGAACTGAAGACACCAATGGAGGTGCAGACTGGGACAAATCCGGCATGCCCAAAGGGGGACACAGTGCTGGGAGGGCTCCCAATTTAATCTGCGTTCGGAAGAACCTCTGCAGCATCTTGTCAATGTCTACTCTGGTAAGGCATGAACATATGGACCTCAAGGATGAAGCCACTGAAGATGGCACAGAGGAATGCCTCTCCTGCTGGAAGGGGGAGTGGAACCGATGACTCACTGGCCTCAGTGAGAAGCGTGGAGGAGGCACTGGCAAAAGGCTATGGATGGTTTCCAGATCTGAATGCTTTGGAGTCAGACTCAAAGATTCTGACAGATCAGGAGAGCTTTTTCAATTTCTTCTCTAATTTCTTCTCCTTTTCTTTAGGATATTTCCCTCTATTTTTCCTTAGAGAATCTCGGTTTCTTGGTTGGAGTAGTAGTCTCGGTAGAAACAGGTGTAGACATTTCCACTTGGGCAAGAAGAAGGCCCTTAAGACCTAATTTGTCCCTATGTACCTGTAATGCTCTTGAATCAAGATAGGCACACACCTACAGAGTACACACGCAAGGAGAGTGTGGGTCCTATGAGGGAATAATGTGCTTGCAGACTGAACATTTTTTGAATCCTTGGACCTTACCCGATATAACAAAATGCACAACAACTAGAAGTAAGCAGTTAACACAGAAACAACAACCACACCTAAAAACAGAGACACTAACAGGAAAATGTGTTAGCCTCCTTAGCTAAAGTGACACTAACAATCACAGACAAGGATAAGGAAAAGACAGGAGAATTCTACTGAGCAGGGTTTTCTTTTTAAATTATATGGGGAGAAGATTTAAAGCTGTTATAGGAAAACTACATGGGAAAAAACATAAAAAAATACCAGCTACAAAGAAAGGATATCATCTATCTTGCCAAAAGAAGATCAGACATGCTGTCGACCAAGTCTTTCTGGAAGGAGTGGTACACGAGATCTGAGGTACTTGGGGAAATATAGGGAATTATGGGTAGGGGAGGAGTTACAGCCCCGGGAGCACTGCTTACAGAAAATGAGCTGAGGTTGGATCTGGTAACTCAAAGGCAGAAATGGACAAAAACAGCATCAGATAATGGTATTTCACTAACTCCTGATTTGAAATCACAACACTATGCATGGCAACTCCTTACAAGTAGACAAGCATGCCCTATTGTTACATATACTGCATCTATCCTGCAAATCTTTCTATATTTTTTACTACATATAATTGTAACAGCAACCAATCCCATAGTCTTAGCATAAACTTATAGGTGTCCTCCCAATCTTGAAACTCTAGTCACTCAAAGGCCACCTTTCTATCCATCTTACCATCTATCACCTTTCTATCCATCTTACCATCCATCAGGATAGGTTCTTCTTGCAACGGCTGGTGATTAAAATGGGATGCTACACTGGATGGGTCAGGATGGATCACTGGGATGCCAAAAGCCACTGTAGTAGTCTCATGTGAAATCTTGCTGGCGGAACTAAGGTAATGGCTGCTGCCACAGACCCTAAAACTTGAAAGACTAAGAGTGCAGGCACCTTGTTGTTAGATAGAATGGCTTGTACTTAGGACCTTATCTTCTGTAGCCTCTGTAGAGGAAGGGAAGCTGTACAAGTGGTGGTATTTAGACGAGCTCCTATGAACTCCAGATCTTGAGTCAGACTTGGCTGAGATTTTGACTGATTCACTGTAAAGCCCAGATGAGCAAACAGGCGAAGAACGAAATTTGTTGCTTGAAACAGTAGATGCCTGGTGGGAATGGTGATGAGCCGGTCGTCTAGATAGGGGAAACACCCTGGGGGCTGTGGTGAGGCCAAAGGGCAGCACTCTGAATTGAAATGGACGGGCTCCTAGCCGAAAACGGAGGAACCTTCGGGAGTGCTTGTCCATTTTTATGTGGTAATAAGTGTCCTGAAGATCTACAGAGCACATCAAATCATCTTCCTCTAAGAAGGGTAGGACAGACTGCACCGTGACCATCCGGAATTTTGTTTGCTGATCAAACTTGTTCAGAAGGCCGAGATCTAAAATTGCTCTCAAGTCCCCTGTCTTTTTTGGCATCAAAATGAACCTTGAGTAAAATCCAAATCCAGCTGGTCTGGTGGATCTTTTTTCTAGCAGTTTTTGAATTTCCAGAGCGGTTTTATCCCTCAGATTAGGTGGAAACATTGGGGAGTCTTCTTGATCTTGGAATGAGAGCAAAGGGAAAGTGGTAACCTCTGGCAATAATCCTTTGTGCTCAAGTTATCTGATGTTATCTGCCACCAGGCTCTCGAGTGCAAAGAGAATCTTCCCCCAACTATCCAGAGTTAAACAATTGGGCTCCCATTCAGGAGTGCTGGTAGGGTTTCCTGCACCAAGGATCTCTGGAACCTTTATTTTGGGGGCCACCTTTGCCACGGGGTCAGAGTCTTCCACTGGAGCTCCCCCTCTGCCCTGAGGAGAGCCAATGTCACATGTGTCTTGAAAGGACCCTCAGGATTTTTTTAACCAAATTTTGCCGCTCCTCTGGTTGCTACAGTAGGATCGTTGGGGAGCAGAAAAACATATGCTCACTGCAGACAGGGTCTTTCCATATTTTTTGCACCTAGCTAATGTTTCTCCGACTCTGGGGATGAACAAAGAAGTGCCGCCTTATGGCAATGCTGAAACCCGCTGCCATAGTCTTCCCTTTGGCTGCATGTGACTCCAAGGTAGCCAGATGGGAGGCCACTTTATTTTGTACCTCTTCAGCCACAGCTCCTGCAAGGGTATCTGATAACTCCTTGATCAGATCCCTCTGGAGCCTAGTAAAGTGTGCCATAAAATTCAAGGACCTTAAAGCAAAGGTCGATGACGCATACATTCGTTTTCCAAATCTGTCCATCGCTCTGAACTCTCAATAAGGGGGATGAACAGTGGAACTCTCTCCTGCAAGTTGTTTCTTGGTGGCTGCCACAACCACCATAGCATCTACTGCTAACCCCTTAGCCCAATGCTGGTGGTCTTCTGGCGCTGAAAGAATTTTGTCCAGTCTCCTGGGGATTGGCTCTACTGAGTCAGGAGCCTTGCAAGCCAACTGCATGATCAATTTAACAAGGTTGTCAGAAGGAGGGATCACCCAAGAAGTAGATGGGCAAGCACTAAAAGTTTGCAGGTACACGGACTCCTCACAAGTAGGGTCTTTGGGCTTCCAGCTACCCCTCTGTTTCAGAATTTCTAAAATGTCTCCAAAGGAGACATCTTCAGGGGGTGACCAAGGGAAATTCTCCCCCTCATCAAAGTCTGTTTTCTGTGACAAATTCTTCAAGGGAATCTAGGTGTTTCCTATTACACACCTTTTTCTGGGGAGTCTCCTCAGTGGGGATCTTTAAGGAGGACTCGGAAGAAGAGGGGCTCTGTGCAAGAGTATCCTGCAGCTTAGGTACTCGCTGCCCGGGTGTGGAGGTTAGTGGCAGCACTGGGCGAGAGGAAGTCCTGCAATAATACTCCAATAAGGAAAGGGTCAGCTGAGAACCTGCAGATACCAATGCCCTCTCCGTAACCTGGAAGGCAGGTCCCCCTGAAGAGGAATGGGAACATGGAACCAAGAAAGGCAACCTCAAAACCGTGGTCCCACCTCGCTCTGAGAAACCTATCCTCAAAGCAGAAGCCGAGGAACAGCCACGTCAGCCGAAAGTCCGAGAGCCAAGGAAAACCCGAATAAAGTCTGGAGCCGATCAGACGTCCGGCAGTGGAGCTACAGCCCTAGAAGTCCATTGGTTCAGATGCAACTGAGGAAGCCAGGGCAGACCTTGGAACCGAAGGGGAAAAGGCTGTCGGCACCCGAGCAGCTGGAATTGGAAGAACCAGAGTCGTACATTCTAAGTCCTCAGAGGTGGTTACAGGAGAAACGTTTGGTGGAGTCCTGGGAGAGAGAGCCCCAACTCCAGAAAGGGGTGGGGGCCTGGGAGACAGAAAGACCCCTAGCCACTAGGAGCTGATCCACCAACCTCACGTCAACTTCAGTTAGACTCCTGGAGGAACAGACAGAGAAGCCTGAGGGAGATTCTGGTCTGTCTAGTAATGGACTTGGGAGCTGTCCCACAAAGGGGTCAACTGAAGGGGAATATCTTGTCCTGGATATGTTGATAATATCTGGTTTTGGCGCTGGGGGTGGTGTTTGTTCCAATATTTCTGAAAGTGTCGTAGGTGGAGTTGGTACTGACAGGGAAGTTGCAGATGTTGGTACAGAGGTTGTTATGGCACACGGAGCAGAGGAAGTCAGTTCTGTAACTTTTAGTCTTAGACTTCGGTTCTGCTGGTGGTGTGGGAGCCAAAGGTTTATATTTCTTAGTTGCCGAAGGTGACACCGGCACCGAATGACTCCTCTTCTGTCCCAGTTCAGATTTAGAGGAAGAAGGGGGAGGAAGGTGAAGATGTGTTGGACTTGGACAGCACCTCCTCAAATGAAGACTTGATTAAACCTTTTAAGATTAATTTGTTTTTTTCTTTCTACTAGGGTGTGGAGAATGAAAGCTTGACAGATTGTACAGTCTTGCTGAAGATGCACCGAACCCAAGCAGTACACTCGAAGAGTGCCCATTACAGTTGGGCATCTTCCTACCACAACCTTGGCATTGCTTAAACCTGGTTGACTCCTTGGACTTATCTACTACGCTGACTAAGAAAAACAAATGTCAACAGACAGCACTAACACACTAAAATGGAACCAAACACACACAGATGAAAGGAACAGCTACCAACAATAGTAGGCCTGAACTACCAAAGAGGAGGTACGGAAAGTGACAGTACTACCAACGAAGGTAGACAAAGAATACTCTCAGGCAAAAAAAAGGACACACATTTACAAAGAAAGGTGAGACAGAACTAGTAAAGACAAGGAATGAACTACCACTGATGGTAAAGGAGAACACCAAAGTGTAGGGGAGAGGGATAAACAGAGAAGTAAGGCAAAGTGGGTAGAACGAGATTCAACTATAGAACTATATAAAAATCTAAGTAATAGCACAGTTGAGAAATTAGAAAAAAAGGTATGAAAAACTATGAAGATGTTACTTAGCTGGTGAGAAAATCTGGCTGACTCGTCTTGCAACAAGAGCGGCAAACGAGATTTGAGGTAATCCGGAGAAGGGTATTGTGGCTAGAGACTTAGCTTGAGAGTTTTTGGCTTAGCCAAGCTGTATAATGGCCGAGCCAGTTCTGAGGATCGGAACCGTACCCAAAGATCAAGGATACATGAAGACTGACAACATCAGATACAGAATTTATGTACTTAACATAATGCTGGATCTTCATTATCCTTAGTCTGTCCATTCTGACCTGTGGACTTCTGCAGTCAGGCAGGCATTACCTGGCAACTACGGCTACTCAAACACTTGAGCTCCTTCTTTGCTCTCATGATGCACCTGTCTCTCCTGTACCCCTCAGATCAAGTTTGCTGCCTAACCCATAAAAGCAAAAACAGGGAGGAGGATTAGGATGTGGTACTGTGGAGCAGGGTTCAGAACAGACCTACAGGGTCAACCAATCACTATTATGAATATTTGATGGGTGGGGTGTCAAAAGTGGACTGACCAAGGACAATGAAGTTCTAGTGTTATGGTGAGTACATTAACTTCTGTATCTTGCGCCATCTGTCCATCTACTTCAACCTGTGAGACAGAATATCTTTCGGGATAGAAGCTCAGAATGAGGACCTCATCCTAGAAACCCTATAAATCTTGTATTGCTTTAAAAAACATATGCGCAGAGTACTCAATGTCATCACAGCACAAATATCAATAGAAGAGTGCCTGAAGAGTGTGGTCCAATACCCAAGACTACCTGTTTCTTACATAATGCATCCTGGGTATAACGGAAGACTTTAGTTAGAATGGTAAATAAACGCAAAGCAGTTGCACAGCCATATGGACAAACTAATTTTGGATACTTCCTGTCCCAACTTAGCAGGCAAACAGGGGGTGAAAAGTTAGTCATCCTGAAAGCTGAGGTGGAATTCATCAGTATCTAGAATGCCAGTCCTGGTACTATCCTAGTTTCAGCAGAAGTGGACATGGATGGTCAGGAACATGGTGTTACTGAAGCAAATGGTCCAAGAAGGCTCTGCTATCAAGATCAATGTTAATGCCTAAAACAATGAGCAGCTCGACACTGAGAAGTACACCAAACTGGTCAGCAATGAAAAAAGTTCCGAGGACCCAGAATCGGGGGTTCAGCACCAAAATACAAGTGACAATGGGGAATGGGAGTCAGATGAGTGGATGACTTGGATCCTGGCAACAGAGGAATGGACTGACTTGGGTGGTGGATGGACACCTGATTCTGACACCTCTGGTACCAAAACGTGCTGGGGAAGAGCTTCATGAATAGGAGTCGGGCTCCAAGCCAATGTACCTTATATATGGAGAGGGACTGGAAAATGCCCATATCAATTTACGCCTTGATAAAAGATCTCATCACGTAATTGCAATCAAAGCTCAGGGAAAGACTACTAACAGATCTTCTATACATTCAGGAAGACATGGAAAGGGGGAAGGGACCCCAAATATTTGGAGAGCTTCAGCTCTGAAGATGAACTAGTAAGGAGCAACCTGAAATTACAATGGTCTCCAAATAAGGCAGTCTCAGGGAAGGCGATGTGGACATCACAGAAGCAGAAGTGAAGCCTCCTGCAACGATTCAAAACTCAGTGCTTTCTATGAGGGAGAAGAATCTGGAGCCCTGTCATTAAGTCTTCATTTTTTTTTTTTTACCTCATCATTGTCTTTCTTCTCTATCTTTTTCTCGTCCTTATCTTCAGAGCTAGGTAAGAGACCCTTCAAAATAAACCCGATTCTCTCTCCTTACAACAGCTAAGAAACAATGGCCGTACAAAAGTATCATGGGAAGCATCCATCTCCTAGCCTTGGGGTGGGATTATGTGGCCAAAGTTGGCACACTTTCTGAAGTCTTACCGATTCTCCATTATACCAATTATTCACAGTTAACAACAAAGGAACCAGGAAGAAAATAGAACACAAAGTACCAAAAACAGACTAATTAGCTAATAAAAGGAAGAAAAAAATGCCAAGAATCTGGGACTAACCTGCACCCACCTATCCACATGAGTAGGGAAAAAAGTTTTTTTTTTTTGTTTGTTTAAGGTCAGTAATCCGAAAGAATAACAGGATAAAATTTATGAACAAATTGAAGTTTAACAGTGATACTTGGACTCAGATAAAAATATCAGTAAAGATTGCTTTGCTTCAAGTACTGACAGAATACATAAGAGTTTCTTATGCGGCAAACAAGATCTGAGAAATACAGGAGAGACAGGAGCATCATGGAAACAGGGAAAGTAGAGTTTCAGAGCAGCTGAAGTTGCTGGGGCAGATCTGCCTGATGGTGATATCCTACAGGTCAAACTGGACAGACAGCATAACAGAAGATCTAATTTTGCCCTGCTTCATCTAGTAATTTATGCAACTGCTGCATGAATACATTTTTCTTCAATATCACAACTCTGCTACTGGACATATGTAAATTGAGATTATGAAAAATTACCCTATCTTTATTTTGTAGTCTGACTGATGTGAGTCTGTCATTAATTCTAATGACAACCCTAAATGCCTCCTAGGGATATGTCTCTCAATTCTCACACCTTTTTTAGTCTGCCCTCCCTCTGAAAGTACAGTTTTATACCTACCATAAATATAGATGTTCGAGTGCTAATACAGCTGCAGTCATAACAGATGGGTTCTCCTGCCGTCAGGCGGGTCCTCGGTCGGCTGAATTCCAAAGTCTAGTTCCGGCGTCGGTTGTCGTCGCTTCTTCCCTGACGTCAGTGCGACAGGGGTATAAAGGAACCAGCCAACGCCATTTTCTTCAGTTTTTCTTGCCCCAGATGTCAGGTGCCCCCAGAAGGAAGGCAATACATAAATTTGTGTAATAAAGCAATGCAATATAATCAAAATACAGTAGTTGCAAGCAAATACACCATAAATGAATACCCCAATCAGGTTGTATGAGGATGTGTTAGCCAATAGGCCTGTCCCAAGAGGGGAAGGAGGGAGGGAGACCTGGACTGCAGCTGTATTAGCACTCGAACATCTACATTTATGGTAGGTACAAAACTGTACTATGTTCATCGTGCATACAGCTGCAGTCATAACAGATGGGTAGAATCCCAAAGCTAAGAAAGGGGTGGTAGGCACTAGGTGGAACTAGGAGGAGCCAGGATGCCCTGCAAGACTGCAGTGGCAAAGCCTGCTCTAGTTTTGGAGTATAATGGTAGGTGGTAGTGCTTGGAGAAGGTATGCACAGAACTCCAAGTGGCTGCTTCCAAAATATATTTGGTAGGAACTCCTCTGAGAAAAGCTGCAGAGGTAGCTGTGGCCCTTGTGGAGTGAGATCTGATGCCTGTAGGTACAGTTTTGCCATGAAAAGAATAGCAAAAGCGTATGCAGTGGGCTATCCATTTTGAGATTGTCTGTTTGGAAATTGGCTTTCCTTGAGCTCCTACAGCATAGGACACAAAGAGCTGTTCTGATTTTCTGAAAGGCTTTGTTCTGTTCAAATAATAACGCAGTTGTCTGTGGATGTCCAAGGAATGTAGTAATCTCTCCCCTTTGTTTTGAGGATTAGGATAAAAGGTAGGTAAGTGTATAGCCTGATTCAAAGCTACCCTGGATACCACTTTAGGCATAAAGGACGGGTTGGTTCATAAGGAAACTCTGTCCTGATGGAAGATGATAAAAGGCTGCACAGCCATGAGAGCTTGTAGTTCTGAAACTCTACGAGCTGAGGTAATAGCCAGAAGGAAAGTTGTTTTCCAGGACAAATATTGCAAATCTGATGAGGCAGCTGGCTCAAAGGGAGGCAAGGTCAGTTTTTCCAGAATGAAAGTGAGATCCCAAGCAGGTATTGGTTGTTTCCTTGGGGGTCTTAGATTCTTAGCCCCTCTGAGGAACTGTCTTAAGAGAGGGTGAGAGAATAAGGGTGGATCAGTGTTGTATTCTGCAGAAATGGCTGAGGCATGGATTTTGATGGAGGAGAATGAAAGTCCACTGCTTAGCAGCTCAGCTAGATACTGTAGTATTTGAGGTAAATTCAGTTTTCCAGGATCCTGGCCCTTTTTCTCATTCCAGACACAAAACCGTTTCCATTTTGCGGAGTAAGCTTTTCTAGTTGACGGCCTTCTGGCCTCCAAAATGACATCCTGCACCTCCTTGGAGAGTAGGGTCTGTTGTGATGCTAAGGAATCTTCCATGCGGCTAGATTGAGTGTTTTTAGCTGGCTGTGAAGAGTTTTGAAGCTGTGCTGAGTCAGGAGAAGAGGCATTAGAGGCAGGGTCCATGGTGGGGAATGCGTCAGGCTCCTCAGGAGTGGGTACCAGTGTTGTCTTGGCCAGTCTGGAGCAATGAGAATCATCTTTGGTCTGTCTGCTCTGGTTTTTCATAGAACTTTGGGCAGCAGAGGAAGAGGTGGGAAGGCATAAACTGTCATTGATGTCCAACTGAAAGAGAGAGCGTCCACTCTCCAGGCCTTTGGATGGAAAATCCTTGAGCAGAATTTTGTTAATTGGTGATTTTTGTGGGAGGCAAAGAGATCTATGTCTGGCCTTCCCCATGCTTGGATTATTTCTGTAAAAACTTTTGGATGCAACTTCCATTCGTGTGGATCTGTCATATTTCTGCTTAGGTTGTCTGCCAGCGTGTTTTCCTTGCCTGGCAAGTACTGTGCTTGTAGTTCGATTTGTAAGTCCATGGCCATGTTCCAAAGTGACATGGCCAGTCTGCATAGGGGTATGAATGTGTTCCTCCCTGTTTGTTTATGTACCACATAACTGTGGTGTTGTCCGTTCTTATCAATAGTTGACCTGGTTGCAGAAGGTCTTTGAAAGCTATAATAGCATTTATTACTGCTAGCATTTCCTTTTGATTGATGTGAAGGTGCTTTTCTTTTTGGGACCATTTGCTCTGAATGCACCGATCTGTCATGTGCGTCCCCCAGGCGTAGTCCGAGGCGTCTGTTGTGATGACTTGATTTGCTTGAGGCTTGCTGAATGGAAGACCTGTGTTTGTTTGGCATGCTTGAGCCCACCACAGAAATTCCTTTTGTAGACATGGGATTAGTGGTATTATTGTTTCCAAACTGTGGCTGTGTTGAGACCATAGGTTTTTCAGGTACCATTGAAGTTTCCTGATATGCAGCTTTGCACATGGGATTAGTAAGATGCAAGATGCCATGAATCCCAGAGCCTGCAGGATTTTCCTTGCAGTCAGCCTGGTGCAATTTGCTAGTGCTCTGAAGTATTGAGTTAGTTGCCCCTGCTTCTCTGGCGTGAGTTAGGCCATCTGGGTGTTTGTGTCCAAGTTGGCACCCAGGAAAATTATCTTCCGAGAGGGTATTAGCCTTGATTTCTTTTAGTTGACTGTGTATCCCAGAGAGTTCAACAACATTATTACATAAGCCAGATGTTTCAGAAGAATGTGCTTGCTGTCCGCTTGGATCAGGCAGTCGTGCAAATAGGGGTATATTTGTATCCCTTGAAGTCTGCAGTAGGCAATTACTGATGCCAGGCATTTCGTGAATACTCTGGGCGCAGTAGATAAGCCAAAGGGCAATGCAGAGAACTGATAATGGGTTGAACCTGCAAGAAATCTGAGGTATCTTCTGCAATTTTGTCTGATTGGGACATGCAGGTATGCCTCCTTGAGGTCCAATGTTACCAGCCAAGACTCCTTGCCCAGCATGGGAAGAAGCTGCTGTAGAGTGAGCATCTTGAATTTTGGTGCAGTAGAAATGTGTTTAGGATGGATAGGTCCAAAATAGGTCTCCAATCTTTTCCCTTCCTTGGTACCAGGAATAGTCTGGAATAAAAACCTTGACCTTGTTCGTGCGTAGGTACCTCTTGAATAGATTTCATGTCTATGAGATCTGTAATTTGCCTTTGTGCCTCTGCCCTTTGACTGTGTGGCAGGTTTGGCATGCCTCTCATTTTTGGAAGGGTGTGAAAATGGAATCTGTAGCCTCTGTTTATAATGTCCAGGATCCATTTGTCTTTTGTGATAATATGCCAATTTTTTGAAAATAATGCCAGCTTTCCTCCTAAGGGGGCTGCCATTTGAGTCTTGCTTGGCATGCAAAGGGGAAAGTCATTGGGCTTGCTTTCTGAATGATTGCGAGTTATCCTTACCACCTCTTTGTGTAGGAGCTTGCCATTGTCTGCCTCTAAACGATCCTTGGGATTGTCCTCTGCCCCTCACGGGCCTGTATCTACCTCTTTGGAGTCTGTCCGTGGCTGGAAAGGACCAATTTTTGGAAGCCCAATTTCTACTGAAAGCGTGGGGTTGTACCTGTAGAAAATCTTTCACAGTTTGCATTGATTTAGCCTTTTCCTCCATTTTCCTTAACACCTCCTCAGCATTAGCACCAAATAATACATCCTTTTGTAGAGGGGCATCTAGTAATTTAGCTTTGACATGATCAGGCAAGGTTTGTTCCTTGAGCCAGGCATGTCTACGTATGACTGATCCTGTAACAGCAGCTCTACATGAGGCCTCTAGAGCATCAAAACCACATTGTAAGGTATGCTTACCCACTTGTTCTGCACTATGCATCAAATCCTGCAACTCCTTCAAGTCTGGTTGTTCAGGTTGTGACATTTTACTTTTCAATTGTGATAACAAAAACTGTTGGTATTTTAGCATATGGAACTGACAGTTTAAGGCCCTCATGGTTAAGGTAGCCGAGGTATATACCTTTTTCCCCCACCTTTCTAAGGATCTGGAATCTCTCTCGGAAGGTAATGGATTTTTAGCAGTGGAGGCCTTAATTCCCTTGGGGCCCTGTGAGATGGTTTCTGGGTCAGCAGCATGGGTTTTGTATAGAAATTGGTGCGAGTCAGGAACCCTGTAGTACCTGTCAGGCTTGACTGGGGCTGGAGGCAGAGAGTCCGGGTTAAGGCAGGCCTCCGAGTAAACATCATCTAGGATGTCCAAGACAGGAGGTATAGCCAGAGGCCTGTGCTGAGGTAGCAAGAGAAATTCCCTAAGCCTTTTCTTGGAATCTGAATAATCTTGGCCTTCCCAGTGGAAGTGTTCCCTTAAGGTATGCAAAGTTTCCCCAAATGAGTAATCCTCTGGGGGGATACAGAAGGAATGGACTCCTCCGCATCAGAGTCTTCAAAAGGGGAGTAAGAATGTTCCTGATCATCAGAGTGCTCAGAAATAATGGAGCCCTGATCAGATGAGGGGGATTCTTCCTCCACTCTGGGCCTTTTGTCCGGTGGGGGTTGAGAACCCCTGATAAGAGTAATTAAATCCTCAGCCATTTTAAGCATCTGTTTTTTAGGCATGGGGCCTGGAGATGGGCCCTGTTGTAGCTTGTCTCTTAGAATGCATGGCTGCTTTAGACTTAGAGAAAGCCTTGATGGAAAAAGAAGAGGAAGGTCTGAAGACAACTTGAGTGGAGGTAGACCTGTCCACATTTTGAGGTTCAACGTCAAGAGTGGCTTCGGTATCTGTAGTCGGGGTGTGGGCCGAAGAGCCTGCGACCTCGGGCACAGGAGACACCGCCAATGAAGTGTCGTCGGTAGTCAGGGGCTGCGTAGGCGCCTCGCTGAGAACCAGACCACGTGTAGTCGGCTTTGGCGTGGTGTCGGTAGAGGCCGCGGACCTCGTGTGTCGGTCCTTATCTTTGCGTATTTAGACAGAACTGGAGTCAGAGTTTCCGACGACATAATATAGTTAAATGTTTTTCCAAAATAATGCTGGGCGAACTCCGCCCGACGCTTAATGGTGTGTTTGTTGAATGTAGCACAAAAGCGACAGACCGAGACGTCGTGGTCTGGGCCTAAACAAGGTATACAGAGGGAATGGAAATCCTTATGCGGTATTTGCTTCCCACATGAAATACAATTATTAACTTTGTCTGACATTGGTCTGAGGCAAGAAAAGTTTCCCCAACGGGGTACTTAGCTTTCAAGAAGACTTCAGTTTCAAAATTTTCGTAATTTCAGGAGCTGGCCGACCGGCACTTGCGAACTGCTTCTGCTTCGGGCACCGCGCGGCAAGAAAGACTGAAGAAAATGGTGTCGGCTGGTTCCTTTATACCCCTGTCGCACTGACGTCAGGGAAGAAGCGACGACAACCGACGCCGGACCTAGACTTTGGAATTCAGCCGACCGAGGACCCGCCTGACGGCAGGAGAACCCATCTGTTATGACTGCAGCTGTATGCACGATGAACATCAGCAGACTTTAGATCCCAAGGCAACGGGCTTTGCTTCCATCTGGTCTCATGGATACACAGCATGTCCGGTGTCCTCTTTATCCTCATTTTGTCCCCTTCCAAGCTGCATCCTATCAGTGAACTTATATTCAGTGTAGAAACGCTTAGTGCATTTTTGGCAGGTTGCATGGAATGCAGGTTGCATGCTTTTTATGTCCATCTTATTCTTAAATGGTAACCCATGCCAGGCAACTGGACACTGGTCAACAGGTGCACAGACCCCTCCTGCCAGTTAGCATAGGCCCCTGGCATAGATTGGAGTAGGCCTTTAAATAACCCATGTCCATTTTTATGGCAATAGTCAACATGATCAAATCATCTACAGCAAATGTTTACATTGCCAGACAGTCTGATATCTGCATTCTCCCAGCTGGTGCCTAAAGCAGTTGGTCTACACAACTCTTCCTTCAAAATGCACCGACTAGAGTCTGTGCTGCTGCCCATGACTAAGTTCTGGGTGCACTCTGTTGGCATACCTGTAGTTCAACTGGGAAGGCTAGAATTGAAGTGAGTACCTTTCATCCTTGAGTAGAAAACACCTGGCATATTTCTGGGGGGAACCTCACAAAGACACAGGGAGAACATCTAAACTTAATACAGACACGACAAGGTCAGTATAGTTCCCTGTAGCTTGTGTCAGTGGGGCAAGACCTTTGCCATTATGTCAACCACTTCTGTTTTTCCAGAAGGTGGTAGAGTTTCAGTGATGCTTCTTGCCCTTGTGACTGCTCTTTTAGCTTCTCTGTTAGCCAACCAATATTCCTTGTTAGCCTGGTTCATCTTTTCTATCTCCCACTTCTTCCTCTACATTCCTCCTTTCTTCTGATAATGTTCTGGACTTCTGCATTTTACCACCACCTTTCCTTAGGTACCTTATTTCCATTGCCAGCTTGGCTACATACTTGTTCTACGGTCATTACACATGCTGTTTTGAGCTGCTGCCCTTTTTCTTCAACTCCACTTGCTACCTCTTTTTCTGTGGTGCTAAAGCACAGAATATTTTTGTGAATTCTGTGCTTTTGCTCCAGTCAGTTTCCAGGTCTTCAGCCTAGTAACTGTTGACCATAGAGTCCTTTATGACCACTGCTATAGACAGTGAGTAATGCAGTAGCTTCAAGGAGAGGTTGCTCATATTGGCCAAGGTAGTCACTGCCACTAGGAGGAATTTTCACTAAGTTCTCATGGGGAAACTTGTCAGTGTTTCAAGCATCTTCTTTTCTAGATCGACCTGAAACATAATCATGTGCATCAAGTAATTCAAAGTCTTGAGCGGCACATATTCACATGCTTTGCTAAAGTGGTCCAACACCCAAGACTCCCTGTTTGAGGGAGGGAGTGGTGAATCACTAGGTTTTCCTTGGAAGGTGGCAGCCACCATGACTTAATCAGCTAAAGGCACTTTTTAAACAAGAAATTTCTTTATTAAATTATCACATGACACAGGCAATCATACATTTATATACATTGAAAGACACATTATTGACAATCTTAGTTGCAAACATTACACATCACAAACCATAGACAATTTTAATTGCAAATATTATACATCTCTTATAATCTACCTAATCATTGTCAGTCACACATTACATAGTTAATTTAAATCCTGCCTTCTTTTGAACCTCATTCCTCCCCTGTATAAACTGTTCCCACAATTCATATTTTTCCTAGGCAGTTTGCTCCTATCCTTTTCTAAAGATCCCAATTCCAGTTGTTTTATCTCTGTTGCTACATTCACTGCTTTTAGTACAGTTAGTTTAGACTTTTCTTCCCATTTTCTAGTAATTGCTTTTTTTGGCCGCCAACAGAATAAGACTCAGCAAGGTCTTGTTACGTTTAGGCAATTCCAATTCTGTCTAATAGCTCTGAAAAATCAATTCGCTAGATACACCAATTTGCTCACCCAGTATATCTGATAGAGTAGTCTGCAGGGAATCTTTAAACTCTGACAACTCATTACACTCCCAGAAAATATGTTCCCAATTACCACTTTCTTTCCCATCACAACTCTAACATTTGCTGTCTACCTGAGGAAAAATTCTCTGGAGTCTACTTTGGGTATAAACATGCCTATGTAAATATTTCCAAGCAAAATAAATCTTCTAGATTTTGTAGCATGTTTGGGGTACACACACACATCCTCCATTGTTTCTTTGTGAACTGCTTATCCAATCTCTCTTCCTAATCCTTTCTAACCTCCTCTGATCGACTCATAGTTACGCAATAAATTATGCCCCCTAGCGTTCGAAAGACATGCGTAAACGGGCGTGCCTTTGTTGAAGGTTGAACATCGAGCTGGCACCTCGGCGTTCATCAAAATCTACTGCCAATCATTAGCAGATCGGAGTTCCACTGTGGTGACCCCTAACCGGGAAAAGCCGAAAGACAACAACAACTGATTATTCCTTTTTACCAGCAGCTTCTGTTCCAGATTCCACTAAAACCTCTACCAGTGCTCGTCTTTCACTTAGGATCCCCCTATTTCTTTCTCTTTGCCTATCCTCTGAAATCAACCCTTGAGAGGGAAGGCAATCTCTAACCTACAATTCAAATACATTTTTGAAGTCTTCCCATTCCCTCTCTAGTTACTTGCCCCCAATACCTTGGTTCCTTTGCAAGTTTTCTACAATAAATTCCAGAACCCTCTTGCCTATTGTCTGTATCTGTAATTGCAGTCATCCCTGTTGGCAGAATCTCCTTTCCTGTGTTGTCTTAGTTCTTAGAATACCTTCTGTCACTTCATGAATATAATATTTTATATGATTATGGTTAATCTCCTTAAAGATTTGCACCCAAAATCCCAGTCTCTCCTTATTTATTGAGCTTCCATTTCATCATCTTTCTTTTGCACTCCAAATTACAAGTTTCTGCTTGTGCTATGTACAGGAGCCTTAACTGTGTAGCTCTGAAATGCCCCTTCAAATCAGGTAATCCCAATCCGTCTTGCTGTATTGGAAGAATCAGCTTGTCCCACTTGACTCCTGCTATCTTCCCCACAACTTCTCTTCTGGTTGATAAAAATATGCTTGACCTGTGTATAAGACAAAAGGGGCTAACACCATTTTAACTGCTTGTATCTTACTATCCATAAAACAGAGCTTCCAATTTCTCGTTTTTTGCATTATCATTTGTTTAGTTTCTTCCCACATATCCTTAGCTGCCATAACAGAATCCTTTTTAATCCATAATCCTAAGTACTTCATTTTATCATGTCCCCATAAATATGGATATTGCTGAACTAATTTGTGTTTGGGTACATAATTTACAGCTATTGCCTTTGTTTTAGCTTCGTTAATTGTGTATCCTGAAAGATTTGAAACTGTCTCAAAATGTTCCACAACACTGAAATGTCCTTTTCTGGTTTTAGCAGGTATAAAATAATATCATCTGCAAAAAGAGACAGCTTTTCTTGACTACCATATACCAATTATATTCTTGAATTTCTGAGTAACCAATTATACCCTTGAATTTCTGAGTATCTTTATTTTCTTTGCCAAGGGTTCCAAATATAATGCAAACAACAAAGGGGAAAGAGGACATCCCTGGCTGGTTCCTTTGCTCAAGCAGAAATTATCAGAGAGGAACCTATCCACTTTCATTTTCGCCTCCGATTCCTCATATAATCAACCTTATAATATTATCAAGGAATGCAAATGCTTCCATTGCCCTCCTCATAAAGTCCCAGCTTACTCTGTCAAATGCTTTCTCTGCACCAAGACTGGCTAAAGGCACTTTATTCCAGCATTAGAACGCCTGTATTTTTTTTTTTTTTTTGGGGGTCAAAGGATACTATCTGGTCTACTAGAGATAAGCAACTCCTGGGGAGGGGTTGGCTTTAATGGTTAACTTCTTGTAATAGTCTGCAGACTGACAGCCTAGTATTTACATGTGGCCATCAAAGCCAAGTAAAGCTACTTGTTCTGCAGGGGGAACTACCCAAGAGGTCACAGAGTTTAAATGGAAAGCAGTCAGCAAGACTGCCTTGTTTGGAGAGAATGGGTTGTTTGGCCATGGGCCTTGCTGCTGCATCAACACTTAAAAAATTCCCCAAATTTGGGGTCATCAAGGAGAATGGGGGGGATGGGGACGTCTGCCTCCGTGTACCAGGGGGGTGCAGGGAGGTGGTGGACCAAGCTTGAGGAGGAAGAATCTGCACCAGTAATCTCTGATCTGTCCCTGTGGCAGCATTCCTTCTCTTCTGCATCTATAGCAGAAAATAATGGTACCAAAGCACCAGACTGCAATATGTCCAATGGTGTTGCCAAAGACAGTGATAAATCCCAAACAGTACCATTCAGATTTTGGAGTTGCCTCTATCACCTTCCTGATTCAGCTCCCACCAGCACCATAACTGTCAGTACACAGGATGATGTAGGAACCCTTGGCATCATAACCTAAATATGAAGTTTAAGAAGCCATCTTGTCTCCCAGCACTGTGGCAGACACTGGCACTGAAGAGAACTTTTGTGCCAAGGCAACGAATACTAATATGTTTAGAACTGACAACAGATTTGAGGGTAATGGAGTCAAAAATCAAAGCTTGCCTACTGACATCAAGAGCCAGGCCCTAATAATTTTCTGCATGGAAAGGTTCAAAGTCTAGGTTACTGATTTAGAACAGCCCATCAGTACTGATGAAGGGAATCGGCAGGTGGTACAAATGGCAATGAAACACTCAGTGCAGAAAAAGGTCTAGGTAAAGAGCAGTAGAAGTTGTAGGAAAAGTACCTTCTCTTCCTGCCCTAGAAATGAAAAGGAAAAATGATGTGTACTTCAGTCAGTACTTTCAACAGTGCCCTTCATCACTATCTGTGCTTTCACCAGTGGCCTTCATCACTATCTCCCAGTAAACACTAAGAGATGGATTGCAGAAAGATCAGGAGGAATGTATCAACAATGAATAAGAAGGTGCTGACTCCAGGTAGGGACAATTCTCTTCAGGTGAAAAATTGCTAACCCTAGTTTTAGGAGGAGGAGGATTAGGAACCACAGTTCTAGTTGGCGCACTGATTCCAGCCCACTCATGGAAGGCCAACAGGGAAATGTCCTGGGGAAAGGAAACCTCAATCCAAGGAACTCTGGCCAGAGGCGGGGGAAGACTTACATGACTCCTTAGGATACTCACCATCTTCATGTTATTTTCTGGATTTAACCTCAGTGGTATCAGAAGGCAAACAAAATTTAAAAAAAATCAGCTTTTCTACGATGTGAAACCCAAATTTCTTACAGATACCAAATTTTGCATCTAGACAATTCAAACTGCTCCATAAAAGAGTGTGCGTGTGTGTGTGTTTCTGTGTGTGTATGTCCTGAGGGGAAATTGTGACCCTACACTTCTTGCATTTTCAGAATCCTTAGGTTTTATCATTAAAACACACAAACAAGAATGAACACCAAGCAAACAAAACAGCTGGCTGAACAGATTATCAATCCCTGGGGGGGTGGGGGTAGGGAGCTATAAAAGTCTGTCAGAAGCAAATCGCTACCAGCTACAAAATGGCCACTAGAACATACAGGACTAGCTAATTCTAACAATTAGCTCATAGGCTCATACTAGGCTATCTGCCCTAGGGCCTTTATTAACTAGCCAGAGTGTGTTTGGCTTTCGCCACCCATTTTAAATTAATTTTGCTATGCCCTTTTTCGAAGTTAGTATACTGTGCCTCTGTCTAACAGTGACACAGAAGTGATACCCGGGGTAAACCTATGATCTCCCATCCACTCATCAAGATTCCTCTTGAAGAGAGTCAATGAGGGGCTCTGCCTAACCTGGACTGGGATTTTATTCCACAGTGAAGGGAGCCTCTGGGTTATGAATCTGTCCCTCCAGCATGTCCTATTTATTTCAGTGCTGAGGTTCAAGTCTCTCGAGCGCGTAGCTCGTTGGGATTTTGGATTTTCTGAGACGCAGCATGTCCATTAATTCCGGGTTGGACATAGCTTTATACGTCAGGCACAGATCACCTCTGAGCAGGTGGTATGCCACTGAGTAGAGCTGGAGTTTCTTTAACCAGGCAGCATATGGCATCTGTTTGAGCCCTTTGATCCTCTTGGTGAGGTACTTTTGGGGTCTTTCCAGTTGCTGCAGGTGTCTGGTAAGGTACATCCCAAAAGGGGCATTGTACTCAATTATGGGCCTGATGAGGGATGAGTAAAGAGGCACGATGACCTTCCCTGATCTAGATGTGAATCCCTTCATGATTAGGTGGGCTATATAAAATGTTCTTCTAACCACTTTGGCCACGTGGTTGTCAAATGAGAGATTGCTATCAACTTGGGTCCCCAGGTCCCTAATTACTTCTTCTGTACTTAATGGATTACCACCTATGTGGTAATTTGTGGGCAATTTGTTTTTGCCAAAGGGGATGTCTATACACTTTTTGGCGTTTAGCTTGAGGCCATGGCTCTGGCACCAGTTGTCTGTTTCTATGAGGCCCTTTTGGAGGATGCTTGTGTCGGCTGGAGAGTTGATTATGGAGCCCAGTTTGCAGTCATCTGCGAACTTTGTCAGCCACAGTCCTTCCATGTTGGCCTGTACCTCAGAGAAATACATATCGAACAAGAGAGGTCCCAGGACTGAGCCTTGTGGGACGCCACTTGTAACTGGTTTGGAGTCTGACATGGCTCCAGCAATTCTAACCATGTGGGTTCTGTCCTTGAGCCAGTTTGCAACCCATCTAGTGACATAGGGGGTTATATTTAAGCTGGTGAGCTTATCTATAATGCCCGAGTGGGGTATTGTATCGAAGGCTTTTGCGAGGTCCAGGTAGGCTGTGTGGACCACCTTCCCCTCGTCAATGGCCTTGGTGACTGTTTCAAAGAAATCGACCAGGTTTAAGAGGCAGGATCTGCCCTTAACAAAGCCGAACTGGGTAGCATCCAGTGTCTGTAGGTCCCCAATATCTTTATTTATGAGGTCCATGATGATCCTTTCCATAGCTTTGCAGACCAAGCTAGTCAGGCTTATGGGGCGATAGTTTCCAGGATCCGTTGAGGCACCACCTTTGTGGAGAGGGACCACTTTTGCTGTACGCCACTCTTTGGGTACATATCCTGTAGTAAGGCTGAGATTGAACAGTAGTTTTATGTTTGGTTTTAGCTAACTGAATTACTAGTCAATGGATTATAAATGTAAAAAAAAGGGCAACAATCTGCCCTGACAGTCAAGTAACTGAATGAAAGGTACTTAGTTCTGATGAAGAAACAGCCAATATGCTAACAAAAGGACCTAACAGCACCTCTCATTGTTGTAAGCAAACATGGCAAATCAGATCTCGAGAGAAGAGGAAGCATGGTACACTAACAGAGGAGGTTTAGAGCATGGGAGAATCTTAAAAGTAGTGGACTGTTGCCTATGGGTAACCCAGGCCTGATGCCGAAGCAAATGGAATGAATCATGTAAAATAAGCTCCTTCCATCTTACTGGACTCGTTCATATGGATCATGTAACATGAGCCAGTGGTGCACCATCCAAGGCTGGAAAAATCTGTCAGAGAAAACAGAGATATGAATGGACTAGTTTAGGACAAATTTAGAAAACTCTTGGTAGGAAATGGGTTGGTCCAAAGGGGCATCCAATCCTTGTGAAGATGACATATAGCTGTATCCACCTAAGGCCCACAACTCCAAAACTCTGCAAAGATAGCTGAAGAACCAGAAAAGGCATTGCCTCACAAAAATGAAGATCAGATTCTATGGACAAAAAGGCATTCTTCAGAGGTGGGAAGAGCTTTAGAACTCCTTTGATGGACTGATAGATGAACTGGTGCTTGTGGCCACAACCCTTCATTCCACAACATCATGATGGCCAGAAATATTGGAAAAATGCATTATGACTGCAAAATAAATGGGGCCGAATTCATATATTGACAGATCAGGATTTATTCAGATTGCTAAATCTGTAGGAGGATTGGTCCAAGGACCTTTTTTAGGCATGATTTGGGCCAAAGTCAAAATAAAAGCAACTATCAAACATGATGGAATTGTAAATACTATACAGTATATAAACGCAACTCAAAACGTGTCATATTATATTCAGAAGACAAGTTAATAGAAAAGAAAAATTACATTTAACTGTGTACTTTGAACAAAATTTCAAAGGACGACTTTGTATGGTACCGGATACCATCTCACACACATGGACAATCTCTTCTAATTGTCAAACTATGTCTGCATGTATGGAAGCTTTGTGGTAGCAAATCAATTCTAACTTCCTCAGCAGAAGAGTTTAGATATCAGTTTGAAATAACTCTCTTCAACTCCTTGCCTAGCTTTATTATTCTCTTGGCTAGAACAGGAAGTTCAGTAATCACTACGGACCTGAATAATAATAATAATAATAATAAAAAAAAACACCCTACTTGGAAACCATGGAAGAGTTACAATCAGGCTTGGCCTAGAGAAAGTACAGCTGTGTACACTTACCATAAATGTAGATGTACGAGTGTATTCACTGTTGCAGTCCTGACTTGTGAGAATTTCCTGCCGTGTAAGCCCGTGGCCAGACTGACTATCCAGGAGCTCTACTGCAGCAGGAATATGAACCCCTGAAAAGTCACCATCTGGAGCCCTAAGAACTCGTTTGCTCACTGAAATTTCCAAGAACCAAGACAAAATGGAAATTCTAACCATGAAGTGTAAGCGTAGAATGTAGAGCTGTGTAAGATCTTACCATAACAGTAGATGGGATAGTGAACAGCAGGACAATACTATTGGGTTATTTCATCAATATAATCTGGATGTCCCGCGGGGATACCAAAATTTTTCATACATCCAAATGTCAGATGTATGACTTAAGCCCATGGGCATGTGTGTGCATAAGCAGACATAGGAGTGCGAGATTCCCAGACTATCTCAAAGTCAAGAGAAATGGAGAAACCCAAGGAAAAATAAAATCAAAAGGTAAAAGGTCAGCTAAGAGGAAGGAAGAGAATGGCCCCCCATTGGACAATAAGAAAACAGAGGATAATAAAGTGACAGGAAAAAAAAGAGGGAAGGACAGGTGGGAAGCAATACTACAACAGTATCAGTAGGACGTCTGTTTGTGTTAAGTTCTTACATAACTGTACTATGCCCTTCCTTAGATCACTGCTATGCTATTCCAATACTATTTAGCAATTTTTAACGCTTAATGCTTAGAAAAGGCGGATGGATCAGAAACAGGTGAAATGTCATTTAATCCAGACAGAACAGACCTGGCAAAGGAGAATCTGGATAATGAGAGATCATCTACCCTATAATGTTTCATGAATGTATGCTCAGACTGGCTGCTTCTAGAATAGTCCTGGAATAAATCCACTTGTAAAAACCTTTAGAAGAAGCAACTGCTCTAGTGGAATCAGCTTTAACCACAGGAAGTAAAGATTTACCATGGTGGATATAAAAGGAAATGGACTAAGAAATCCAATTAGCAATGGCTTGCTTACAGATGGGGTTACCCAACTTGGCTTCCTGGAAGGAAAAACAGCTGGTCAGTTTTATGAATGTCTAGTTTTATTCAAATAAAATCTGAGCTGCCTGTCAACATCCAGGGAATGTAAGGGTCCTTCACATTTGTTTTGAGGGTGTGAAAAGAAGGTGGAAACATTAACAGCCTTGTCGTGGGACAACTGACAACTTTAGGCATAAAGGAAAAACTTACACTTAGAGTAATTTTGTCCTTATGAAAAATAAGGAAGGGGAAGAGGCCATAAAAACTTGAAGCTCAGAAATCCTTCTGGCAGAAGTAAGAGCAACAGTTTTCTATGCACAGGAGTTTAGAAAAGCGGAAGTCGCTGACTCAAAATATATCTGAGTAATTTCTTATAAGACAAAATTAAGGTCCCTCAGAGGAGAATAGCCATCCTAGGTGGGTTCAAATGAAGGACACCCTTGAGAAACTGTTTGACCTCAAGGATAGAAAGCAGTGGTGGATCTAGAGGCACACACGTAGAAATGGCAGCTATATGTGACTCATTCCCTCCAGTACAACTCTTTAGAATGTGTGCATTTGACTCCCAGTGGATGTGGTCTCAGCCTTTAAAAATGAAGTTATCACCTTACATTTCAAACCAAACAAACGTTTCTATCTCTGGAACTTTAAGTGTTAGTAGAAAACTGAAATGGCAAATTATTCAGGATAAATTAATCTTTACATCAGTGGCATTAATTCCGTTTGATGCTTTAAACTAGATTTTATAAGCCAAAATAAAGGCAGTGACTATTCATTTTGTAATGTTGCATAAACAGCTTATGATATCACAGTAACCATTCAAGCAAGACACATACTGCTAAGCAAGATTTTCTTCATACAGCTGTGAGCTTTCATATGAGGCTATGCAGTTCTGTCTGCATTACCTGAATGTTGAGACATTTAAAGAAATGTGTAAATCATTACAATACAAATAAAGAGCATAGAGCATACAAATAGTATTCAATACCTCTAACTGCATTAGACAGATCAAATATCAATACAATTGTGTTTGCCACCATGCATGTGTTAAGATGAAATTTTCACCAAAATCTGACACCTATGAGGAGTCAGTAGGAGATAACTGCATAAACGCCTGGTTGCGCACTCGGCTGTAATGACTTATTAGAGGAGTAGGCTAGACTGTCTCTTAAGAGCTCACACAAATAAGTATAGTATGAATCCTAGACTGAATAGTATGGCACCAGACAGAGAACAGTTTCCATCTGGACATACAAGACATTCTAGTGGTAGGTTCTCTTGCCTCCTAAAGGACCTGTAGTACATACCCAGAAAGACTGGTATCCGAAAGGGATCAGAATTCTACAATCCATATGGTCAGGCTGAGAGAGAGAGACGGTTGGGAAGAAGCAAAGATTTTGTGTAAGCAAGTCCACTCTGTAAGGTTACTTGTAATGACCCCTGGCCAGATGAAAGAGAAAGGAAAACCAATGCTGTCTGAGCCAAAAGGAGCCACCAGCAAGATTTCTGGCTTGACCCTTTGGATCTTTAACACAACCTTCTGAATTAGAGGAATAGAGGGAAGGCAAAAAGAAACTTCCCCTCCCAAGGAAAAGTGATGGTGTCTGTCTTCCAGGTGTGAAGGCAAGGACTCCTGAAGCAAAGCAGCTTCAGGTGCCTGCTGTAAAATGGAGGCAGACAGGTCTATCTGAAGAATACCCCATTTGCGGACTTTGTTTAGGAAGACCTCCATGTTCAACATCCATTTGCAAAGATCTTACAGGGATGTTGCTTAGAGAATCTGCCAGTACATTTCCTGGGAGGGAATATAAACTGCTTGTAGGGAGAGGTTTGTTTTTATCGCCTGTTCCAATGCTAAAAGAGCCGGTCTGCACAGATGATGAGACTTGGTCACCCACATGTTTATGTACCACGACTGTTGTGATGAATGTGAAGGGGGGGGATTCCAGGGGTGCAAAAAGTCTGTAAGGTCTTTCATAATGATGCTCTCCTTCCTTGGTTTTTGGGTCCATTAACTCTAGACTCTATAGGAAGCCTATCCATGGTCCCCCAGGCTAGGTTTGAATCATCCCGGAGTGCAGTGCCTAAGAGGATACTACCAGTTTGAATGGTAAGGCCTGGGATGAGCAGCATCTGAGAGATCCACCAATGTAACTCTCTCTTCAGAAAGGTAGTGGGATCAGAGTGTCCAAAGGGTGATAATGTTGAGACCAGAGAGAGATTTTAGGTACAAGTGGATCTTTCTCATACATAGTTTTGTAAAATGAACCATAGTGACAGATGCAGCCATGAACCTCAGAACTCTGAGAATGTCCCCTGCATGTCAAGTCTGAAGAGGTAGTAGGGACTGAAGATACATGGAGAGAGACTGGACCTTATTCTTGAGAAAGAAAAGACAACATGAGACACGTGTTTAGTCTATAGTCTAGAATGACCATGTCCTGGGTAAAGGTCAGCGCAGACTTTTCTTAGATTTATCATAAACCCCAGACTCTACAGAAGGTAGCCAGTACAGCAGACAGCTTTAAGAGATCTTCCTGAGAGGATGGATGTATTAACAGGTCACAGAAATATGGGGAAATTTGAGCTCCCTGAGTTCTGCAAAAATTGATGCAGGGGCTAGTCATTTTGTAAAGACCATGGAGGTTTTGAATTGCTCAAAGGGAAAAGCAGAGAACCTTAGAAACTTCCTGTAAGAATTATGAATGGGAATGTGAAGAGAAGCATTCTTCAAATCCACGGATACCAGAATGGCTTCTGGAAGGAAAGTTCGCAGAGAAACCATTTTTGAAAGAGGGCATTAAGTGTTGAGAAGGGACAAATCTAGAATGGATCTCCATTCTCCTCCTTTGGATACCAGAAAAAGTCTGGAATAAAACCCTTCAACATGAATGTGAGGCACAGACTCTATTATGACTTCTCCCTGAAGACCCTGAAAGACAGGTGACAAGTGGAACACCTTGTTGGGAGGGGCCAGTGGGATACCTCTAAAAATTGGGATAGCCTTCCAAGTCATTTTGTAACTTTTTGAATAATGGACAGGACCCACTTGTCTGAAGTTAACAGCTGCCAAGTAGAAAGGAATGAAATTAGCCTTTTTGACAGGAGAAAGAGTGGACTGAGGGGAGCAGAGGTGGTTGAAAATAGGCTGATTTTCTCGAAAGGAAGGTTTCCCAGAATTGAAGACTCTAGCAGGTTTATCCTGAAATCGCTTTCCTGGCATTTTTTGCCCTTCTGGGAGGACCCACGATCTCTGCAACAGAAAGTAGGCTTAGCTGGAGAGTTTCTCTGATGCCTGGGAAGACAAGAAAGGAAGATTTGCTTGAAATACTGCACAGTTTTTCCTTGTTCTTCTAAGGATTTAAACAAGAAGCTTAGCTTTAATATCCTCAGGAAGGGATTAAGAACGAAGCCATGCAAATCTTCTCATAACAAATTCAGTAAAAGCTGCTCTGAATGAAGCTTCCACTGCATTTTAAATATACTTTGTAATATGTCTTGCCACTGGGATAGCCTGGCCCACCATACAAATAGCCTGTTGTTTTGTTTCAGACACTATGAAGTTGATTGTTCAATTCACTCAGAACAGACAACAGATAATTAGTCATTTGTGTTTGGTAACTCAAATCTCTGAAGTCCACAGTGGCTGAGGTGAAAACCTTCTCAGGGCATTAGCAACAGGTAAAAGTTTGGAAGACTTTGTAGAAACAGAAAGCACAGAGGTGTCTAGCAAATAATTTTTATATAAGAGTTTTAAGTTTTTATATACTTTATTGAAGCTATCTGGTTTCTTATGGACCGGAGACTGAGTCAGGCAAAGTAGAAGTGGATGCAAATGCATCCAGAAAAGCATTAAAAACTGGACAAACTGGTGCTGGTAGAGGGGTACCAACCTCCAGCAAACTGCAGTATCACCCTTCAGCAAACCAAGACACCTGTCCAGATTTCCAGCCAAAATTCTGCATCATTTTTGTGATGGATTTCTAAAGCAGATTTCCTCAGTGGGCATGCCTGGGGATAAAATATCATCATCAGAAGCCATCTGGCCAGGGGAGTGAATATGAAATGAGCATCCAAGGGAATGTTCATTCAAATCACAATCCTCCTCCTCAGAAGAGGACTCATTCTGTCTCTTTTGAGGAAGTGAAGGTGAAAGTGCAACTGAAAGAAGAGGCGGTTTGACAGATATGGTTTTAAATAGGCCCTGAGAAAATCCCATCCATTCTTTTTCCTGGGATGTCTGAGGAGGAGAAACATTTTTTGTCTTAGGAGTGATTTCCACTTCAACAAAACATGGCAGATCCGACCCTTGGTATACCTCTATCAAAGATCCAGGCAACTCTTTCATTATCAGGATTTGACAGATGCCCTCTGGTCCTTCAGAAACTGAGCCTAGACTCCCACTTCAAAATTGTATCAGTTTGTTCAGTCAAATCAGATGCAGGAGAGTCAGACACCATATTGGCCTCATTTGGAGTTGAAGGGGCCTGAGAAGTGACTGGACATACTGTGGGCTCTTGCAATACCTCACTGGGTGCATACGAGTTTGACTAGTTAGATGATGGCTCAGGACTAGGCTATCTGAATTTCCTTTTTGGAATGAGTGGGACACTGGATGCCTAAGGTTCTTCCATTTTAGACTGGTTGAGTTGTTTCAAACATTGGGTCTCTAAATAGGCATTTAGCAAGGAAAGACTCTCATATAGGGTTTTTGGGATAATGACTGGCAAATCTGGCAATTCTTATAATTTGTGTTCAGCTCCAAAACAAAACAGACACTGGAAGTTGAGATCTTTTTAGGGAACCTGCCAAACACAATTGCACTTCCCCTCTTAGCAGACATCCATCAGACTACATCACTAAAATACAAAGAAAACAATGAAGGCTCCCCCCAATTGACCACTTATTTGAATAAAAGAAAAAAAGATGCCAACTATGATGAGAACAGCAGACAGACAGGTGTGAGCTCTGTCTTCAGACTGGCAGTGAGACAGTCTAAGGATCTCACTCCCAGACATCTGAAAATGTACCATCACTCCCGTGGGCTTAGGTCATATGTTGACAGTATGGAAGGTTTTGGTACCCCTGCCAGACATATGGGTTACCTTCATGAGATAACCCAACAGTTTTGGAATACTGTAGCAGTGATCAAAGGAAGGACATCCCTGGTCTTGTTCTGTATGATGGATAGCCTATGTGCCCCCCCCCCCCCCCGAAGAATACAGTCTGTGCTGGTTCCAAAAGGTCTGCAGAGTTGCAGAAATACTACTGTCTTTTACTACAGATCTTCTGGAGGAAGACAGTACAACAGTGTATGGAGCTTAGAAGAAAAAAGTAGACGTCCAAGTAGGATCCTTTTTCCAGAAGTGCTAACTACTAGAACTTTCCAGAAATTCACAGCTTTCTTCCCTTACGGCAAAAAGGCTGTCTACCATCCCTGGGATGTCACTGCATACCCAGTATACAGCAGATGTCCACACACACCATCTTCAGTTCTTTCTTGCCCACTGACCAGAAAAAAAAGGTTGAGACTCTAATAGAATCCATAGGTATCATCCTATCAGCTAGGAAGAACTTATGACAAACTTCATCCTACAGGTTCATGTTACAGGAAGCAGAAAGATCCTGGGTATCTTGGCTCTGGTAAACCTATTTAGACTTGGGGTGGCCATAGGTCCAGTATCAAAGACAGATGAGGACATCGGGGGGGGGGGTACTCACCCAGCCCTAGGATACAACAAAGAAAGAGATGATGAAGATGAGGATTAATGACTGTGACATTGATTCTACTCAAAACTTGTTACTACAGTAAGTATCTTATAAATCTACACTGTGTTCGTCACATAGACTGCTGTTGCATTAGTGCTAACTACTAAGAGTCTCAAGAACATACAAGTATTGAATGGTGGCTTGTTTGCAGTATGGAATTGCAGAATGGCTATGGAAATCCATGTCCTAAGCTCTGGAAGTGACATCTTTTTTAAGATACTTAGAAAGGAGTGAGAAGCAGATCAAGCTGTTATATCTAGCATGGACTGCATACTGAATCTACTCAGAAATGCAACTGTGGCCGCAGTGTCCCTACCAGAGTACAACTTAATGTGCATTCCCAGCTTTTTGTCATGAATATAGTAGTAAGAGGAAATAAAACATGCTAGGCATTTCATGGCTGCTTGGAAACTGATTTACCTTCCTTTTTAGGTGCAAAAGATACATAGACATACCTGTTCCAAGAATCACTCTTAGTTCTGCTGAGACAGTACTGAAGTTGCCTACAAATATCAATGGTCTCCAAAACCTTTTCTCCTTTGTCTTGTAGATCTGGGGATGAAGACTGGCAGTTGAACAAACTGGATCACAGATATTTATTTTATCACCATTGACGTGAAGGGTTTGTACATAAGTTGACCCTATACTATTGGAACACCAGGAAAGGCTCATCTACATCAGCACCTGCAGTTCATAAATTATGATACAGAAAACAGCCCTGCTGACAGAATAAATTTTAGATGTGTTGTTTTTGCTTTTGCTTCTTCAAAAGGGTGCTTGTGTCAGTTTTTTTTCCAATACAATACTCCGATCCTATGGAGGAGGAATACATTTTTGGGTGGCCTCAAACCCAAAACTCTTTAAGGAATTGTCCGATTGGGAACAGAGGTGCTAGAAGCAGTTGACAGGCAAGCAGGCAGAAAAGACTGAAAGATTTACCTATACTGAAGTTTATGGCAATCCTGATCTGAGCAATTCTAACAAGTAATGCAGAATCTAAGACAGTAGTGTACATGCGGGCATTCAATTCCCACAGGAATTCAATTCTAGGTGGATTCCGAGGGAAGATCTGTTCCATTTGGCTACGCAAGATGCCTGATGGCAGGCTTCCTACCTTCCTTGAACAGTGACAAGCAGGCACTCTGGGAAAACGTGCCCAAAGGGCAGCAGTGTGTTACCACCCATGCTAATAACTGCAGTGTCCACAGACCTGAATGAATCAAAGATCTCCTCAGGTTGTGTCAAGACATCCACCCACTGGGGCAGGTAGCACCTTTGGCCCTCATTTGTTTTCTGGCTCTTCCTGGGGAACAAGGAGTGAGGAAGGAAAGTGAAGACAAGCAGACTGAACCAGCTAAAGGAACAGGCTTTCACTGCTCTAGACTTTGTACAGCAATCTGCAGTAGAACCTCCTCAGCTGCCCATGGCAGATGAAATACATTCTCATTCAACATTTTTTGCTAGGACATGGCTCTCCTCTGGTTAATCTACCTGTGATTTTTGGTGGGAATGGATGTAGAAGGCTCTCAGGTACATGCCTGACGCTAGGGCTCTCACAGTCATTCTCCACACTGTACAGGGGTATGAATTAGTCCACCAATGCCCCCCCCCATTACATTCCACATCACTGCTGATTTTACTATCAAGTTTAAGATCCCTGTTTTTTTTTTTACAAGGACCTGAATGCCCCAAGTGCCTTAGTTACCAGACTTATTTCTTTTTACACTGATGTGCCTATTCCCTTTACTGCTGCCCTAAGTGTGATGGATACTGAGCTTTACTATGCAGGCTCTCCAGGCTGTATTAGAAGCATCTGTAGTCAGAATTTGACTGACTGGGCATTATTTGAAAGGAACTCCAACTTTCCCAGCATGTAATGTGCCCACCAGTAAAGTTCCTGACAGATGTGGGCAGGACAGAATCATCCCCTGCAGAGACTGTGTTTATTATTCTCATGAGATAACGCTATAGGTTTCTGATATGCAATACAATTAATAGTATAACCAGAACGGTGGATGCCATATTCTCCAAAGTGCAAACTAATGTAGATGCCCAGAATTTGGAAACACTCTAAGGTGACATGAAGGGGCCGACATGGAGCAGATAGTCATCCAGACAGGGTTGATGTGAATGCCAGTGTTATGCAATACACTACTACTGCAGCCAGGTATTCTGAAAAGACCCTGAAAGGAGTAGCCTTTTTTTCCCTTTAACTTGCTTACTTTTACATTTGGCAAAAGCAAGGCCAGCTCTTACTGTAGTGTGGAATGAGGGGATGAAATAATGTTTTTACTGAATGGGTTGTTGTCCCCCCTTTCTTCAGTTTCTAGAAGACCAATTGCAGGGAGTCCAAACAGCAGACTGCTGCCTCGTGGTATTAAAAATCTACAGGCTGACATCCTTTGATTAGGGCTTAATCCCCATCCAAGCATGTCTTCTAATTACTGCTATCACAGAAGCTGCCCTGAACATCATCTCAGAAACTGCATTACTTTGGAGCTGAAGTCCTTCAGGATTACACCTTGATACTTTAAGAGTGCCATTAAAACCTTGAAGACCATACAGACCTTTTCTATAAACTGCCTGGAATTCTTCTGTCTCGATCACTAGGAAGTGCTGGAACTGAAACCAGTTTTGACCCCCCCTTCTGAATTCATATACATCACCTCTGGATCAGCTGTACGGTTCTCATACAGGTGTTTGAGATTCCAGGACACTATGAAAATAAACCGGTTTCTCCCAGGCAAGGTGCTGCGAGAGTCTGGTTCCACAGATGCAGCAAAAAGACATCCTCTTAATGTCTGAGGACTGAAGTAGAGGAAAAATATTTAGGAGCAACCAATCCCAGAAAATCAAATAAATGTTTCTGGGCATATGAGACCCCCCTCTCTGCACTCCCTACTTGAGTTGATTTATTACTGTATGTAAGGTGCCACCAAATATGATTTCCCTTGTTGGAGAAGCAGAGGACAAAGTGTCATCACTGTCTGTCTCAAAACCAAGAGGAGAAGACATCTTGGGAATGCAGGCCAGGTCTTCATCCTCTGAATCAGAAGAATCCAACTCCCTGATGGGATAAGGTTCCGTCTTCTTTTTTTTTTTTTTTTTGTAGAGGGTATATGAGACACTGTGCTCTGATCTGACAATGGCTACAGCCTGTGAATAAAATACACTGAAATTGTGCACCAACCTGAACCAGTTCTTGAAGGAAATCAGGAGACGGGAGGCAAAAGATGGCAGGAGATGGGCTGGTTTTGCAGATGTCCTACTTTTTGGACACGTGCTCTTTGAAACTGTGACAGTCTTGAGGGCCTAGGTTTGAGAACAATAGTCTCTAACCTCTACTTTCTGACTGTGGATACCTTCACATAAAAGGACTAAGACAGCTCCATCCTCTCTCTCAGTATCAGAGTCAGATGCCTTTGAGGGGCATCTAGACCAACTGCTTGGAAAAAGTGTTCACAGTCTCCAGAGAAGCAATGCCAGAGACCATGGACATAGCAGGCAACTAGGTTAAGGAAGACAAAAGTGCCTCTCCAGGCTTGGTATCCTCAACCCAAGTAGGGCCCTCTGGGGCTGAACCATGACATCCCACCCTTCCTTTGATCCTTCTCTTTTGGGCACTTCTCAAAGGTTTCTTTTTTCTCCTTGTTTAGTTGGGACATCTACAACAGGCAATGAGATGCTGCAGGAACATAAAATCCAAAGAAACAAGAACAGCACGTAGGTAAACCAGGCAGGATACAAAATGCAAAACAGTAGTAAAAAAAAAATCCAAAGCCTGGAAACGCTGAGGTAAAATGCAGCGTTTACTCCAACCAGGAAAAAAAAAATCACAAAGCTTTTGGGATCAACCCCTCATCAGTGTGTAAAAAATAAATCAAATGCCTTCATTTAAATAGTAAATTCAAACCATAAAACTAATCACATGACACAGTTGTATTAAGCACTTCAGTATATGGCATGCTATAAGGTGCATCAAGCATTCTACATAGGGAAATGCACAAGAAGGTTGAAGGACAGAATTATTGAACATAAATCTGAAATACTTAGAGAGGTAGCAACTAATGTTCTGGGTAAGCATATGAGGGGAAAAAGGAAGTACACACAAATTTAACTTTAGAGAGCTTGACATCAGACAGAAGAAAAAGGGGGGATCTTAATAATGATTTAGAAGTATGTGAATATTCATGGATCACACTTTTAGAAGCTGACTGTATTCCAGGTCTAAACACAGCAGTAAGCATTAAACCTATTTTAAAAAGAAGACAGTTAACTTTGAAATAACAGCTTGTGTGGATGGGCCTTATTTAAATGTTTTACTTATTTTATGGCTATAGTGATTTTCAGTAACATTTTACCTGTATGTGTGTCTTTAAACTGAAGTGCTTAATACAACTGTGTCATGTGATTATTTTTATGGTTTGAATTAACTATTTAAATGAAGGCATTTGATTTCTGTTTTACACACTGATGAAGGTTTGATCCCAAAAGCTTTGAGATTTTTTTTCCTGTTTGGAATAAACGCTGAATTTTACCTCAATGTTTCCAGGCTTTGAATGTTTTTTACCACTATGCTGCAGGAACATGGCAGGTGGACAGGTAAGAAAATCAAGCCCTTTTTTTTTTTTTTTTAAACTCCCCCTGCGCCTATCTTTCTGCTAAAGCCAGAACAAATTCAACAACTGGCAATATCATATTCTCATTCTAAACAGACAATACAATGCATGTGATAATATTAATCAATCTGTCAGATGCACATGCAACTGTTAACTTTTTCGAGGGTAGACATGCCCTACACACATATTGGCTGTCTGACCCCAAGACTAAATACAAGATTTTTATAACATGGCACTTATCTCCAACTTTGGAACAAGCTGCAATGCCAGACTGACAACACTATACATGTGAGTGTTGCAAACTGTACTGTAGCAAGAAAAATGAAAATTATACAGGGAACAACAACCTAGGATTATGGACATCTGTCCAACCAGGGAGAAATCCCAGTAGTTAGCCCTACTGCAAGTGAATTACAAAATTATCATAAGAATTTCAAGATACAGCCCAGAATACAGAGATACTTTATGAACACACTGCAAGTTGGAGCGAAGTCAGAACTAGCAATAGAGCAAACCCCATCACTAAGAAAACCAGACCACAGTTAAGATTGTGTGACTTATAATGCATCATAAGTAGCAGGACAGCAATGAGCTTGACCTGCTTTCTTTACATACAAAGAGGCTTCTTATGAATGGTGGTGGGATTTTAGCCAATCATAGAAGTACAGATTGAGGGAATGGAATGAGGATAAGAAAAAGTCCTCCACAGAGGAAAGGATTGCTTCCTCTTTTAATGTCCATATAAAGCACAACGACTAAAATTCTATGCCAAGAGTGATGTCAAAGATGGACTGCCTGGACTTCTGCTTAAAAACAGACTCAGCAAAGTCATCCATTGTAAGCATGTATTTGAGCCAGGTGCCCTAGCCATACCATCAGCACAGCCAAAATTACAGCAAATCACACAGAAGCAGCTTATTCTGGATACAGCAGGCAGATTCTTTAAACACTCAAACAAGAAGAATTTTTCCAGTACTACAGTACCGGGGTCACTAAGAAGGAACGGAATTTGGACAGAGAAGACAAACAGAAGACTCTAATCCCCAAAAAGGCAAATGAGAATTCTCTTTCCAAACCTGCCCACAAATTAAGACTTCTTGTCTGGTAGCAAAATTAGTTTCTGGGTTCTCCACTCAAAGTGATCAAGGAGTGCACAAAATATTTAGTACAAAGGACACTCAGTCAGGATCTTTCTTCAACCAAATTGGGACTTACAGAAAATATTTAATTTGCTGAATACTGCTACAGCACAGTCTGGGTTCTTCATGTCAGCACACAAGCCATTCCAGGTAAACAGCTCTGCAGGAGAGATGATTCAAACTGCTTCCTCCTCTTTTCTCAGGTACTTTTAAGAAGTTCCTGGGGAGAAGGAATGGAGACTATAGGCAAGGCTTCTCCAAAGAAGGGCAATATCCAGAAAGCTAAATAAGATTTGTTGGTTGCATGTGTTTCTCAAGTAATGTCTTACCATTCCTCATAACAAATCAAAGAGGGAAAGTCTACACTGCCTGCTCTAGTTTCAGAAAAGACAAGGCTATAGATGGAAGTCATTCATGGAGACAAGTGTGTGAAAGCCATTAGCCAGAGATATGACAAGAGGGAAGCAACACTCAGGGATATGCCTACTGAAGGGAGCAAGAAGACTTGAGAGGTCTGCATCAGGCCTGATGCTGACAAAAGGTCAAGGTTACAGGTCTGCACTCACATGGAATTTTCTCACCAGGTTACAAGCCTAAGACCTGAACCACGAGACATGGAGTAGGAAGTCCTGACAAATCGCTGTACCTGCACTTACGAAACAACGAGAAGAATCTTCAACCCCAAGTACTACTATCATTCTTAAAAAAAACAAAAACAAAAAAAAAGGAGGGGGGTAGCACTGCTCTGAAAAAATGAATATTACGCAATCTGGAATAACCTGAATGAAAAGGTACCAGCACTAAAAACAATGGGAAGCTTGAGAGATGAAAAATATGCACAAAACTGAAAAGAAAGAATTCTAGCAGTTGTCTGACAGACAAAAAGGATAACTTGCCATTTCTTTCAATGAATTCTATCAAAGCCTGCTTTTGAGGCAATATAACCTTACCTTCTTGAAGAACTGTATTCACGACCTGCAAAATGAATAAAAGATGAACAGTATTACCAAAGTATCAAACCACTTCTACAAAGTGCAAACTATTTCAAAGATTTCCATTAACATACTGCGTACAGCTTTATGCACGGACACTGTTTTCTGATTTGTTGGTGGTTTATGGTTAATAAAACTGAAAACTTCTAACATCATGGACAGTTGCAGAAATAATATTAAATTAAACCAGCTTGCAGCAAATTTCATTCGTCAGTCTGACCTGAAGAAGGTGGCTTGATCAAACAGCAGACAGTGAAACAACCAAATATATGGTATACAGCAGATACATCAGCAGATATGTAGTGAACAAAACTTGCCAACAAGTGTTAATTACAAATTTTTACAAAGTGATAACACTATTTAAGCATAAAGAAAGTATAGCACTTGGCATGCTATATCAAAAACAGTGGAGTAATTTACTCTTAAGACTTGAGATACTACCGCAGGTAACAGCAGCATAGGACGAGTTAACTTATCTACCCCAACGACAAGTAGTTGAAGGACTAATATACTCAAATTTATTCATTGATGCCAAACACACTAAATGGACATCTTCACACTACTCCATTTCTCAAAAGGCCAAATGGAAACAGGACAAGTAAATTATTTAAATACTCACCATTTCAGTAAATCTTTGAGACAGTCCTCAGTGGCAGCTAATTAATTTCCTAAACTGATATACTCAGGGTAAGTGGACTCCGTCACACACACAAAAAGGTATCTCTCACTGTTTAAGGAGGTAATTCTGCAAATGATCCCTAGGCCCTGATCTACAACTGAATGTAAGACAACAATCTGCAAGAATAAACTGTAATAAACAACTGAAACATACCTGTTAAAGCTGAAAAATCCACACAAAATCAGGCACTCAAGAGCAACCAATAAGGTGAAAAAGAAGTTATGTACTCACCATAACGTTCCATGATTGTAGTCCATCTCGCCCTTCATTCTTACATATGGGTTCGGAGACGATCCTTGGCTCTGACTCGGCGGATTACAAAGCTCAAAGTCTCTAAGTTGGCTCATGGCAAGGTAGGTATCCCATAATGCACTAGTAACAATCCCCAGATCTTGTTTGCTGCTGTCTATAATAGTGATATAAAAGTATTTCCACAAGGAAAAACAATACATGAAAGGTCTCTAAATTTAAAGAAGATAGACATTATCTTGTCTGCAGACCCTCCAATGATACATGGATGGGGATAGGTGGGTCGGTTCGTAAGAATGAAGGGCCAGATGGACTACAAACATGGAACGTTATGGTGAGTACATAACTTCTTTATGTTCTGTAGTCCTATCTCGCCTTCATTCTTATATATGGGACAGCGTCCCTAGCACCTTTTTCTCGCGTGGCTCATGGGAATATACTCCTAAGAACCGTGGAACCAAAGGAGGCTCTACCCCTGGAGGCAAAGTCCATGTAATGAGTAATAAAGGTATGAGGAGTAACCCAAGTTGCTGCTGCACATATACTGTCCATTGGAATTCTGGCCTGAAAAGCGGCAGATGTGGATATAGATCTGGTAGAATGAGCTTTAATTTTAAATGGGAGTTCTTTGCTATTAGAAGAGTAAATAAAAGATATACAACTTGAAATCCAGTTTGATAACGTTATCTTGGAGACTGACATTCCTTTTCTCGTCTCCGGAAAAAATATCAATAATTGGTCTGATTTCCTAAACTCTTTGGTTCTATGAAGATAGAACCTTAACTGTCGGTGTACATCAAGTTGATGAAACATATTATTCCGCTTTGTTTGTATAATTTGGAAAAAATACTGGAAGTTCAATAGTCTGATTAATATTGGACTGTGAACAAATCTTAGGGACGAAGGAAAGGTTAGTGCGAAGGGAAACTCTGTCTCTATGGAATATCAAGTAAGGAGGTTTGACAGACTGCTTGCAGTTCTGACACTCTTCGGGCGGACGTAATGGCTACCAGAAAAATGGTCTTCCATGAAAGGAACTTTAAATCACATGTATGTGAAGGTTCAAAAGGCGGTGAGGTAAGTTTTGAAAGAACAAAATTTAAATCCCAGGGAGAAACAGGTTCTTGAAAAGGAGGTCTTAGTAAGGTAGTGCTTTTTAAAAATGATTTACACAATCTGTGAGCCATAAGATTAGGTTCATGTTGCCCCAAATGAAAACTGGAGATAGCTGCTAACTGAACTTTAATTGTAGCAACAGCTGATCCCAGATGAAAAAGTTTGGTTAGAAATTCTAACAATAAGGGAATGGAGGCTGTGTATGGATCTATGTTCCTAGTTTGTGCCCAAAGGGAAAATCTTTTCCATTTGCTAGCGTACAATTTTCTTATAGAAGGTTTATGAGATGACATCAGAATATGTGTAACCGCAGGGGAGAAATAATGAAACCTGACTAGGGATGGAAGTGGAGTAGCCACGGTGTCAAGCTGAGGGTGCAGAGACAAGGATGGAACATGCCTGACATATGTGTCAGAAGGTCTGGTACTGGGTCCAGAGTCCATGGATCGTCCAGAAGGTGAGGCCCGAGGAAAGGGAACCAAATCTGATGAGACCAGTAAGGAGTGATGAGAATCATTCTGCTTCCCAAAGACTTTGCTTTCTGGATAACTTTCGATATTAGCGGAAAGGGAGAAAAAACATAAAGAAGTCCCAAGGGCCAATTGTGGACAAGTGAGTCTCTCTGTGTCTCCCCCCCCCCTGGGAGGGGGGGGTAAGGGTACCTGCTGTATTTGGTGTTCATTGGGGTGGCAAACAGATAGCAGCAAGGCTGTCCCCATTTGTGGAAAATCTGCTCTGCGACTTTCTGATTCAGAGACCACTCGTGAGGCATCAAGATTGCCCTGCTAAGCTTGTCAGCTATCACATTAGTTCTCCCCGGGATACGTGTTGCAACTAGAAAGTGTTGGGAAGAAATCTCCCACTGCCAAACATGTAGGGACTCTCGACATAGGGGGTAGGATTTGGTTCCCCCTTGTTTGTTTATATACCATACCACTGACATACTGTCTGATTGGATTGCTATTGTCCCTAAAGGAAGAAAGTCGTAAAGTGCTTTAAACGCTAGTAGCACTGCTCTCATCTCTAGAACACTGACATACAAGTGAGCCTCGTGTTCTTGCCATGTGCCTTGGACTGTCCCTCCTAGATAATGAACCCCCCCACCCTATCTGGGTCACAGTAGCAACGGGATGGCGAGGAATGAATGGTCTCCCTATCGTTAGTTGATTGGACTGGATCCACCAACGAAGGGCCTTTTTTCAAGATTCCGTTATTAAAATGGGATGAGACAGGGGCAGTTGCTGAAGAGACCACTCGGAAAAAAGTAGCCACTGTGGAATTCTCATATGTAGTCTGGCTAATGGAACTAGAGTTATAGTAGAGGCCATGGTTCCCAGTAGCTTGAGGACTGTCTTCGCTTTGACCTTGTGATGGGGAAGCAGGCTGTATATTTGTTGTCTTAGATTTTGCACTCTGTCTGAAGGAAGGCGAGCCATCATTGCAACTGCGTCTATTTCTGCGCCTATAAAAGTCACATATTGAGAGGGCGACAAGACAGACTTTTCCCAATTTATAATGATGCCTAGCTGAGTACAGACTTGGATGGTTGAATCCCTGGCTTGTAAAAGTAGATGTCTGGTGGTGGCAGTCAGGAGCCAGTCGTCCAGGTACGGAAACACTTGGAATCCAAGACGTCTCAAGTGAGCCGTTACTACCGCCATGCATTTGGTGAACAGCCTGGGGGCTGTGGTGAGACCAAAGGGCAGAGCATGAAACTGGTAATGACTGGCTCCCAGATGGAAGCATAAATGACTCCTTGATGCTCTGTCCATTTTTATGTGGTAGTACACATCTTAGCGGTCTATGAAGCACATCCAATTATTTTTCCCTAACAGAGGGAGTATAGACTGCAGTGTTACTATTCAGAACTTGGACTTCTTCACTGATTCATTTAACTTGCTGAGATCCAAGATGGGCCTCTAGTCCCCTGTTCATTTTGGCACTAAAAAGAATCTGGAGTAAGTTCTAAATCCTATCTGGTTTGCGGGGACGGTTTGGATGACTCTCTTTGGGAGCAACTTTTGGACTTCTATAGTTGCTTGATCCCTGTGATTGGGTGGAACATCTGGGATTTTCTTGGTTAGATCAGGTGGAAAACAGAAGGGTATGGAGTATCCTCTGGAAATTATCCTTTGTACCCACTTGTCTTGTGTAATGTGATGTCATGCCAGGCTTCTGGGTACAAGGATAAGCGACTCCCGACTGGCTCTAGAGAAGCGCAGCCGGGCCTCACTTCAGGAGCGCTGATAGGGATGTCCACGAAAGGAATCACGGTCACCCTAGTTTTGCAGACCCCCCCCCACCACTAGGGTGACGTCTTCCACTATTTCCTCCTCCTCTGCCTCTGGAGAAAGAATCACCTTGTGCATCTGGGAAAAATCTCTGAGATTTCTCGAACCACATTTTTTCCCCCTTTCTGACCTTAGGGTATTGGTCTAGAAGGGACGGAAAAACATACTCCCACGGCAGCAAGAGTCTTCCCTTCCTGCTCGCAACTGGTGAGTGTGTCTTTTATCTTTGGTCCAAACAGAGAGGAACCGTCCAAGGGGGCATTGGTTAATGTAGATTTGAAGGGCTCCGCAAAGTTACTCAAGCGCATCCAGTAGTGTCTCCTAAGGGAAACTCCTGAACCCGCTGCCCTGCTTGCTCCATCTGCTGTGTAAGATATCAGCCTCATGGAGGAGTTAACAATAGAGTTTTAAGGAGGACAACTGAGCAGTAACCTTCTCAGGGACTCCTTCAGTTGAAGTATCTTGGAGAGCATCTCCCAGCTCTTTTAGGAGATCTCTTTGAAGCCTAGTAAAATGGGTGAGGTAATTCAGCGATCTGGGTGTAAAAGCCACTGAAGAAAAAATACGCTTCCCATATCTGTCTATCTTTGTTCAGTGGGTGGACAGATGAGGATGTCTCCGCTAGTTCCTTCTTTGTGGCTGCTGCCACCACCATTGTATCTACAGGCACTCCTTTGGTCAGAAACTCTTTTTCTTTAGGTGCTGAAAGGAATTTGTTCGGCCTTCTAGGGACTGGTTACACGGTGTCAGGAGTTTCCCACACATTTCAACTCACCAAATCTAACAGCTCATCGAAAGGTGGAGACACCCAAGAGGCTGAAGGTTGAGACCCGAAAGCCTTCAGATACACTGACTCCTCATCAGAAGGGGTGACGGTGGGCCAGCCGCCTCTCTGTTTCAGGATCTCTAGGATATCTACGAAGGAGATATCATCAGAGGTCGACCTAGGGGACCCTTCTGACTCCTCAAGGTCAGTGTCAGAGGTGATGGACTCATCAGGGGAGTCTACGTGTTTCCTCTTGCAAGTTTTCTTCCCAGGAGGCTCCTCAGAAGAGTATTCTGGGGAGGTCTCGGAAGACTCAGGCCACCCAAGGGGGGGCTCCTGAGGCTGCGGGTCTCTGCTGTCATGAGAGAGAGAGAGATGGTGCTGAGACAGAGGTTGGAGCTTGAGGGGGAAGAACATCCATACCGTTGTGTAGAGCTGAAGATCTAGACAGCACACTCCACATCATCTCAATGGCAGATCCCTCCAGCTCAGAGGACACCACCGGTTCCGAAGAAGAGGAAGTAGCCCCTGGGCTCCAAGACAAATGTAGGATCTGAGCTCAGCCCAGCCGACGCACCGAGAGGTAGGCTCAAAACCTGAAGAAGTTTGGGTCCGAGCGTCCCCATCAGGGCTGACTGGAGAGCTTCGGCTCCTAGACACTAGGGACGGCATCAAAGGTGTCGGAGCGGAACTCGGCTCCGAGAAAGCCACTTGGGGTGCTGGAACAGACGGTTCCACAACAAACGGCACCGATAGATCTGGCTCCGAAAGACCGGCATGGCTCGGAGGAGAAACAGGTAATACGGCCTTAGACGGCTCTGGAACCGATTGGGTCAGAGCCGACAACAAATTTGCTAGCATTGACAACTTGAAAAGTCTAAGTACCACCCTCTCAACATCCTCCTCAGAAAGACTCCTGGAGGATCTGGAAGACAAGATAGGGGACTGAAATCTCTGCAAAATTGCAGATCTAAGTATCGGGGATACCGGTAGTAAGTCTCTTGACCAGCTCTGAGGTATGGATTCAGCTATAGACTCAGAGAAACTTGGGGACAAAACTGGAAGGACTATATCAATAACCTCAACCTTCTCTGAAGGCAGAGGAGCCGAAGAGGTAGAAGGATTTGTCAACTTTGGCAATTTTCTCTGGAGGTTCTGATTTGCCAGTCGGTGTAGGAGACTGTCTTTTCACCGAATTAACCTTCTCTTTTTTTTGAAGAGGGAGACCTGGAGTGAGAAGAGGAAGAACTAGCTAAATCCTCCTCAAAGGAAGGTTTAAGGAGACCTCTCAAAATCAGTTTGTTCTTCCTTTCCTGGAGAACCCAGGAACTAAAAGAATGGCAAAAAGTACATGTCTCCTGTAGATGTATGGCTCCCAAACAATAAACACAAATACTATGCCTGTCAGTAAGGGACATTTTTTGTGAACATTTTAGGCATTTCTTAAAACCCAAAAATGTATGGTCTTTAGTTTCCTTAGACACAACAACCACAACGACGACAACAGACTACAGTCGTAGACAGACAATAAGAAGAGAGGACAAGGTCCTCTAACTTAAACAGGCCAAGCCCTGCTGAAGAAACAACACACAAGGGAGAAAGGCAATAGACGACTAGGTCCTCTAACTTAAACGGGCCTAGCCCTGAACAGAGGGGTAGGCGAGATAAAGAATAAACAAGCAACAGAAAGGCAAAAGTAGGTCCTCTAACTAAAAAACAGACCTATGCCTGAGAAAAATGAACAATAACTTGCATAACAGAAAACGAAGGGAAACCACTAAGGAAGGCCTGCGGAAGCGACGGCCAACAATTAGCAACAACAATTTGCAATAAAACTTCAGAAACACACTAACTACTCGCAAGTTAACAACATCAAGCTATTAATACTAAACTAACTTTACAGTAAAAAAGAGCACTAAAAACAATGGAAGAAAAAAAATATTCCAACTTAGCCACGGCCAAGAAAGAGAACACTTCAGAACTCGTAGAGCGGCAAACGAGATCTGGGGATTGTTACTAGTGCATTATAGGATATCTACCTTGCCACGAACCAACTTAGAGACTTCGAGCTTTGTAATCGTCCGAGTTGGAGCAGAGGATCGGCTCCGAACCCATATGTAATAATGAAGGCGAGATAGGACTACAGAACATTACTAATTTACCTAACTAATCTTACAGTACTGACAGAGACGCTCTGTACTGCCTCAACTGATGGGTACAATCTCAAACTGTACCCACACCTCCACAAAAATGGATGAAGGAGCACAGGCCGAATAAAGCATACAAGGGCAACTCTGCAGCATCATGTTATTCAGGGTGCTAACAGCATGGAGGTAACTCATCACAGAAGACACTGATAACCAATGACACAAGACACTATGCCATGGTATGCCAGAAATAAACCCAATGAATGAAAAGTTGTCCTAAGACAAAAAAGTGCAAACAGGAGAGAACTGACCAGATTCATGTGAAAGAGGCAAGACATCCTGGTTCATTCTGCCAAAAATGTTAAAACTTTGCAAAGGGCATGCAGCTACCACTCTTTGCTACAGTACAGCACTCTCATTATGCCAATCTAAGCTGCCAGAAAGCATCAATGGTGATCCAGGTCACAAGACAAGGATGGTTAAAGGGAGGCCGGTCTTAAACAATACTAAATGAGGCATAAAAACACAACAGAAGAGAGGAGGCAGAAGTCTCCGACTCTAAAATCATTAACCCAGTAAAGGATGGGTTGACAATACTTGTCTGATAACAGAGATGGAATGTGCCAAGAAGGTAACACAAACCCAGTTCAGAAAAGTACAGTTGTGTACACTTACACTTGAACATCTACATTTATGGTATTCACTGTTGCAGTCATCACATTTGGGCTATTTGCCTGCAGGGTAGCCCTCAGCCGGCCTGAATACCAGAGTCTTGAGATTTCTGAGTCTGATGCTGTCACCTCTTCTATGACGTCAGATCGTCAGGGATATAAAACATGCAGCCGATGCCATTACATCAGTTTTTCTTGCCCCAGATGTCAGGTGCTCCCAAAATAGGGAGCAATTATATGGTGTGGAAAAGCCCCAGCAAAAAGCAAATATCCACAGTATAAGATATGCCAAACCAAAAAGGATAGGTGAAAGCAAAGACAATCAGGGGGCTGGAGGGAGGGTAACCAGGACTACAACAGCGAATACACTCGAACATCTACATTTATGGTAAGTGTACACAACTGTACTATGTTCTTTATGTTTCACTGTTGCAGTCATCACATTTGGGTTGATTCCCAAAGCTAAGGAAGGGTGGAAGTAGTTTAAGAAGCATTAGGCCTAGCAATTAGGCTCTGTAAGACTGCTGTGGCAAATCCAGCTCTGGAATTAGAAAAGTTAGGAAAGTAGTAATGCTTGGTGAAAGTGTGTACAGAGCTCCAGGTTGCAGCTTCCAGGATGTCCCTGGTACGGACTCCTCTGAGAAATGCAGTAGAGGTAGATGTAGCCCTAGTGGAATGTGTTCTTATCCCCTGTGCGGTAGGTTTTCCATGGTGCTTGTAGCAGAAATGGATGCAGTGTACTATCCATTAGACATGGTTTGCTTTGAAATGGCCTTCCCCTCTGCCCCCCCAGCAAAGCTAACTAGCAAGCTGGTCAGATTTTCTGAGAGGCGTAGTCCTGTCCAAATAGAATCAAAGCTGTCTGTGCACGTCTAGAGAATGCAGTATCCTTTCCCCTTTATTCTGAGGATTAGGGGAAAAAAGTAGGCAAATGAATGGACTGGTTTAAAGACACACTAGACACCACCTTGGGCATAAAAGATGGGTTAGCCCTGAGGGAAACCCTGCCCGATTGGAAGATAATGAGAGTTCCACTGCCATAAGGGCCTGCAGTTCAGACACTCTTCTTCCTGAAGTGATGGCTAGAAGTAAAGCAGTTTTCCATGAGAGGAAATTTCAACTCTGCTGTAGCAGCTGGTTCAAAGGGGGGAAGTGTAAGTTTTTCCAATGCAAAGTTAAGGTCCCAGGCTGGAGTGGGAGCTGTCCTGGGGGGTCTTAAAATTTTGGCCCCTCTAAGGAACTGTTTTACCCTTGGATGAGAGAAGAGGGGTGGCTCAGTATTATAATGAGCTGAGATGGCAGAGGCATGAATCTTAATTGAAGAGAAGGATAGGCCCTTGTGGAGCATTTCTGTTACGTAATCTAGTATATGAGGTAAGCCGGGCACAGTTTTGCCCATCCCTTGAGACTGGCTCCAGGAACAGTATTTTCCACTTTTCTGAATAGGATTTTTCTAGTACTAGGCCTCCTTGCCTCAAGAATGACATCCAGCACCTGCTTACTGAGGGCTGCTAGAGGTGAGTTCAGGGGATTAGCCAGGCTGCAAGGTTCAAAGTCTGAAGTTGAGGGTGCAGACTTTGGCCCCCCTGCTGGGACAGCAGGGAAGGGGTCTGAGGCAGGTGCCATGGTTGTAGCACTGTCAGACTGCGCAAAAGAGGATACCAGTGCTGGCGTGGCCAGTCTGGTGCAATCAGGATTGTTCTTTGCTTGTCCTGTTTGATCTTTAGTAGAACCTTCGAGAGGAGAATCAGAGGGGGAAAGGCATAGACTGAGAGGCTTTCCCAGGAAAAGGACAGGGCATCCACCTTCCTAGCTTGGCTGTAGGGATTTCTGGTGCAGAACTTGTTCAATTGATAGTTTTGAGGGGAAGCAAGCAGGTCCACCTCTGGTGTCCCCATCTGTTCCCCAAATGCTTGAATATTCTGGGTTCCAGTTTCCATTTGTGACGGTCCATGAGATTTCTGCTTAAGTCGTCTGCCAGTGAATTTAGATTGCCTGGCAGGAATTGAGCTTGTAGGTGCACTTGGTTGCTCAAGGCTGTGTTCCACAGAGCCATGGCTAGTCTTCAGAGTGTGTAGGAATGTGTTCCCCCCTGCTTGTTTATGCACCACATAACTGTGGTGTTGTCTGTCTTTACCAACAGTTGTCCTGGAAGAATAAGGTCTTTGAAGGCTGCCAGAGCATTCTGTACAGCCAACATTTCTTTTTGATTGATATACAGGTGCATCTGCTTGGGTTCCATTTGCCCTGAATGCATGTCAGCCCCCCATGCATAGTCTGATGCGTCTGTTGTTAGGGTTTGGGCTGCAGGGGGTAGAGTGAAAGAGAGTCCCCTGTTGTGGTTGCAGGCCTCTGGCCACCAAAGGAACTCTACCCTTAGACACGGAAAGATAGGAATTATTGTTTCCAGGTCCTGAGAATGATGACACCATAGACTTTTTAGATACCATTGAAGTTTCCTCATATGCAGTCTTGCATATGGAATTAACAGAATGCAAGAGGCCATGAACCCCAGAGCTTGCAGTATTTTCCTTGCAGACAGCTGGGTTTTTGTGGCCAGTAGGTTGAAGTAAGTTGTCAAATAAATTTGTTTCTATGGAGTGAGGAATGCCATCTGGGAAGTTGTGTTCAAACTTGCTCCCAGGAATACAATCTGTTGGCAGGGTACTACGTGTGATTTCTTTTCGTTGATGGTGTACCCCAATAAAGTTAGAAGTCTCTTTACAAATGCCAGGTGCTGTAGTAGCAAGTCCTGACTTTCCATCTGAATCAAGCAATCGTCCAAGCATGGTTAAATCTGAATACTTCTCTGTCTGCAAAAAGCAATGGCTGGAGCTAGGCACTTTGTGAATACCCTGGGCACAGTAGATAAGCCAAAAGGAAGTGCAGAGAACTGAGCCTGCCCTGCAGCGAAGGTATTTCCTGCAAGTTTCCCTTATGGGGATGTGCAGGTAAGCTCCTTTTAAGTCTAGGGTTGGCAGCCAGGAATCCTTGGCTAGCAAAGGAAGCAGCTGTTGGAGAGTAAGCATTTTGAATTTTGGAACCATCAGAAAGGTGTTGAGAATAGATAAATCCAGGATAGGATGCCAGGAGTTTTCTTTTCTGGGAACCAGGAACAGTCTTGAATAAAAACCCTGCCCCCTTTGTTCTGCTGGGACAGGTTGTATAGCCTTGATTCTGAGGAGAGAAAGTGCTTGCTTTTGGGCCTCCACCCACTGGTTTGGGGGAAGGTCTGGCCATCCACTTAAGGTTGGGAGTGAGTGGACGTGGAATCTGTATCCAAGGGAAACAATGTTTAAAACCCATTTGTCTTGGGCAATGTATTCCCAGTTTTTTGCATGCAGGGTGAGTTTTCCTCCTAAAGGTGCAAGTACTTGAGCAAGGCTTGGGGGGAGTTAAGGATAAGTCATTGCGCAAGTTTACCATGGGGGGTGGCTTACTACTCCCTGTTTTGGACGTGGGAGCACCTCACTGCTTAGATCTGTGCATAACCTGAGACTGAAGTCTTGGTCTGCTGCCCCTGGGTTTGGACTGAGAAGCCCTGGAAGGGACTGGAAAGGACCAGTTCTTTGAAGGTCAGTGCCTACTGAATCTAGGTGGTTGTACTTGTAAGAAATCTTTAACAGTTTGCATAGATTTGGCTTTCTCCTCCATCCTTTTGAGAGCTTCTTCTGCTTTATTACCAAACTGGCGCTCTTGGTTTAAGGATGCATCCAGTAATTTTGCTTTGACATGATCTGGCAAGTTTTGTTCCTTAAGCCAAGCATGCCTTCTCAGAACAGACCCAGTGACAGCAGCCCTACAAGATGCTTCTAAAGCATTAAAACCACACTGCAAAGTATGTTTACCAAATTGGTCAGCAGAATGCATTAACTCTTGTAAATCTTTGTGTTCTGCACAGTCAGGAATCAACATAATTTTCTGTTTAATTAGCCCCATAATATGCTGCTGATACTTTAACATAAAAAACTGGCAATTTAAAGCTCTAATGGCCAGAGTAGCAGAGGTGTATACCGTCTTACCCCATCTGTTTAAAGCCCTAGAATCCCTGTCAGAAGGGGTAGGATTCTTGGCAGTAGTAGCCTTAATGCCTTTTGGTCCTTGGGAAATGGTCTCTAGATCCGCAGTAGGATTCTTGAAAAGGAATTTGTAAGAGGTACTCTATAGTACCTGTCAGGTTTCCTGGGAGCTGAAGGCAAAGTAGCCGGGGTAAGGCTGGACTCCAAGAAAACATCATTTACAATCTCCAGAACAGGAGGGATAGCCAGAGGCCTGTGCTGAGGCAGGTTTAAAAATTCCCCGAGTCTCTTTTCGGACTGAGAGTAGTCCTGGCTTTCCCAGCGGAAATGCTCCCTAAGGGTATGCAGGGTTTCACCAAAAGAAAAATCTTCTGGAGGGGAATGGAATCCTCTGCATCAGAATCCTCATAGGTAGATAAGGGTATGTCCTGGTAGTCAGAAGGAACAGAGATATTGATTCCTGATCAGAAGAATCAGAAGGAAAATCAATTCTAGGTCACTTTGAGGGGGAAGGCTGGCTTCCCCTAATTAAGGTAATAAGGTCTTCAGCCATTCTAATCATTTGTTTTTGAGGCCTGTGGGCCTGAGAATGCGCTTTGGTCGTCTGTTTCCTAGGCGTAGTGCGAACTTTAGCCCTGAGAAATTCAGTATTTTTGGCTTGAAACGAAGTTGTCGGTTTAACATGAAAATCGGTAGGCCTGAATACACCCTCAGAAGCCATTGCCTGCACAGCGGCTCCGGACCCATCCAAGGTAGAGACATCCGCAGGTTCCATAGTCGAAGAAGCATCTCGCGGCATATCGGAGTCCGAATGGGTCTCAGTAGAGGCCTGTGAATCTGTAGAAGCGGGTATCAGGGGCTGCAAAAGCACCTCACTGAGTACCGGCGGACTGGCGACTAGCTTAACGGTAGGGTCTTCGGCAGTTTTGGACCTATGCGGTCTGTCTTTGTCTTTAACCTTATGTTTTTTGGAAGATCGGTGGTTGGATGGCTTACCGATGCCATTTCGGAGTACGGAGATCGAGAGCGAAGTATTTAGCTACAAAAATTGTCCGATGACAGATAGTTTGGGCGTTGAACAAGGCACAAAACAGACAGCGAGGGATGTCATGATCTGGGCCTAAAAAGGTGATGCAGTAGGAATGAAAATCCCTATGAGGTATTTGCTTTCCACAGGCAAGAAAATTATTTTTTCTGACATCGGTTAGAGCAAGAAAAAAGGATCCCCAACGGGGTACTTATCTTTTAGAAGACTTCAGGTCTGAAACTTGAAAATGAAAATTTCAGGAGTCAGCTGACCTGCACTTTCAAACTGCTTCTGCTTTGGGCATCACACGGCAAGAAAGACTGACGTAATGGCGTTGGCTGCATGTTTTATACCCCTGATGTAATGGAAGAAGCGACAGCATCAGATGCAGAAATCCCAAGACTCTGGTATTCAGGCAGGCTGAGGGCTACCTGCAGGCAGATAACCCAAATATGATGACTGCAACAGTGAAACATGAAGAACATCCAGATTTTGGGGAGGGTGGAAAGAAGACTATACTGACTTCTATATCTCTGCCACCAAAAAATCAGGAACTATAACGAAAAAGAGTGTGACTCACCATATACTCTTCAAAGGTCTCACAGTAAAAGTACATGTTATTGCTAGTATAATCTTTGTCTAAACCAGGATGGGGTCATGAGAGGTGACCGCTGAAGGACCTGAAACAAAGTCTTCAAGATCAATCCAGTAAAATCAGGGTGTCAACTTCTCAGACCTTAGTCTGGCAATAAAAGCAAGTAATCAAGGGGTGGAAGGTTAATTTCAAAAAGACAATTACAAAAGCACCAAATATAATTATTATTATATAGGGTTGAGTATCACAATCCTGAAGACTATCATCTTGAAATTCATAACCCCAAGCCCATAACATCGAAATATCAAAATGCTGAAGACCTGTGTCTAAACATCTTGAATACAGAATCCAAATACCAATTGGAACCCCAAAAAAAGTGCTAACATGGGTTTTGCAGGGGAGCAAGTCCAGGAGTTTGATATTATGGTCTTCAGCATTTAGATCTTTCAATATTATGGTCTCAGGATTTTGATTTTCAAGAATGTGTACTAAAGAATCATCCTCTTCCAAGAAAGAGAGAGGGCGTCTACCTTCCAAGCCAGAGGACATGAGACTCTGGTACAAAAGAGAGGAAGCTGTCTGTTCACACGGGAGGCAAAATGATCTACTTGAGGAGTACCTCACTGGTGGGCAATGTGGAGAAACACGTCTCTTTGAATCATCCACTCATGAGTTTGTGTTAAGGACCTGCTTAGAGAATCAGTCTCAATGTTCTGACCTGAAGGAATGTAAACCACCTGAAGAGTCACTTGATACTGGACAGCTAATTCTCAAACTTGAACAGCTAGTCTCCTTGCTTGCTGATGTACCACATCACTGCGGTATTGTCTGTAAAGATTTTGAGGGGTCCTGGAATGAAAAGCCTGAAGAGACAGGAGAAGAGCGCTCATCTCTTTAATACTGATGTGGTCCTTTTGACAAAGGGGCCAAAGTCCCTACACTTTCAGAGGACTGAAGGAGGTCGCTCACCCTGGGTCTGAGGCATCTATAAAGAGGTCCTGAGTGGGGACTGGAGGTTGAAAAGGAAGCCCTGGGTTGAGGGACAACTGATGAATCCACCACTGAAGTTACAGCTTGAGGCATGGGAGAAGGGGAATTGGAAAATCCAAAGGATGAGAATGTTGAAGCCAGACTAACTTTAGGAAGCACTGGAGCTTTCTCATATGAAGCTTGGCCAGAGGAAGTATAGGAATGGTGGAAGCCATGTATCCCAGAGCCCTTAGAAACTCCCTGGCTGTAATGGAATTCAAAGGAAGAAGGGATTGAAAGAATGCAATCAGAGTTAAAACCTTGGGAGGAAGCAGAAATGCCAGCATTATAATAGCCTGCAGCCTGCACAATAGAAAAGCATGATCCTGAGAAGGAGTTTGGCATGATTTTTGGAAATTCACTATGAACCCTAGGCTTTGCAGGAGATGAATAGCGAGGTGAAAAGCTCTTGAAAAGAAGCCTGAATGAGGTAATCCAGGTAAGGAAAGATCTGGATTCGCCTTAACCTGCAAAAAGCAATCACAGGAGCGAGGCATTTGTTGAATACCCTTGGGGCAACAGAAAGACCAAAGGGCAAAGCAGAGAACTGAAAATGCAAGGAAGCAACAGAGGAATGTAAAAACTTCCTGAAAAGGGGGATGAATACAGATATGGAGATGGGCATCCTTGAGCTCCAGGGATACTAGAAAGGCCCGAGGAGGATGAAGAACAGGAAACAAAGTTTGAAAAAAAAGCATCAGAAAGGAAGGAAGGAACCTTCAAAAAGGTGTTTAGATGAGACAGAGAGAGAACTAGAATGGGTCTCCAGGTGCCTTCTTTCCTGGGAACCGGAAACATTCTGGAGTACAACCCCTCTCCCTTTTGAGGAGCTGGAACATCTTGTATTGTTCATTGAGACAACGGTCCCTGAAGCACCTCTGTAAAAAAAAAAAAAAAAAAGGGCAGCTGTTCCTGAGGAAGCTGAGAAATGCTCAAAAAAAGGTGGGGGGAGGGGATTTCCACACCATACAACAGCCCTGGCGAATGATGGATGGAACCCAAGAATCTTGAGTAATCTTCAACCAAATTGGAAGGGACAGGCAAAGATGATGGAGAGAGAGAGAGAGAGGAAGTTGATTGAGAAGAGAGGGGCAAGGATAGTCAGACAGCACCTGGATTGTCTGAAAAAGGAGACTTCTGAGATGGAGTTTGTATAGACGTAGCAGTAGGAGTCCTTCTACCACCCTTCTTATCTTTTTTGGGGGGGGACTGAATGCAGACAAAGGTAGGTTTATTAGGGTAATTACTTTGAAACTAGGGAACAGACGAAACAAAAATATGTTTCAAATCCTGTAAAGCCTTACCCTTTTCCTGAAGGGATTTAAACAACTGAGTAGCACTAGCCCAAAAATGTTTATCATCTAGAGAAGCATCCATTAGCTTAGCCTTAATATCATCGGACAAAGGCTGGAGGTGAAGCCAGGCACACCTCAACACAGAACCAAAAGCAGCATCTCTAGATGAGGCTTCAGCTGCATCATAGCTACATTTAATAGAATGTCAGGCTACTTGAGAAGATGATCCTAGTAAAGAAAGAGCTGAAGTCTTCACCTCAGAATCAGGAAGATGTGAAATAACCTGACAGGCCTGAGAGAGAAGGGTCGAAATATACCTGGGTCATGTGGGTCTGGTAGTTTACAGCCCTAAAGGCCAAGTTAGCAGAAGTATATACTTTCTTACCCAATCTCTCCATAGTTTTGCTGTCTGTCAGATTCAAACCACCGAATAAGCAACTAAAATGCTACAAGAATAAGCTTTTATTTAGGCAAAAAAAGTCCTTTGTACTGGCGGTGGATATGTTTTAGCCTGCAAAATTTGATGTTTGTATCGCAATTGTCCCATTTTCCGCATTTGAAAAGGTGGCAACCCTACATGTGACTGGTTTGAATCATGTAATTGGGTATATACAGGTAAAGGGTGTGTTTTTTAAACCACTCATCTGAGGACGTTTTCAAAAAAGAAGACGAAAGCGCTTAGCGGCAGTTTTCTAATGTGGTCTTTAAATTTTCATAAAAAGTTCTGTTAATAAAATTGTGTTTTTTATGATAATCAGCACTCCACCTGTTCCTGACAACGCTTTGGTTTTTCAATCATTCTTGGTAATTGTAGAACGCTACTTAAGTCTAGGTTCATATCTGCCTCCAACACACATTCTGATATTCTGACAGCTCCATCATGCTTCCTTCATATGGTCCAGTGAGACAACTATCCAGTCATTTACACTCATCTGCACTATTATGGTGTCATATGTGTACTTGTGGTGCAATGACTTGAGTGCATGTGCGATGTGGCAAATACTGGCACCTGAAACAACTGATTGTGACCCTTTCCTTGTGCAGCCTGCTGAGTGGTGTATTTGTGTTTTACTTTGGAGTCACCTATACCTAGGATATTGGACTGCATGGAGGTCTGCCCTATGCTTTTCTGAACTGAGTCAGTTTGATTCTTAGATGTATATTTCATGGTGGGAGCTGCTTGCGCTGTGTATTTGTGAGGTTGCAAACAGTACTTGTTCCTTCGGAATACTTCATGGATTAGGAAGGTTACTTTTAAAAGCACTAGCATATGCAGGTCTATGAGACTGAGCTGTGTGTGACTGATTCAACATACTGATGTGTGCTACTGAAACTTTCCTTTTTGTAGTGGCTGTGTGTGAGAACTTAGCCTCCAACATTATATAACAACATCTCTTGCACACTGTGTCAGTTGTCAGTAAAGGTATACTGGCACAAAATGCTCATTTCAACTAAGTTGGCTATAGAGACAAAGTGTAAATCCATGGTTTCCCATGCTTACTAAATTGGGCAAAGGAAGAAATGGCACCTATGAGGTTTGGAGTAAATGTAATGAAGCACTCTCTCTCCAACAGAACAATCAGTCTACACACAAACAGCAATGCTCCTTTTATTGCAAACCAGTCTGTTCATGTTTCAACTACTGATAGAGTTTTAAATCTCGGTCAAGGTACATATTTGGGGTATACTAGTAAGTGTGGTTAGAGAAAATTTGATTTGAACACCACCAATTGGCAGGTAGTAAATTTTTTGTGTAGACTGGCTAGCTTGGCTTTAGACATGCAATGTTGTACCACTGCTTAACTCTGCAGTTTATACAGCAAAAACTAGGAGGTGGAGTTAAAAAAGAAATGTTGCTTTTACCATAAAGTTCCGTCTGTGTTGTTGATCTTCATTCATTCTTGATGAATGGGACTTGGAACTGGCTCGGCCATTATACAGCTCGCGACAGCCAAAAAACTCTCAAGCTAAAAGGCTCTACCCACAATGCCTTTCTCTCCATTACCTCAAATACAGTTTGCAGCTAAATAGTACAGCAGACGAGAACAAATATATAAAGGCAGAAACCATGTCCAAGGTGAAAACCTATAGGTTCCCAGAAGAAGTATCCAATCTTCCAGGAAATCTGAAGGAGGGTGGGATGTCAAAAAATGAATGAAGATTGACAACACAGATGGAACATTATGGTAAGATCACAATTTCTTTACCTGCTCTTGTCAATCTTCATTCATTCTTTTGAAATGGTACAGAGTCCCCCAGCTACTTTAGGTCCTGAGTGGCCTTAGGGAAGGATATTCCTGAGAACCACAGAGTCAAAGGATGCTCTTCCCTTGGGGATCATATCCAATGTGTAATGAGTGATAAAGGTATGTGGAGTAGCCCATGTTGTGGCTGCAGATATTTCAACCATGGATGCCCCAGAGTGAAAAACAGCTGACGTGGCCATTGATCTGGTGGAATGCAGTTTTACGGGGGCAAGTAACTTGTGGTTATTCTGATTGTAAATGAAAGTAACACAATCTCTTAGCCATCTTGATAAGGTAACATTTGAGACAGGTCTTCCCACAGTTAGACCTGAAATGGAAACAAATAATTTGTCCGATTTTCTAGACTCATTAGTCCTGTCAAGGTAAAAATGTAATTGTCTGTGAACATCCAGTAAATGCAAACAATATTCGCCTTTATTGTAGAAACTGGGGAAGAAGACAGGTAAACTCAACAATTTGATTAATATTAGATTCTGAGACCACCTTTGGAAGAAAGGAAGGGCCGTTTCTTGACAAAACCCTATTCCTATCAAAAAACAGATATGGGGGCTTTACACAAAATGCTTGAATGTCAGAAACTCTCCTGGCAGAAGTAATGGCTACTAGGAAAAGAATTTTCCATGACAGAAATTTGAGATGGCAAGTCGCTGCTGGTTCAAAGGGCAGGACTATCAGAGATGGCAAAACCAAAGTCAGATCCCATGGAGCTATAGGGTCCTTAAATAGAGGCTTTATACGTAGGGCACCTTTAGGAAACATTTTACATAAGTGATGGGAAATTAAAGAATGATCATCATAGCCATTATGGAAATTAGAAATGGCGGCTAATTGAACTTTAAAGGTGGAAGCAGAAGCTCCCTGATCAAAAAGGGAAGCTAAACATTTTAAACCTTTCTCAGCAGGTGCTGAAAAAGGATGAAGATTATTTGCACTGGCCCAAATTGAAAATCTATTCCATTTGCTAAGATAAAGTTTCCTGCTAGATGGTTTATGAGAAGCCAGAAGAATTTACTGGTACTGAGGAAGCTACATTACTCTGCCTGGCAACTACTGGAATTGGAGGAACCAAGCTGTCAACTTGGGTCCTGAATCCACGGACACTGAATCAGGCGACACCAAAGAAATGGGAACTAGACTTGTCGGGGCCAAAATGGTGCTATGAGGACCACTTTGCTTCTCAACCTTTGGGCTTCCTTTAAGAACAGGGGAATGAGGGGAAGTGGTGAAAAGGCGTAGAGGAAACCAGAGGGTCAATCGAGAAGGTCAGCGTCTCTCGGGGACTCCCCGAGGGGGAATTAGGGCAAAGTAGCTGCTCCATTTGTTGTTCACTGAGGAAGCAAAGAGATTGCAGCAAGGCTGGCCCCATTGACGAAAAATTTCCATTACCACCTTGGGATTGAAAGACCACTCACATGAGGCAGAATAAATCTGCAAAGTTTGTCCACTACGACATTGGAGCTTCCCAGGATATGCATTGCAACGAGAAAGCAGATGGGAGAGATCACCCACTGCCATATTCTGACAGCTTCCTGACAAAGGGGGTAAAGATCTGGTTCCACCTTGCTTACTGATGTACCAAGCCACTGACATGCTGTCGGATTGGATTGCAACTGTCCCCAAAGGGAGGGCCGATTGATAGGCTTGCAACGCTAAAAGCACTGCCCTCAATTCCAGGACACTGATGTGCTTTGGACTGTCCTTCCCAGTTAATGCCCCCCAACTCAATTTGGGAGGCATCTGTGGTCACTATAACCTTGGGCTGAGGGGATAACGGGATGGCCCAGAAGAATTTCCTCTGACTGCATCCACCAGGACAGATCCTTTTTGCAGCGACTTATTAGAATGGGATAGGTCACTGGATGTGTTAGGATGGACCACTGTGCAGCTGAGAGCCAATGAAGTAGCCGCATGTGAAATCTTGCCAGAGGTACTAAGATAATGGTCAGAGCCATAGACCCTAAAGCTTGAAGGACAAGACGAGCGGGGACATTTTTTTTTTGGAAATGATGAATCGTATTTGAGACCTTATCTTCTGTAGTCTGTGAAGAGGGAGAGAAGCTGCACAAGGGATTGTATTGAGGCGAGCTCCTGTAAACTCCAGCTCTTGTGTCGGAGTCAGCTGGGATTTTTCTCTGTTGACTGTGATGCCCAAAGAGTTGAAAAGGTGCAGGATGAAATTTGTGGCTTGAAGCAGTAGATACCTGGTGGGGGTGATTAGGAGCCAGTCGTCTAAGTAAGGAAATACCCAGAATCTGTGTAGTCTCAAGTGAGCCGTGACTGCTGCCATGCATTTGAACACACTGGGGGCTGCAGTGAGACCAAAGGGCAGCACTCTGAACTGGAAACTTCCGTCTCCTAGCTGAAAGCAAAGAAATCTTCTGGAGTGTCTGTCCATTCTTATGTGGAAGTATGCATCTTGAAAGGTTTACAGAGCACATCCAATCATTTTCCTCTAGAAAGGGAAGTACAGACTGAACCGTGACCCTCTGGAATTTTGTTTGCTGAATGAACTTGTTCAAAAGGCTGAGATCCAATACAGGTCTCCAGTCCCTGTCTTCTTTGGCACTAAAAAGAACCTTGAGTAAAATCAGGATCCTATCTGGTCTTGTGGGACTTCCTGGATGACTCTTTTCTAGCAGCTTTTGAATTTCCAAGGCTGCTTGGTCCCTCTGATTGGGTGGTACATCGGGAAGTCTTCTTTGTGATCTTGAAAAAAGAACAAAGGGGATATGATAACCTCTGGTAATGACTTTCTGCACCTAATGTTTCCAGAGGTAAGCAATCAGGCCCCCTTTCAGGAGCGCTGGTAAGGTTGTCCAGTGAAGTTGTCTCCGGAGACCTGATTTTGCGGGTCACCTCTGCCACGGAATTGGCATCTTCCATTACAGCACCCACCTCTGCCCCGAGGGGAGCTTGTGTCCTGAAAAGGCCCTTCAGACTTCCTGAACCACATCTTCCCACTCCTCTGATTGCTGGAGTAGGATTGCGGAGTAGAAAAATGAATGCCCACAGCAGAAAGGGTCTTGCCATCTTTTCTGGACCTGGGTAGTGTGCCTGACTTTGGGGCCAAACAAGGAAGATCTGTCAAAAGGAGAGCTGATGAAGGAAGAATTGAAAGGCTCTGTGAATTCACACAAAAGCATCCAGGCATTATGGCAACAACTGAACCCGCTTGCTGTGGTCATCCCCTCGGGCTGCAAGTGCGATGAGGCTCACAGATGAATTCGACATAGACTCCAAAGTGGCCAGCTGAGGGACAACTTTGTCCCGCACCTCGGCAGACACAGCTCCAGCGAGGGTATCTGACATGTCCTTAATCAGATTCCTCTAGAGTCTAGTGAAGTGTGTTATGCAATTCAAGGACCTGAGGGCGAAGGTCGATCCAAATGTGTCCATCATCCTAGACTCTCGGTTAGGTGGATGGACAGTGGGACTCTCATCGGTGAGTTCCTTCTGGGTGGCTGCTGCCACCATGGCTTCTACTGCTAAACCTTTTGCCCAGTATTGATGATCTTCAGGGGCTAAGATTTTGTCTAGTCTCCAGGGAATCGGCTCTATGGAACCAGTGACCTTCCACACCTACTTCACGATCAATTTAATGAGGCAGTCAGCGGGTGTAGTCACCCAGGAAGTAGATGGGCAAGCACAAAAAGCTTGCAAGTACATGGATTCCTCAGAGGATGGATCTTTGGGCTTCCAATTACACCTGTGTTTTAGGATCTCCAAGATGTCTCCAAAATAGACATCTTCAGGGGGTGACTGAGGGGAACCCTCCTCCTCAATGAAGTCCGTGTCTTTTGTGACAGATTCTTCCAGGGAATCTACATGCTTCCTTTTGCACGTCTTTCTTTCGGGGAGGTTCCTCAGTGGGAATCTCTGAGGAAGACTCCGGAGAAGAGGGGCCCTTGTACAGGGTAACTTGCAGCTTCTGTCCTCGCTGCCCTGACGTGAAAGATGGTGGCAGCTCTGGACCGGAAGGTATAGACATATGACACACTGAAACAGAAGGGGCCAACTAAGAAGCCGCAGAGGCTAATGCCTTCTCCATGACTTGGAAGGTAGGCTCCCCCGAAGAGGGATGGGAGCCCAGAACCAAGGCCACACCCCTCTCTCAAAGACCGCCATCCGAAGCAGGAGCCAGGGAAGAACCCACAGCTTTCAAGGCTCCGAGAGCCAAGAACAGCTCCGAATAAAAAATAGGAACCGATCTGACACCCTTGGAACTGACAGTCGAGCTACAAGCCCTGAGAATCTACTGATTTCAAAGAAACCAAAGATGTTAGAGCAGTCCCTGGAGTGGAAGGATGAGTGCCTGTCGGCACCACAACAGCTGGAACCAGGGAAATCGGTGTGGTGGGCTCTAAGCCTTCGGAGGTCAGAGGAGTCCTAGGAGAAAAAGCCCCAACTCTAGAAGGGAGAGAGGCCTGAGAAAGGGCAGTAAGACTCCTGGCCGCCAACAGCTGATCCACCAATCTCATGTCTACCTCGGAGACTCCTGGAAGATCAGACAGACATCCCTGAGAGAGATTCTGGTCTTTCCAAAAAAGGTCTGGGAAGCACAAAGGGGGTCTATGGAAGGGGAATACCTTGTCTTGGGAACATGTAATTATTCAGAATTAGTCACTGAAGGGGTAGGTAGAGTCTACAATGGTGCAGATGGTGAAGATAGTATTGACTGTGAAATTAAAGAAGCAGGTGCAGACACTGGTGCTGAAGCTCTTGGTTCTGTGACAACAGCAGTAGCCGGTGCCAAAGATTCTCTTCCGCCAATTTTGGAACCTTAGTCTTCGGTTCTGAGGAGATTGATGGAACCAAAGACTTGTATTTCTTAGTCACTGGTACTGTAGAAGAGCTTGGCACCAAATGACTTCTCTTTTTAGCGTGGCCAGATTTAGAGGAGTTAGGATGTGGCTTAGACAAGGCTTCTTCGAAAGAAGATTTTAACATTCCTTTCAAGATCAGTTTGTTTTGTCTTTCTATTAATGGCTCTGGTACTGAAAGCCTTGCAGACAGAACAGTCAATATCCAAATGGGGCGCACCCAAACAGTATACACACAAAAGATGCCCCTCTGAATTAGGCATCTTTCTCCCACAGTCTTAGCACTGCTTGAATCCTGAAGTGCCCTTTTGTTTTTCCGCCACTTTGTAAGCAAAGAAAAGGTTGCCAACTGAAAATTTGACAGACAGACACACACACACAAAACAAGACAGATGGAAAGATCTACTAACAATGGTAGAGAGAAATAGCCAATATCGGTAAGAAAGGAGATACCAAAATTGGTAATATAAAAGGTTATCTAAAAAGGTAAAGAGGGAGAAAAAAAGGTTACCAACAATGGTAACAAGGACACCGTGAAGGTATTAAGGATAGAGAAGCAGAATCACTCAAGAAATATGAACGAGAGGAAAATCAAAACTAAGGGTATAAAAGGAACAGAAAGTTTTTAAAGAAGATTACTAAACTTTGAACTTAGCTGGAGAGCATCAGCTGACATGTCTTGTTCTCAGATCGGCAAATGAGATCTGAGGTAATGGACAGAGGGGCATTGTGGGTAGAGTCTTAGCTTGAGTTTTTTTTGCTGGTGCGAGCTATGTAACGGCCAAGCCAGTTCCGAGGATCGGAACAGAGTCCCATTCGTCAAGAATGAATGTAGATTGACATCAGATCGAAGGTTGTGTGCTTACCATAATGACAGATTCTTTCACTCCAGTCTGATACGATGTGTGGGTCCTGGAGCCATTGTTCTGATCAGATCAGACAGAATTCGTTCTCCAGCCTTAAGTCCCTTTAAGAATTTTTCCTTGCCATTATGCACCTGCCACCAAGTTAGCACAGATCTAGTCTGGCACCTGAAGAATCGGACATTACCAATGGGTACTGCCTTGGAGCCAAGGAATATGAAGCGCTAATCCTTCAGGTCTTACAGAGTACTAAGAAGGTGAATGGGAGGGTTGTCATATTGGATAGGCTGTGAAAGGATCTATCATTATGGTAAATACATAACTTTCGTATCCTATTCATTCAAGTCCATATGATCCAAAATGTAGGTCTGAATCTGAAGCTAAGGAACTTCCTGGTAGCATCATAACAGAAGACCCTTCAGAATGGAAGTGCCGAAGAATGCTCTAGCCCTGGAAGCATAATGTAGCTTGGAGTGCATAACGATAGTATGCATGGAAGACCAAGTAGCCACCTCACACACACTGCCCAAACGGCATGTTCTAAAGAAGGCTGCACATGCTGTCATGGCTCTAGTAAGCATCTGATTTGCATGACAGAGACTTGTTGTGGGATTCATACACAATGGAGATGCAACCAACCAACCATCCGGAAAGAGATATTTTGGAGGACCCCCAACTTATTAAGCAAAGGAAGCAAGACTGAAGCTGTGTTGTGAAAGTAAAAGGGTAACTGCATGTGAACATATAAAGTTTGGCTCAAGTATTTACCTTTGTTTAGGTAAGTAGGAAAAAAATGGATATATGGACGGGTTAACAAATTCTGGTCTTTGAAGCCAGCATGGGTATAAAGTACGGCTTAATTCTTAAGGTTGCCCTGTTTTTGTGGAAAATGAGACGCGGGAGAAGTGAGGATAAAGCATGGAGCTCCAAAATTCTACTAGCTGAGGTGACTGCCACTAGAAAAATAGTTTTCGAAGACAAAAACTTAAGCTCTGTGGAAACTGCAGGTTAGAATGGAGAACTGGTCATCTAAAATAAACTCAAGTCCCATAAAGGGAATGGGTTTTTACAGGTGGATGCAATAGGCAGACGCCATGAGGAAGGCCTTACAAAGTTTATTAAAAGTTAATGAACAATACTGAAAGCCTTTATGAAAACTACAGATCACAGCTAACTGAACTTTGATGGTACAGAAGCTCAAACCAGAGTGGAAAACAGATGAGAGGAAATGCAGAACATCTACTGTAGGGGCTGAAAAGGGATAAGTGTTCTGTGGAAAAACCCAAGAAACAATCCTTTTCCATTTGCCGGGTAAATTTTAAGAGTAGAATGTTTTTGAGAAGCTGTTAGAATGCTGACCACTTCTTCAGGGAGAGAATTCTCCCACACCATCTCTGGAACTGGAGAAACCAGGCAGTTAATTTCATGTTGGGAAGATCCTGGTGAGCCTTCCCAGAAGGGAGAGTAATCAGATCTGGAACCGGATCTAGGAGTCAGGGTGGTTCCTTTAAGTGAGTCAGAAGGGAGGAAGCAAATTTGGCTGGGTCAATTTGCCTGTATACAAGGATAGTTTTTGCACAAAGCTGCTCTCCATGCAGTGGCAGTTAGCAGTGCCCTATATAGACCAAACACCTTGAAGATAAAATTTCCCTAGAACAACTACTGCTGAAACCATACCCAGCCCCCTGCTGCTCTAGGAGCAACTAAGTTGCTGGTTAACTTTAGACTACATAAAGTGTAGTTCCCACTCATAGACTCTCTGCTACCAGCACTGTCCAGTCTAATTAACCCATTCCTTTCCCTGATAAAACCAACAGTAAGAACCTGATATAATGGATGGGCATTTTCCTACCATCTCTGTACCCAGTCTGATGGACATAGGCATCCTGAAGCAATGTAGCAATTGTCTCCCGCTTAGACGTGGTGGTGGTGCTGAGGTAGTGTTGTCGCCTCACAGTAAGATGCTGTCTGGTTCGATTCTCAGCTAGAGCATCTTCTGTGTGGAGACATGCATGAATGGGAGTACCTTTGTTGAAGGTTGTGCATCAGGGCTGGTAACGCGGCATGTAAAAATCAACTACCAATCATTAGCGGACCGGAGTTCCGCTGTGGCGACCCCTAACCGGGAAAAGCCGAAAGACACAACAACAACATAATGGCAACCACTTAATCCTGAAACAAAGAAATACTACATGTGAGAGATATACTATGAAAATGGAGGCAAAACTCTCACATACAGACAAATCAAATGCCAACCATTTTGTCGGCATATGCACATCACTTCCCACACTAACTAAGGATTTGACACAGACCCACACGAGGAGGTACTTGCTAATAACTTAACAAAAATCAGAGGCCTCCCAAACATTGTCTTCAGAAAGCAGATACACACACACATAAAAACAACCACCACAACACACACACACACACACACACACACACACACACCACTGTCTCAATAAACAAGCCCATAAGGCGAAACACCACAAAAACCTAACAGACTGGTCATAGAAACGCCACTGTAAGATGCACTTGAGATGTACCTCCCTGGACTATATGGAGAGAGACATGACTGAACTCTCAGATTATGTGTCACTGGTAGGTAACAACCCAGACTTAGCAGCATTCTACTTCACCAAGGATGACGTCACAGTACAAAAAACAAACAAACAAAAAAGACTGACTGACTTTAACAATTAGCTTAACTTTTGGTGTCAGTCCAAGGGGATCCAATATTTGTCAGCCTGGGAGGACATGATCAACAAGGTACACTGCTTTGCCAGAGATGGTCTACACCTGTGTTATCTAGGCTTTTGGATACTGGCAAAGGCTTTAGCCACCCCTATAGTGCTGTTTCTAGGCCATGTCAAAATAACCAACCTCCCAACTTAAAATCTTCTCTCAATAAACTCAAAGTACTGCTGCTCAGTGCTAGGAGTCTAAAAAGAAACCGCACTCCTTACCTTGGAAAATGCTGACATCTCTGCAATCACTGAGATATGGCTCAAAGAGGCTGAAATCACCTTGACCATTCAAGGCTACAATGCTTCCCATTTGTTCAAACCATCAATTGAGCAAGAAAGAACCAAAGGAGGAGGTGCATCCATTTTCATAAAGGATAAGCACACCTTAACACTGGTCACACAGTAGAATTCTCTTGAGCTACTCCATGTCCAACTAACCATGGGCAAAACCCCTACCACATTCATTGCTAGCTATAGGTCCTCTACCATGAACCTGGAAAAACATACAGAGTACCTGGACTTACTGCAGTCACTCACCATGCAGCCCAATACCTTACTCATGGGTGATTTTAACTATCCTACCATTGACTGGGGAACATACATAACCATTAAAATGCAGGCTCAGAGGTTCTTGGACTTTCTCAATTCAAATGCTGTGAACAGCTAGGCGGTACAACCACCAGGGGCTGAAAAATCCTGGACACAGTACTCACTAACAAGGGGGAGCGTTGCACCCCCCCCCCCCCCCATGTAACATCCTCCTCAGTAAGAATGAACCACAAAATGGTCTCCTTTATAATAAACATAAGGCCAAACACCTCGTTAAGCTCAAAAACTCTAAAGAATTCCTTCAAGACAAATTAACTCCTAAGCGATGGGATAAAACATTTTAAAGCTCCCCTGAACCCAGAAAACAGAGAATCCTATGTACAGGTGTCCACCAATGCCCTGTACAGCCACTTAAGTAGCTATACAGAATTGGCAGTACCAAATTAAACCCAGGTCTTGCCAGAAAAACAAGCCACCCTGGTATAAATAGGCTATACAAAAAAAAAACTGTCAAAAAATAAGCTGAATCAGGCACAGCAGTGGAAATCCCTCACTAGTCTAAACAAATCAGAGATCTGGTCAAATCCTCAAAAGCAAATTATAAAGCAAAAATAGCCTCTTTAGCCAAGGAAAATCACAAAGCATTTTTAAATGCATCTGAAATCTTAAGGGGAATACCTAGCTATGTGCAGAGCTGGTTGTGTATGGCAACACCCACACTCAACCGGAAGAAATAACCAACCTGCTAGCTGACAAATTTGGAACAAACTTCACCCCCCTATCCCATCCCCACCTGTTACCCCCCAAAGTATACCTGCCACTGTTCCTCAGCATATTATCTCAAGAGAACAGGTCATCTCTGCAGTCTCTAAGGGTAAAAACACAGCATCAATGGGTTCTGACAACATCCCAGGCTGCCTTTTAAATAACTTAAAACATAACTTAGCAGACCCACTTGGATCCCTACTTAACCACAGCATCCAGACAGGCTATGTTCCAGCAGAATGGAGGCAAGCAACACTCATCCTTATGCACTGGGGGGACCATCAACCAACCTAGGGAATTACAGACCCATAGAGCCCGAATAGCCTCATCTGTAAGGCCATGGAAAGAATCATCATTTCTGACATCCCAGGCTTCCTTTTAAATAACTTAAAACATGACTTAGCAGACCGACTTGGATCCCTACTTAACCACAGCATCCAGACAGGCTATGTTCCAGCAAAATGGAGGCAAGCAACACTCATCCTTCTGCACTGGGGGGACCATCAACCAACCTAGGGAATTACAGACCCATAGAGCCCGAATAGCCTCATCTGTAAGGCCATGGAAAGAATCATCATGGACCTCATCAACAAGACAAAGGTAATCTCCAGACTCTGGAGGCAACCCAGTGTTGATTTGTTAAGGGTAGACCATGTCTGTTAAATCTGGTTGACTTCTTTCAGAAGGTCAGCAAGACCAAGGATGAGGGGAAAGACTGTGCATACCGCCTAGCTTGACCTGACAGAATTCCCCACTTGGGTACTGTACAGAAACCCTCTCAACTGGGTATAAAACCTTACATCACCGGAAGGGTAGCCAAATTGCTAACTGACAGGACACAGTACTGTCAAGTGAGTGAATTCACCTCTAGCAAGAGGCCAATCACCAGCAGTGTACCACAGGGTTTTGTACTAGGCCATCTCCTGTTCAGTACTTATTTCTCAGAAGTCAAGGCAAACATAGACGGCCTTTGGCTGACCAAATTCACAGATGACTGAAAAGTGGGGGCAATCAATGAAACTCTGAATGACAATGATATACTGCAGAAAAGACTAATGCAGACAAATGATTGGTGTCAGAGCCATGGATTGAAACTAAATGCAAAAAAATGCATTATTCCTTTTGGGAAAGCAAATACCCAGCTAACTACAAAACGGACAGCACCCCCCCCCTAAGAACAGACCCAGTGACACATGACCTAGGTACTCAGGTTGACAGCAATCTGAACTTCAGCCACCATGTGCCCACAGAGATGAAAAAGTCCTTCTGTATGGCACAACTCATAAATAAGGGTATGGGATCCAGATCAAAGGACTTTATAATTCCAATGTATTCGGTCCTCATCAGATCAATAATCGAGTACAATGCACCCTTTTTTGCATGCAAGGCATTATCATGGACCTTAGAAACAAGGACACTGGCAACCTCCAAATGCTTGACCCCACACAGTTTGGTTTTGTCAAAGGGAGATCATGCCTGTTAAACTTGGTCGACTTATTTGAAATAGTCACCAAAGCCATGGACGAGGGGAAGATGGTTCACACCACCTACCTTGACCTAGCCAAAGCCTTTAACAATATTCCACACTTAGGCATAATAGAAAAACTCTCCCAGCTAGGCAACAACCTGTATGTTACCAGATGGGTAGCTAACTAGAACCGACTCAGTCAAAGTAGGGGAAGCCACCTCTAGCTGTAGACCCATAACGAGGAGTGTACCACAAGGATCAGTCTTGGGCCTCTACTGTTTGGGATATACTTTTCTGAGGTGCAAGCCAAAACCAGTGGTCTGTGCCAGACTAAGTTTGCAGATGACTGCAAGCTGGGTGCCGTCTTAAATTCCCCTACTGATGTGAACATCCTCCAACAGGGCCTTACCCAAACTAATGATTGGTGCCAAAAGCATGGCCTCAAACTAAATGCCAAGAAATGCATCATTATCCCCTTTGGGGAATATGGCTTCCACACAAATTATCACATTAATAACAACGTACTAAGCACGGAGTCAGTCATGAGGGACTTCAGCTCCCAGGTTGATAGCAACCTGACTTTTGACCACCATGCTGCCTCCATTGTACGGAAGGCTTTCTACATGACCCACCTCATAAATAAGGGTATTTCATCTAGGAACAAGGAGATCATAACACCCCTGTACTCCACTCTTATCAGACCCATTATCGAGTACAATGGTCCCTTCGGCATGTACCTTGCCAAACACATGCATCAGTTGGAGAGACCACAGAGGTTCCTGACCAGGAAAATCCAGGGTCTCAAACACCTATCCTATACAGACAGGCTAAAAGCCCTGTCCTTCTACTCAGTCTTATACAGACTACTCAGAAGTGACTTGTGTCTGGAACACAAGGCCATCTCAGAGACAGCCTTGATGGAGTTGCTGCACATCCGTAAGACAAAGTCCACTCGTGCAACCCCCATGCAAGGCCTTAACCTGATCTGTGACTAACAGAACTTGTTGGCGGGATAGATTTGTGCCCCAAAGACTCCCCCATCTGTGGAATAGGCTCCCTCTACATGTCAAGCAGAGTACCTCTCTAGCCCTCTTTAACAGGAACCTGGACGACTGGATGGGAAACAGAAAATACACCCCGGGATCCCACCCGTGTCCCTGCTGGACCAGGGAAACAGGTGCTGACTCTGAGGGAATATGGGCAACATTCTTGGCTAGGTTTATAAGGGCCTCCAGGCCAACAGCCTAGTATCATCATATAAACCTAAGTATCTAAGTATCTCACCAAATGTCTGCAACAGCTGCAGTGACCCCAGAGGCTTCTCACCAGGAAGATACAGGGTATACAAATTAAGTCCTATGTGAATGATTGAAAGCCCTATCACTATATTCTGTCTCCTACAGACTACTAAGGGGCGATCCGTGTCTGGCCTACACAGCACCTTGATCTGGCCCTAATGGAAATGTTATACATTCATAAATCAAACTGCACGACGGTTACTCGTTAAGAGGGATCTTAACCCAGCCTCTGACACAAGTTATGATGGTGAGAGATATATGTCTCTCAGAGATTACCCCTTCTCTGGAACAAGTCATGTGAAGCAAAACCTTTCCCTGACCCTCTTCATCTAGATCAATGGATGGGTAATCATAAATTTATTCCTGGATTGGCAACCATGTCCCTCATGGACAGAGGCAGTTAGTATTAGATACCATAGCGTATGCTCATACCTTTGTGAACTTCATTCACCTAGCTATTGAAAACTGGGAAATTCTGACTAAACATAGCTAGCCTTCTAAGGGCTCTTGAGCTGTTAGCCTACTAATCTCCTATGAACTTAATAGCAAGATACCAGGATGACAGTTGCCTTGCACCTTAAAACTTTCTGTAGGAACCTGGACATTAGAGGAAAGGAAGGATATGCACAAAGCAAACAGTAGGGCCAATGCTGACGCATAGCATCTCAGAGTAGTTGCTGTTATTTTGTGCTGTACTGGGTAGGAAAGAGATCACAGAGTGGTGTTCCAGTAACTGAATATGTTCTTGGGTGTCGCTGGATTAAGTAACCACTTGTAAGGCAATAGAAGTTTCCTGCTGAGCCAGTCTACCTGTCCACTTAGCACCTCGACAGTGTGAGCTACTATATGAAAATAACGAGAGGCTATCTCTCATTGCCACAACCTCAACTTCCTGACATAAGGGGTATGTCCTGGTACCCGCATGTAAGATGGTGTACTAGACTATAATTATATTGTCTTATCTGTATCGATATAATGCTCTGAGGGAGGCAGTCCTAAAGTTCCTACAGTACAAAGAGAACTGCCTTCAACTCCATGACATTTATCTGATGGATGGCCACATTTTCTTTCCAAAGACCTTGGATCATTCTCCTTTTGTAAAGCACTACATCACCACAGGGAGGATGTGCCTGTAGCCACTGTTACTAACAGCTTTGAGTTTTGAAAAGGATTTCCCGAGTACAGCAGTGGAGATCCCATCCACCACTGAAGAGGTTTCCTGCAAGACTGTGTGACAATTAGTCTTGGAGAGAGTGTGGTAGTTCTGTTTGGTAAAAAAATTCCCATGTGATAGCAAGTGAACTGGAAAGTTAGCATTAAAGAAGCCATCAGGCCTTTAACTCTGAGAACAAGGTGTGCAGTTGGGTGATTGGTGAGATATAGACTCTCTGCTGCAGACTGCCAAGTTTGAAATCTTTCTCGAAGGAGCTAGACAACAAAAGAATGACATCCAAATGACAATCCAAGAAAATTAGATACTGTGAGTGACTTATGTTGGATTTCTGTAGGTTTGCAATAGGCTCACGGAGTTGCACAGCCAAAGAAGGCAATCCTTGGCCTTTTTAAGAGACTCTATCAGGGGGGCGGCATAGGGGCACCGGATCCCTGAAGTCAAAGATGGGCTGCTACCACCTTCATACATTCGATGAACACCCTAGGGGCTGTGGTGAGGCCAAATGGTAAGGCTCTGAACTGATAAAGGCTGGCTCCTAATTGGAAGTGTAAATATCTTCTGGACTCCTTTGCTCTCTATGTATTGGTAAGCATCCTGAAGATCTACTGAAAACATCCATTTGTTCTCCTTCAGGTAAGGCAGAAATCAAGTGCATGATGACCATTCTGAATCGGGTCTTTTATACACAACTGTGTAGAAGGCTGAGGTCCAATATGGGCCTGATGTCCTTGATTTTCTTTGAAACCAAAAAGAATTTGGAATAGAATCTTGACCCTGCCTGGTCTGGAGGGACCTCCTGGATGGCTGTTCTTTCAAAAACAGATAGTACCTCTTTTAAAGGGACATTTGCCAGGTTGGATGGGATGTCCGGCAATGTCTGACTTGTTTGAAGGGAAGTTTCTAAAAATGGATATAATAACCTCTGGATATTATTCACCCACTATCAGGAAGTAGCTGACAAACTTGTCCTTGAAACTAGTAACTTGGACATGGAGATTAAAAATGATTTGGACTTTTTTAGGTACCGTTTTGAATACGATCGTATTTTTGATAGTATTGATCAGTATTTATCAAAAATAAACAGTACTAAAATTAAAAAGATTAAACGGGATATTAGGGATTATGAAGCAGGTACAGCATACCCTAAACCACCTACTTCCAAATCGAATAACAACAACTTTTTAAGTGATAATAATGTGAGACCAGTTGTTAATGAGGTAGTACCGAATGTCGGCACTCAACCTACACCATTGCCTTCTACGTCTTCTGTTAATCACCATCAACAAACAGTGGTACAAGACCAAGTTCCTGGTAATGGTACTCGGCGAAGTGACAGGACTGCAAATAATAACAACAGAAATACTAACAAGCTCCATGGCCATGGTGAGGCCTCAAATGATTCAAACCAAGAAAATTTTCGGAACTGTGCCTGGATCACCACATACACGAAGGCAAGAACAACGAGAAACAGGAACAGGAGGAAATAATAAACTGTAGTGTTCATGAAGCAACACCATCACAGGGTGGTGGTAAATGTACTATTCTGAATAATTCATCTATGGACTTTAAAATTTTTAATTATTCAGATACTTTTATTAGTGAGGACATGATTGAACTGTTAGCGAAAGGTTCTACTTTTGTACCTACCACCCATCTTGATATTGCAGTCACATTAATTGACTTAAAACTTTTTAGTCATAGATTAAATTTAACAGCATTGATGGGTGATCAATTAAACAGTAGTAGTGATTTCTATGTGTCAAGTGTATATAACCCTCCCTTACATCCACATATATCTCTGTTTGAACAAATAACTGAATTAGATATACGTAATTTAAAAGTAAGCCCTGACAACTTAGTTTTTTTTAAACATAAGAAACATAATATTAGTAAAACGGACAGAGACTCTCTACAGTACTTATGCCAAGCCCCAGTCCGTTTTATGAAACCAGATAAAGGAGTTGGCTTGGCAATTATGAGTATTGATGACTATAATAGGAGAATGAGCCTAATACTGGACAGTGATACATATGAAGAGGTTTCCAGAAATGAACTAAATGGGGTGTACCGTAAAGTGAGATCATTTATAGAAGCTCTGTACATTGAAGCAAAAATTGATAAAACACTTTACAATTATTTAGTACAACCAGCTCCTAGGATTCCTATTTTATTCGGAATCCCAAAAATCCATAAAAGTATTCAGGATCCCCCTATGCGCCCTTTGGTTGATCGAAGAGACAGTATCACCTATACATGTGCGAAAGTAGTTGATAGTATCCTAAAAAAGTATATAGCAGGTGAGAAACAGATTTCGAAGGATTCTTGGTCATTCAACAAGTTTGACAAGGACCAGCTTATGGTTACTATCGATGTAAAAGATCTATACTCATCAATCCCCCATAATGAGGGTATCGAATGGGTTTCTATCATTTTAAGACGTTTAGGGGCACCTCTTTCTGAGATCAATTTAGTTGGAGAACTTATTGACATAGTTCTCTCTTATAATTATGTTCTTTTCAACACTGGAATATACCATCAAAAAATCGGAGTGGCAATGGGCTCCCCTTGTGGTGCCAGCCTGGCCAACCTTGTGATGGCTTATTGGGAGAGGGAATTTGTACTGACTAATGCTGATTATAAAGACCAGATTGAGTTCTACACACGATTTTTGGATGATATTTTCATCCTGTTTAAAGGTACGACGTGAATTAGAACAAATGCTAGTAACGTTCAACACTAGTACAGATTTTTTGAAGTTCGCGTCCAATTATAACAAGGACAAAATTGCATACTTGGACGTAGATCTTAGTAAGGATTATACTAATGAGGTCTATATTTCAAAATTTTTTCGTAAGGATACCTATTCTAACGCGTTCTTAGAATTTTCTAGCTGTCACCCTTCACACCATAAGAAATCAGTAGTGAAGGGTCAGCTAGTAAGAGTTGCCAGGATGACTTCAAGAGATTTGGACTTTATGGATGAATGTATGTTACTTCATTCTTTTTTCACACAAAGAGGTTACCCTGAGGCCCTTTTGAGTGAAACCATCGGGGAAGTCCAGTTTAAACGCCACTCTGGGAGTTTCCCACCTACACTGAGTAATGGCTTTAAAGATTTATCACACAATAGGGTGACTAAACAACAGTACAGCCCATACAGTTTTATTAGTACTTTTAACATGGAATCTTATATTATAAATATCATTATAAAGAACTGGGAAATTTTGATGAGGGACGGTCACTTTAGGTCCCTGTTCCCGACACCACCAAAAATAGTGTTTAGGCGTGGCAATAACTTAAAAGTCAATTTTAGAGACTAAAGTAAGTCCAGTAAACTATAGGAATGGACTGTACAAATGTAATATGTGTCGTGTATGTAAATACGGTTCTATCTGACTGGTTAAGTGAGTTAGGGACCTTAGGGTTAGGGTTTTGGTTTAAGGTTGTAGGTAGTTGTGTATGTGAGAGGTTTTGTTTGTTGGTGTTTTTTTTTGGTGTGCTTGTTGTGTGTGTGCTTTTGGAGATTATGGTGTGTCGGGCATGTGAGAGGTTCGTTTTTTGTGAAATGTGGTTATGTAAGATAGATCCGTAAATACACAGACACAGGTTCCAAGTTCAAGATAAGGAATAAACAATATATAACACCAGGTAAGTTTGATTGTACTACCAAACAGGTAGTTTACCTGGCTACATGTTCAACCTGCCAAGCCTTCTATGTCAGTAAAACCGACAGAAAGCTGTGCGAAAGATTGAATGAACATCTATATTGTATAAATAAATATAAATTAGAAAATGCACTAGCCAGGCATATTTCAGAGAACAAGGGACACGAGTTCAAATTTAGGGTGTTACAACAACTTAAGAAGGACATCAGAGGTGGACCTGAGTCGTTGAAATTAGAAAGGTGCGAGTTATTATGGCAATTGAGAACTAATGCCTGTTATTTCCCGGGCATTAACGAGATGAGTTTGATAATGTGCATTCTTAGATTGAAAAACTTGGCCAGGTAATAGGGCACGTTGGTTTTACGTGGATCTATTTCCACTTTAATTTATATGTATATACATACATTTTTTATGTACATTTTAGGTGGTTTATACAAGTAGGATGTTCTCATTAAGTCAGATGTGATAGTTATATAAATATTTAAGTCTATAGTTGATTGTATTTTCTTGCATTTATATGTATTTAGGAAATGATACATTTATTTACTTAACTATATAGTTCGTGGTATATTAAATTCAGTTGTGAGTTGTACATTTAAATGCTAATATCTAATATTTAATTATTGAGGTTTTATTTTATTTTATTATAGCTCCTTGTGCTTTTATAATAATATTCTTTGTGACACATACATATATATTTATTTATTTTAAGATAATGATTTAACTTAAAAGTAAACATCAACAACTGCTTGTACTGTGACTTTAAAATGTAATTATCCAATGTGGACCAGTAGTACTTTATATTAAGGCAGTTACTTATGGAGTTGCTTTTTGACTTGTTGGTCTTATCTGAAGAAGTCGAGTGAATTTTTATCTGACGAAAAGTGGATATTTAACATTGCACACTTTATTAAAAATCTCTATTTGCTTTGAACTGCAGTCTGGCGTTTGTACTGAGGTTTTACGGAGTTCCGTGATTCATCTACTGCTTTTTAACATTATTATTCACCTTTACCATCACATATGACAGTTGGGTAACTACAAGTCTAGGTAGAGGGAAATACATTCCCTAACTGCCTCCGGAGTGAAGCAGTCATGCAGGGTCGCCTGTTGGAAAAGGGCACACAATATGGCAGTTCTGCAGACACCCCCCCCCTTTCGCCTCTGGGCCTGTGATTGTTGAAGGGGCCACCCCTTCTGTGGCCATCTCTGTCAAAAAGTGAGTCAAACTGACATCTAGATTTATGAAACTAGACAAAATGAGTCTCTTTTTGGTTCCTGCTGAAAGGGTGTTGTGTGGCCTCAAACTCTGCTCCAATGGTAGAAAGGATCTTATCGTCTTGCTTACTCATCTGCATCTTCTCTAACAGGCAGGCTAAACAAGGCTGACCTGTTAAAGGAGACAACTGTCAGGGATGCTTTAAAGAGGTCGGCAAGGTCACATAACCACAGCCAGGCATACCATCTCAATGCTACACCAGTACCAGCTGCTCAAGCTGCTGATTCCATTCAATGAATTCTTCAGAGTAAATGAAACCTACTGAATAACATCTGTCTGGAATCTGTTCATATGAGTGGTTCAGTTCAGGTACAAAGTGCATATGTATCCAAAACATATGCCTGCCTCCCAAGTCTATCCACTGCTCGACTCTTTATTTGGATGATGACTATATGTAGAGTCTTCAGATAACTGTCTTCTGGTGTCAGTCACCACAATAATGGCGTCAACTGGTGGAGACTTGGACCAGAAGGGTTTGTCTTTTGGTGGATGGAATATCTCATCTGCTTTCCTGGGGATTGATTTGCATGTGTTGGGCTCCCCCATGACCTCCTGACCACCGATGTATCAATCTCTTGACTGAAGGGCCCACCCAGAATGAATAGTGCGTTGTCCCATATGCCTCAAACAATACCGTCTCTTCTGGGGGTGGGGTATATCGGCCAAGATTCCCTCTGATGCATCAGTTCCAGTATATCACCAAAGGAAGTGTCCATAGGAGGGAATTGTGGGGAGCCCTTTACATCCTCTCGGGTACTATCTGATGTAGAAGACTCAAAAGGGGAATCAATGTGTTTCCTTGTAGTAGTTCAGGGGATGAGTCTTCTGACTCCTCAGAGGACTGCTTCTTCTCTTGGGCATGGAAAGAATAGTTGTGTAAAATCTTACCATAACCATACATGTCCTTCTCTTCCATGTTCCAGTATTCTTAGCCATCAGCCCCAGAAGTTGCAGGAATTGTCTTGGAGATATCCGAGGAGCTAGTAAAATGTTTTGGAAGTGACTGGAGAGTAAGAAGGCTTTGTCCTGGGGAAGGAAAGCCGCCATCAGGTCTGTCCTGATCCTGCAGCCCAGAAAGATTTTGTCTTGCTGCAGGAGTAAGGATGATTTGTTTAGGTGGAGGGTGAAAGCCAGGTTTTGAAGAAGAGAGGTGGTGAACCTGATATGAGTTTGGAGGAGGTCTTCTGTTTCTGCTAGAAGGAGAATGTTGTAGATTTGGACACCTTTGGTCCTGCAGTAAGCAACGGCTGGGGCTAGACGTTTTGTGAATACTCTGGGTGCAGTAGACAAACCAAAGAGCAAGGCTGTAAACTGAAAAAAGAGAGCAGGGTCCAGTAAAACGTAAGAATTTTCTGTTGGAGGGATTTATGGGAATACAGAGATAAGCCTCCTTTAGATCGAGAGTGGCCATGTAGGCCTGGGGTGAGACTAAAGGGAGAAGAGTTTGAAGGGATAGCATCCTGAATGATGGTACTTTCAGGAATTGGTTTAGGAAGGATAGATCTAGTATTGGTCTCCAAGGCCCATCTTTTTTGGGGACCAGAAAGAGCCTTGAGTAAAATCCTTTTCCTTCCTGCCCTAGAAGGACAGGTTCTATTGTTCCTAATCTAAGGAGGTCTAGTAGAATGTGAGGAAAGAAGGGATGGGCCTTGGGATGGGTTTTTCCTTCCAAGAAACTGAAGTCTCCATTATGAATGATAATCAGTACCCATTGGTCTGATGTGATGTTTTTCCAAAAGGCGAGGCAGTGGGGGAGGCGGGCTGACAAATGTAGATGGGCAAGGCAGTCATACATTGTTGGGTGCACCTCTATCCTGAAAAGACCATCTTGGAGTAGGTTGTGAGGTAACAGGTCTGGAGTAGGTTTGCATCCTGGTTCCTCTCCTGTGTCTGGTAGAGGAGGGGGTGCCACAGGAAGGAGTTCTCCTAACAAAATAAATCTTTGCAGGATAATTCCTGTAGTACTTAGGAATAGGAGACACAAGCACGTTTGATGTCCTGCAGCTCCTTACTTTTCTCCTGCAGGTTTTTTAAAAAGTTCTGCAGACTGTTTGCCAAACAAGAGATTATGGTCTAATGGGGCATCCATAAGTTTAGATTTGAAATCCTCTGGGAGTGGTTGGAGGCGAAGCCAAGAGTATCTGCGGAGAACTGAAGCTGCAGACCTAACAGAGGCCTCTGCAGCATCATAACTGCACCTAATGGAATGTCTGGCTACCTGAGAAGCCAGTGACTGTTTAGATGCTATGTCAGAATTAGTAGGGCAGTCAGGGGTAGCAGCCAAGAGACTGACGGCTTGTGAAACTAGGACCAAGGCATATTTTACCATGTTTGTTTGGTAACTGACAGCTCGGAAGGCAAGGGTGAAGGAGGTGTACACGTTTTTCCCAATCCTGTCCATGCTTCTGCTATCCTTATCAGTCACCAGAAGAGATGCTGAAGGAATCAGCCTGAATTGCTTGTCAGCAAAGACAGCAATTAGTGCAGGGTCTGCCAGGGGAGGCTTAACTAAGAACTTTTGGTCATCAGGCACTTTGTAGAACCTGCCCGGTCTCTTAGGAGCATGTGGCTGAGAGCCTGGATTCTTGGATGCAGAGGTGAAAGCATCCAGAAAAGCAGGTAAGACAGGTGGGATGGCTGAAGGGGAGGGTGATTCCACTTGAAGGAGTTCAAAATACCTCCTCTGGGTGTCAGTCATCTGGACAGTGTCCCACTTGAAGTATTCTTTCATCTTTGTAATTGTTTCCCCAGACTAAGAATACTGCAACATAGGAATAGAAGGACATCTTGAGGTCAGTAGAACTCCACTGACTTGTGGAAGCTGGAGAGGAATACGATGAGACTCAATGAGGGCCAAGGGGTGGAACCTGCGACTCCAATCTAGTTACAGAAGGGGATATACTGCAACATAGGAAAAGGACATCTTGAGTTCAGTAGAACTCCACTGACTTGTGGAAGCTGGAGAAAAATAAGATGAGACTCAATGAGGGCCAAGGGGTGGAACCTGTGACTCCAATCTAGTTACAGAAGGGGATGGAACGACTCCCATCTCAGTCTGCATCTGGAGAAATTTCTGGATCAGGCAATCCAAATCCGCCTTGGATTTTCTCCTGTAAGACCTGACAGATCACACTGGAAGTGTAGACGAAAGTATGGAAAGAAGATGGTCTAATCCATCTCATGCTATTTTTAAGCAGAATCCCGAATTGTAATCATCTCCATCACTTGTGGATTCAAAGGAGTGTAGCTGGGTCTAGGGAACTTTGGAGCCAGAGTCTAAGCCTCACCTGACCTCTTTTTCAGATCAGACTCCTTGGTTTTTGAAGATTTTTCTGTGGACTTTTTGGTTTTGAGTTGCTGAGCTGGTAGGAGGAGGCCTTTCAGAATTACCTTATTCCTCCAATCCACTAAAGCACTGGGTCCAAAGGAAGTACAGATCTCACGGGAACACAGAGGTGAGGAACTCCAAGGCATACAACACATACTTCATGAAGATCCTGAGGTGGGATCTTATGCCTACATCTGGTACACTGTTTAAAAATGGTCTATTTCACCACTGGAAGAGAAACTTTAATCCAACAACACAACAGTATAAACTGAAGACTAAACAAATGATATCTATTTCTCTTTCAATAGCCATACATACATATATAATCAAATGCTGGGAAACAGGAGACACTGCAGATTAAAGAGCACAGCAAACTTTTTACCACCACCTAATAAACTAACACTATGAGAAAAATACCTAGTAACTATACAATATCTGCAATAACTATCTAATCTATCTATACTCTCATGAAGGTATCGTAAGGAAAGTGGCGAAGAACACAAAAGGAGTTCTAGCACAAACTTAGACAGGGAGTTCTAGCACAAACTTAGACAGAAAAACACCAATAAAGGAGACAAAGAACAGGACAAGCAAGAAAATACAAGTATATATTCCACCTAGAGAAACAACTCTGTTAGAAGACATATAATTAGATTTTACAAGGTGAAACACTTCTGCTTCAGATCGCTCTTCTGTTGGTTGCAAAGGTATCAAACAAGATCCAAACTGGGGGAATGGGTGCATTATGGGAAGTAATTCTTAAAGATGTTCAAGGGTGGAGATTAAATTCAGTTGGATCAGATGAGAATGGTGGCCATGAACCCACAAGCCATATATGAATGAACAGGATTCAAGGTTCCTGAGAGAGAGAGCCTGAAAATTAAAGTGCCTGCATCTGTCAAGCACAGCACTGTGCACTGCTGGGCAGCTCGGCCACCCACTGTTAAGCACAGTGTAAAAGTAAAAGGAGTTAGCAGTCCAGCTAATAATGTCTATGCTTAAAAAGAGCAGCAAATTGTTCCATGCAAACAAATGACCACTACTGCTCTCAGCAAGTTTATACCCACACTAGAAAATCGACTGAAAACTGTACTTTAATGTAAAATTAAGATGTAAAAGTAATATGGGTGGAAAGTCACAGGGAAAGCACTTTTATTAGGGAAATGTAGATGTTATCTACTGGTTGGCAATGTCATCTGGCAGTTGGCGTGGAGGGTATACGGTGTGAGCTGCAGTTCCTATGGTACAGTGTTTGATACCCTCAGCCATCATTTGCCTACTGTGTAACCTTGAGCAAGTCGCTTACTCAGTCAGTGCTTGGGGCAACAGTGAATTTGGGATAGGCTCCTCAATGGCCTTCTGAACTGCAAAACTAGCTACCTAAGAATTAGTATAGGAAAATACTTGGTTTAACAAAATGGACAATCGATTAAATACACAACCACAAGACCAAGAAATGCAGAATATCAGCTTTTTAACTGAGCTGTACTTTAATAAAAAGGTAACTGTAAAATCACAAGATAAAAACGCTTAAATTAACCAGAAATGGGTGCAATCAGATAATTAAACAGCGAGCTGGCTGCTCAAGATGCAAAGACAGCAAATCTAATGAAACACACTGTAAACAAGTCATAAAATTCAATTAAATAAGCAAAAATAGTACTGAAACCACCATGCAAATATAACTGTAGTAAATTAAATTTCTTTCCTGAATAATTTATGAAATTTAAGTTTGAAAAACATAACTGGTCCATTATGCAGTGGAATACAGGAGAACAAGTACCTATTAATAAATTAGCTTCAATTAAGGGGCAAGAGCAAAATCAAGCCAATATTACTTTCTTAAAGGAAAGTAGGTGCTTGATTTACTGCACCAACCAAAGCCAGCTAACAAAAGATTAAAATATTCTTTATAAATACTAGGTAGTGAAAATAACTAAATAAAAGAAACAAGTATAATGTACCAGTATGACTTTTTCTTCTATGGCTGCCTGTAGCAAAAAAGGTGTTTAACCCACTGTGGATCCACTGCTTGTTACTTTTCATACTGACAATTGTGTTTTGTATTACTGCATGTTACTAAATGGAAACATTTGGTTACTATATACAGACCTAAGGCCCATAATGAACCCAGCAAAATCATATACTATTAACTACTTGAAGTAAAGGATGGGTTGCAAAAGAACAATGTGAGTTGATAAGCAATGGACTTCCAGCATTCTTGTACATAGAGCTTTAATTTGGAAGTTTTGTTAACATGTCTCGAGTATCAAATTAATTCAAGATGGCTTCTTGTATGCAGTGCCTAGGTACTTTTCTGGACTGTTAGTATGATCTCATTCTGTTCACTGTGCAATGCTGTGAAAGAGTAGAAAAATGGCCAGTACAACAGCAAATTTGGAACTACCGTTCACAGCAATGATTGCTGATCAAATTTCACACCTGATCCCACTATTGCAAGCAGATATACCTTCGAGTATTGTTCTCAGTTGAACAGGGCATGGCAATTTGTGCTGCTAGCAATGCTGTAAACAGTAATTTTTAATCAAAGTCATCAAAGTTTGAAAAGTGGTGATGCAATTGATGTAGGTCACCCATTTCCTTTAACCCTTCGAATTTTACTTGCTTTCATCTTCCCTATACCATAATACACTTCCTGCCTCATCAAAATGCCTGTTCAACCAAACAACTTTTTCATTATATGCACACCCATTAAACCAGACTAAAAGCAGCACCAAAAATGGGTGTCCGAACACAAGATCCTTTTATTTAGTGCTTTTGTGCACAACAAAGGACATTTTTAGAATTGTCTTGTTGGATCCATGTTTTAAACATACACACAACTAAATCAATAAATACACAAATTAAATAATGAAAGCATCAATTACAACTCCCTCACACAAATTCTAATTAAATACATCTGTATTAATATTATCCAAGGGTATTTGCTTTCAGTTTAAAAACTGGAAGAATAAAAATGCAATCATTTAAACCTGGTACTATGCCTGTGTTTAATCACAGTTCCCTATATGATGTTTTCCATCACTACCCTTACTTCTTTCAATACTCAAAAAAAATTAATTTCTTGAAACATACACAACATAAAAAGTGCTTGTATACAGAGAGCTAACACATTTTTAAGGTCTGTCATGAGGCGTTATTTTTGGCTTCGACACCAGCCTCTGCCTGAGGACATTAAGGCCAAAGTGTTGGATGCTCCTTTGGATAATAAATATCTTTTGGGACTGCTGCTACTAATATGTTTAAGTCTCTTCATGAGAAAATCAAAGCCTTGTGGGACCTTAAACAGATTTTTTTTCTCTCTAATCCACAAGTTCTAGAGGAATTATCCTTCCAGATCTGCTTTTTTCACAGGCAACCCTGTCAGGTCTCCATGGGCCGGAAGGGTGGCAGGTGCACCCCCCCCCAAGGCTTCTCTGATTTCTTTGGTCCAGAAGCCTCCTTTATCTGATAAGCTTGCTTCTCTTTGACAATTCATCACCCCTTCTTTTATACCAGGTTCCTTTGTCTTCCAAACTGGCGACTCATCACTTCAGACTCTTGGGTTATTTCTATCTTCCATCACGGTCACTTCATGGTATGGAAGTCTGTCCCACCTTTTTTAGGGATTTCGCAACCTCCTCTAGAGCAACTTCCTCATTTCCTGGAGGTTTTAATGTCCCTGGTGAACCATGGAACCATTCAACCTGTCCCCCCTTCCCAAGTGGGAAAAGGTTGTATTCCAGGATGTTCTCAGTTCTTTGAAAGGAGGACACTTGAAGACCTATTATGGATCTCTCCTGACCTTTCTAAAGATCCATTCTTTTCAGATGTTTACTCTTCAAACCGTTTCCTCTTTTATTACGCCAGGCTTTTCTGGTGTCTTTGGGTCTGAAAGATGCTTATATTCATATCCCTATTCACCCTCTTTTCAGGAAGTTTTTATGTTTCTCTATGTCTTCTTTTCATTTTCAGTTCTCTGCTTTACCCTCTGGCCTCTCTACTGCCTCAAGGGTATTTACAAAATGCTTAGCTCCTGTGGGTGCTTTAAGCAGGCTCCAAGGCATTCGGATTTGTCCTTATCTAGGCAACCTGCTGCTTTAGACGCCTTCTCCCAATTGCCTATTACAGGATCTGGAGTTCACTATCTCTCTTCTTCAAAGTCTGGGGTTCACTATCAACTTCCAAAAGTCCATCCTAACTCCCTCTCTGGATCACATACATCTTGGATGCAGGATTTAGACAGTGCCAATGTTTGCCCGTCTTCCACCTCCAAAAGTTTTGTCAATGACAGCCTTCTTTCAGTCTCTTCTTCCTCTGACTACCATGTCAGCCAGGGAGTTTCTTTAGGCCTTGGGATTCATGGCCTTTTCTATGCCAATGCTCCCATTTGCCAGAATGCATATGTGGAAGCTTCAGTGGTATCTCAAGTCATTTTGGCTGCAGCACTGTCATTCTCTGGATTTCAGTGTATTTCTCCTTCCCTGTCTAAAGAAGGAATTTGAGTGGCGGATTCAACAGTTTGGTCTCAATCGAGGCCGGCCCTTCAGCCTCCAGTCCTTTCTCAAGAACTGTTCACAGATGCATTAGACATGGGGTGGGGCTTCTTTTCATCACCTGAAAGTTAAGGGTCTCTGGCTCTCCCATCAAAAGTCAGACCATATCAACATCAAAGAGATAACTCTGATTTTGGCCCTTCAAGCTTTCCACCACATGTTCTCTTCAGGCTGCTTGAAGGTGCATACAGACACTACAGTGATGTGGTATGTCAACAAGCAGAGAGGTCCAAAATCTTACCTCCTCTGCAGGATGGCTCTCTCAGTAGGCAGTTAACTCTTCGGCCAGTATACATTAATTCAGAGAACAATATAGCGGCAGGTTCTCTGAGCAGGACCAAAACACAGGCTCATGAACAGATGCTTCACAGAGATGTCTTTCTGGACACTGACCATCGGTGGTAGATCATTTGCCTCCCCTCTAAATAGGCATTCTTCGTCTTTTCTGTTCCAGAGTGCCATGCCATCTGATGTGGAAGACAAACACCCTTTTTTTTTCCTTGGAAGGGGATGTCTCTCTCTGCTTTACCCTCCTCTGCCTCTACACCCAAGAGTCCTGCAGAAGCTCCCCAGAAATCTTGGTAGTGACTTCCTTTTGGCCAAGAAAGCACTGGTTCCCCTCCTTAATGCATCTGGCAGGTGCAATCAACACAAGTTACCTCACTGGTTGGATCTCCTCACACAGGACAAGGGGTTTCTCATCCATTCTTTCCTGAGGATGTGCTCAGGGTTTTAAAGAGGGCAAGGAAACTCTCAAGCAGAAAATCTTATATGTCCACATGGAAAAGATTTTTTTGTCTGGTAGCATGCTCATAATCAGGACCCTTTTTCAGTAGGGGTCTCTCTTATTTGTGTGAGTTGCTCCAGTCTGGCCTATTCTTCTGTGAAGGCCCATTTGTCAGCCATTTCTCCTTGTCTGCCCCTGAATCCTCCTTTTGCTTCTCGTTTTGAGGTTAAGTTTTCTTGAATGCATCCTGCATACTGAGCCTAGGGGGGCTAATCCTCCTCGGGATCTTTATTTTGTTTTGGAAAAATTGACTCAGGCTCATTTTCAGCCTGCAGATTCTGCTTCTTTGTAACACTGTACCTGGAAGACTGTTTTGTTGCTGGCTTTTGCTTCTACTCAGAAGGTTTCTGAGCTCCAGACATCTTATGGCTATTTCTCCCCTTTTTTTTAATATAGCCAAAGTAGGAAACAAGTTGTCGTTGAATCAGTTGATACAACTCCCTTCTTTTTTCCCTTCTCCTCAGTGTGCTATCGAGAGGGTCCTACATACCTTGGATTTGCAGACAGCTCGGGTACTATCTGGATAAAACTAAGGCTATTCGTAAGTCTAATCAGCTTTTTGTTTCCTTTCATCCCAGGACATTGGGTTTGATTGTTTCTAAGCAAACCATATCTTCCTGGATATCTAAGGCCATTTCCTTTTGTTATACATTCATGGCAAATTTCGGTCTACTTCTGTTAGAGCTCATTCCAGTAGAGCTGTTGCCTCTTCTGGTGCTTTCCTCAAGGGGTTGGACACCAATTCCATCCTTGAAGCTGCTACTTGGTCTTCAGTGCATACATTTACTAAGCATTATAAGTTGGATATGGTTTCTAAGACCAGAGCAGGTTTTGTGAAAAACATTTTATATGGGTTTGTTGATGGCTCTTCTTTTCTTAGCCTTCCACTTCCCATTCTGTTTCTTGAGTTTTTTACTCTCCCCTCATTTTAGAATACTGCAACAGTCATACACAAGGACATACTACAGTTTTGTAAAATCTGACAATAGCAGATGTTCTTCTCTTCACTGTTGCAATACTTGCTGCATCCCTCCAACTCCCTCGTTTGTTCTAGTGTTTGTTTTAGATTTCCTTCTGGCTGAGGGTCTCCCCTTTTTCTTCTGTACTTTTTCCTTATGGATATGCATGGACTCTCTTGTCCTATGGACACTGTTTTCTTCTGGGACAATTCAGTTCTTGGTAGTTGCACTCAAACTTCCCTTTTATGCCCTATGTTCTGTGCAGGAAGCAAAGGTGTGACATACGGAGCAAGCAAGATCATTAGGCTTTTGTATATTGGCCAAGTGTTGGGTTATCCTGGGTGGGAGATCCCTTCTGTTTAAAATACTTCAACAGTGAAGAGAAGGACATCTACTGTTATGGTAACATTTTACACAATACCCTCTCCTCTTCTAAATCTTTTAAACCTTTCATAAACATTTCCTCTACTTTAATAAAGAGGACAACAGTTACATCTGCTTTTTCCTCCACTTAACTGCATCTTTTCAACATACAATATTGTCATTCTGTCACGGTTTGCTTCATGGGATTCCATCTCATTCACATAAGATTTATTATTTTCTTCCTAATCTTAACTAATCTAATTTAACACAACCTATATTCACTTTCCTATTTGCTTGCCTGTACAATTCTTTTAAAATGTTGCTTATTCTCCATCTTAAAAGCCATCTATCAAATTGTTCCATTTTAATGAAACACCTGAAGATTAAAAGAATCCTGTCATAACAGGTACATACACTATTACTTTTCTTTCTTGCAAGAATTCTATACTATTCAAAATAATCTTTTTCTAACTAGTCTCAACAGTTTCCCTACCTAATTAACCCAAAAATCCTGTTTCAGTAACCCCATCCTTAACAGATATGTCCTTGTTTGCAAGTCTGATGGGCTGAAATATACTTTTGCACACGTACAAAGTCTACCTGTACAATTACTAACCAAGCCATTTTCAAAACATGCTCAGTTTCTGGTTTACTCGTCCTCATCTTTCCCTGAAACATAGTTAAAAGATACAAGCCACATTCCTTCGGAATTTACTAACAAACTAAGACAATGAATTGTCAGATATCCTCAATGTTTTAGTTGGATGATTACACACAAATATTATGTGCATCTTGAAATGCATTTCCTTTGACTATATTTTAAAAATGTGAGATATTTTAGCCCTTGCCTGACATTCTTAGCGTTTTTTTTTTTTTTTTTTAACAATTCTTTAACACACTCCTCTCTCCCCTTTATCCAACAAAATTTTCTTTTACTCCGGTACACTCATCGCCATTACAACCACTAGACAACAGCTGACAGCTCTTACCGATCTTCACTGCAACATTTTCCTTCTTACAATGCTTGCCAACTATTTTTATTTAGGATGTTACATTTCAGAACTGAGACACACACACATGCTTGCACACACACACACACACACACACACACACACACACACACGCACACGCACACACACACACACACACACACACAATACATATATTACACTTACATACATACAACTTCAACCCCGCAAAAAGGAATGTTCTACTTTTTCAGCAGTATTTATCATTCATACATAATATGCAATCTTTATGTATGGTTCAACATCACTGACAACTTTTTCATTTTCCATTCTACATACAGTCATTGTGTCATCTAGTAACTAATACATCTAAATTCAGCTCAGAAAGTACAATTCTACAAAATCTTACCATAACAGTAGATTTCATACTTTTCATTGTTGCAGTATTCTTTACATCTGTGATATCTTGCAGAGGGTAGCTGAACAACTGACCAGCATACCAAACCCTTTATACTTTCTAGGCAACACGTCAGATATATGTCTTATGTCCAAGGCATAAGGTACATATGTGATGTAAGAGTGTCTAACCCTCAGAACTGAACTGCCCCAGAAGAATCAGAGCAACCCATTTGGAAAAATAAAAGCATGTGCATCCAGGAACGGAAGAAGAGAAAGAAAGGAACTAAGGAGGAGAGTAAGGACTTCCTTAGGCAAAATGCTGGTAATTGAATGGGGGAAGGAGGTTGGGACAGAATACTGCAATAGTGAAAAGTAGGATATCTACTGTTATGGTAAGATCTTGCACAGCTGTACTATATCCTTACTTATCACTGTTGCAGTATTCTTTACATCTGGGCAAGTACAAATCCTACAAGAGAGGATGGGAGGAAGAAGACAAACAGAAGCCCTCCAAGAACCTATGAAGGATGGCCCTGACAAAACCTGCCCTGGAAGTCACATCCAACTTGTAAAGTTTAGTAAATGTGTGTATGGAAGACCAAGTAGTAGGTTCTACAACAGATATTGTATTCAGACCCTTGAAAAAAGCACCAGAAGAGGCAACCATCTTGGTAAAATGAGCATGAACAGAACAGGAATGCCATGAAAAGTTCCTTGGATGAAAAGAAACAAACAGTTGCTGAGATTTCTTGACCTTTGTAGTCTTAAATAAGTAATACCCTAGCTGTTAAGGAAGTCCAAGGTGTGCAGAATCTTCTTTCTTGCATTTTGTGGAGGGGAGATGAATTATTTGATTTAAAACAATCATTAACCACCTTTGGCATAAAAGAATTAGTATAAAGAAAGACCCTGCTTATGTGAAAAACAAAACAAAAAAGGTGGAACTGTCAAAAGTTCCTGAAGTTCAGAGACAATCTTCACAGAAATAAGAGCCACCAACAGTACCGTTTCCACATACAGTGCAGCAAAGATGAGGAAACTGCAGGCTAAATGAGAAATTCAATTAATTTCTCATGAATGAAATTCATAGCCCAAGGAGAAGGAACAGGCTTTCTTGGGGGCCTAATACAAAGCATGCCTTTCAAAAATTGTTTTACTTCAAAACAAGAAGCAAGGGGTGGATTCAAAAGCAGAAATGGCTGACAAATGAGCTTTAAGAGATGAATATGCCAGACAAGAAGTGAACAACTCAAACAAATAAGAAAACTGTAAGATTACCCAAAGATAAAGGGTTTAGATCACTAGAGACGTCAAATAGAAAATCTCTTCAAATTAGCTACACAAGTTTTTCTAGTAGTGGGTTTTCTGGCCTCCTGCAAAACCAGAAACTTGTCCTCAGAAAATTGGTGTTGAAAAGGAATCAAAACCCTCTCACCTAAAGAGAGTCAAATGAAGAGTGGGTAAGTGACAGTGGATGAGAGATCCCATGTTCTGTTGAATTGATTCATCCTGTATGGTTAACTTTTGACGATTGCCCCTGCCAGATAAAACAGAAGGAAGACCTAGTGCTCTCTGGCCAGAAGGACGTTTTTGGACCTGTCCAACATGATTCTGTGTGGGACTTTTGGCAGAAGAGGAAGAGCGGGACAGGCTTGCAGAAACATCCCCTTCCAGGAAAAAGGCATGGCTGTCAATCTTCCAAACTAGAGGACTTGGCACTCTGAAAAAGAAATAGGGAAGCTGCCAATTTAGAGGGGAGGTAAAAAGATCTACTTGAGGAATATCTCAGTGATGTTCAATTTCCAGAAACACCTTCCTCTGAAGCATCCATTCATGAATATTTGTCCTCGACCTGCTCAAAATGTCTGCCACAAGACTGTGTTCTGAGAAGATGTAAACTGCCTGAAGAAAAAAGTGAGAGTACAGGGCAAAATCCTAAGTCTGAACAGCCAGCCTGCAAAGGAGGCAATACTTTGTGCCCCCTTATTTGTTGATGTAAAACTTAACCATGGTATTATCTGTGAAGATGCAGAGAGGACCTGGAATCCAAAGAGAGTGAAATGCCAGAATCAGGGCTCACTTCTCCTTGATGTCGATACAGTCTGTCAGTTGTTGAGTGGACAACAGACCCTGAACCTTGAGGTTGTTGGAAGAGCTCCCCAACCTTGGTCAGAAGTATCCAATCCATGTACAGCTCCTGAGTGGGGAAGAGGAACCTGAAAAGACACACATGGATTCAGGGAAATCTGACGGATCCACCAGTGGAGCATAAGGTTGAGAGAAGGCAGAAAAAGCACAGGGAAATCCAGAAGATGGCAGTGTTAAAGCCAAACAATCTTGATACCACTGAAACTTTCTCCTATGGAGCTTGGCCAAGGGAAACATGAGAATATAATAAAAGCCATGTATCTCACAGCTTGAAGAAATACTCTGACAGGAAGGATTGGGAGAGGGAGAAGAGAATAAAAATAAACTGACAAAGACAGAACCTTGCGAGGCAGACCACCATAGGTACAGTCTGAATCCTGCAAACTAGAAAGACCTCATCCACGGAGGGGGTCAACACAGACTTTGAGGTTTATGGCGAACCCCCACACTGCCAACAAAACCCACAGTGAAGTGAAGATCCCAAAAACATCTGGAAGAAAACCCTGTGCTCTGCTGAGAAAGGGAGAAAAGATCCTGAAGAACCAAAGAAAAAAATGAGGGCGTTAACAAGAAGTCTGGAGAAGGAAGGAAGGTGTGACAAGCCCTCTTTTCCCCAGGGCAGTAATTAAGGAGTCTCAATCCTCATCACTGTCGCCGCTAAAGCAGTGCCACTAAAAGTAGGATAGAAATACACAGTTTCCCCTAACAGTACACTGGGAACAGGTTCCAAACCTGGAATTGGGCTATATGCTTCACTCCAAGTCCCCAAATGAATCTCCTCACTAACCACTGCAGAGCACTGTGTCCCTGTTCTAGGCATCTGACACAGTTGCTCTTAAGTATCTGATATTCAGACATACACAGACTTTTGGGAAAGTCTGATACAGATTTACCTGTTGTGCTTCTTTGCCCAAATTACAAGGTAATGGGTGCCACCAGCCAAATACCATAATACCCTTCAAAAGGGGTGTTCAATTATATTGGATATAATAGATATTGAAACAAATGGTAGCATGTATCCCAAGCAGTAAAGCTTTTCAGAGTGGTCCTAGTGTTATCACATCAAGCATAAACACTCTCAAGTGATTAAAAATATTAACTAAATAACCAGTCACAATGACAGGTAGTAAAATATTTAATAATAAAAAGAATGTAAAATGTGTAAATACTGAATAACTGATCCCAATAAACATCAGAGTTTCTCACACAGGAAATACGAAAATAATAATGTAGGATAGATCTCACATTTATTTTAGAAAATCTCTACCTACCTGCAGTTCCATGACTATCTGAAAATTAACTGTCCCTATCTAATCTAAATAACTTAGCAAGGTAAGAGTATACGCTTACTTCTGCAAGGTAAGATGAGGAATTATGTCCACACTCCAGGCTATCTGTCCTCAGCAAGTAGAACAACTACTCTAGAAACAACTGGATTACTACTGCTGAACAGCTCTGGAAAATAACTACTGGACAATAACTCAGAACCTGCTTTTTATGGCAGATCTTTTTCAAAAGTAACAGGAAGCTGACATGAGAATTCCACTCTCATATCAGACTATGAAAACTAAACAAACAGCTACAGTGAAGATTGTATTCTCCCAGCCCTGGCACACAATGGCATCACATTTACATCAGTTGACTCTGGCATAACATGCATTCAGAATTCTCTTTACAGCCAGAACACCACTGTTTGATAGTCAAACATCTTGCATAAATCTGAGTGATAATCAAAAGACAAACATGTTTACAAAATATAGTTAGTCATGCTGGCATAAGCAATACAGGGTAATTTACAATTATTTACAAAACTTCAGCCAGTCATGCTAGCACAAACAACAATATCCAATACCTTCACATTAGATACTTCCAAACCATAAAATAACCCATAGAAATAATGGAAAGAACCCAAAAGTCTGAAGTAATCTGTTGCCAAACCAGAAAAGACAGTCAACCTGAAGGACAGTGGAATCTGGCCAAGGGGTAGAAGAGCCTGAATGTGAAATAGAAGTAGACTTGTCAAGGAGGGAAGGAAGGCTTTTGACATTTAGAACCTTGGGAAGGCTCGTCAGGAAAGGCTCCCTTGGAGGCACAGTTGCTACGAGAAAGCTGCCTGTGTACAAAGGAAGGCTTAGAGGGATAATTCCTCTGAAACCTATGAACAGGAGAAAGAAATAATTGTTTCACATCCTGCATAACTACAATTATCCTGTAGGGCCTTAAAAAGTTCAACAGCTGCAGTGCTCAAAGATTTTTATTATCCAAATTGGAATCAAGCACTTTATTTTCTGACATTTGATTACTGGGAAAGTCTGACTGGACAGAAGCTCATTTTCAGCAGAGGACCGGGGAGAAAAACTCCAATTTAGACTCATGAAGATCATGGAAGCACAGCCAAGAGTACCTAATCCTCAAAAAAATTGATGCAGCATCCCTAGAAGAAGCATCAGCAGCATCATATCTGTACTTAATAGAACTCCATGCCACCTGAAAAGCAGTACTCAAAAGGAAAACAACAGATGTCTTTGCCTCAGAATCAGGTATAGTAGTCAGAATGCCCAACAAACTTAACGAGAAGAGATAGTACATACCTAGTCATATGGGTCCGGTGACTTGCCAAAGCAGCAGAACTGTACATTTTTCCCCATATCTGTCCAATGCATGACTGTCCTTATCAAAAGGTAAGAGTTTGAAAAGAACGGCAACTTAGATGATTTATCAGTAGCCGGGGAAATGACAGCTTGGTTAGAGGATGGACTCAAAAAAAAAAAAAATTTGAGCTTCAAGTATCTTAAAGAACCTGTCAAGCTTTTTAGGGGCAAGAGGAAAGGAATCAGATGCTTGAGTAGCTGAAGAAAAAGTGTCCAGAAGGGCATCCAATACTGGAGGGACTGCAGATGGTGTGACAGAATCTATTTGCAAAAGTTCACAGTACCTTTTTTAAATGTCCGACACTTGAAAACAATCTCACTTAAAGCATTTCATCATACGAAATACAAAATCCTCAAAGGATAATTCTTCCACAGGCAAATCAGGGGGCAGTGAATCTTCCTCACCAGACTCCAGGGCAATAACAGAATGCAGCTGGGAGGTGTAAGCCAATGACTCCATACCTGAATCTAAATCTCCCTCATCCTCAGAAGAATCAGATTCCCTAGGATGCCCTGCAGGGGTAGAGGACCAGGGAACAGAAGCAGGAACATATAAACCTTAAGGGGGCTTCAAAGCCATAAGGTCTTTTTTTTTATTAATTGCACAAAATCCTGCCATTCTTTGGGAGGATCCTTGGGCACAGGGACCACGTCTGGTCTTCAGTGTGTGTATGCGCGTGCACTTTTTTCTTTAAAAGGAACATCAGCTTTAGCCAGTCTAAGATGTTTAGAGCCCTGCCTAGACTACCAGGCACCTGTTCCCTCACAAGCAACTGGGGAATCCCCCTAGGCCCTTCCGATATAGGTCAGCCATGGTTCCCTTTCCACATCTGTAGACGACATAGGTACAGCCTAAGCAGATGTGCAGGTTAGCAGCCCCGTGTTGGCCTCTGACTCAGTAGCAACAGAGGGGGGTGAAGTAGGCACCAGACAGTCTTTGGGTTCTTCATCCAACCCAGTGGAGACATCCAGAGAAAGCTGGCCAGCAACAGATTCAGAATGCACCTTCTTGGCTTTCTTCTTCAGTGCTGGCTGAACATTAGGGCGGATGGATTTGGAAGCCATGGCACCCTGTGTCAAGTTTTAAATGCTGGTTTTCCAGATAAGCAGAAAGGGACAAGAAACGACTATGGAGGGTCTTAGGGAGAAATGCCTGGCAGATCTCACAATGGATATGGTCGTGTGTCACATCCAAAAAAAAAAAAAGGGACTACTACATTTATCTTTATGGGGAATCTGTCTCCCACAGTCACACTTCTCTTTCCTGGATGACATGCAAAAGGCAAACAAAGAAAAGGAGGGAAGGAAGAAACCCAAACAGGGCACATATATTTAGCAGGCTTAGTAGCTGAGCCAACTCAAATCTCTTGTAGGCCGAATTCATGGTAAGATTCGGACTGGTGGCAAAATTGTTCTGAGGATTAGTCGCTCATATGTCACATGTACCTTACACTGTGGACATAGGACATATGGCACCTTAACGTATAAAGACTTTGGTATGCTAGCCAGATGTTTTGCTATCCCTGGCAGGATTTCTCAGATGTAAAGAATACTGCAATGGTGATAAGGAAGGACATCTAGTATTTACATATTCTTTATGAGCTTAAAATTTGAACATATTCAGCAAAAATAACAGATTAGTATCCATCTTCTCTCTTAACATGTTTTATTATCTCCACTACTTTCTACACTTACTGATTTAACCAATTACAAGCATCAACCTATTTATAATACAGCCACATTTTATTTACAGACATCTGATTACCAGGAAAGTCTGACTGGGTAGGAGCCCATTTTCAGCAGAGGTCCAGGGAGAAAAGCTCCAAAGTATTACAAAACATTTTAACAATAATAATTTTATGATAATACAAAGCACAAATACAGTTTAAATAATTATACTACATTAAATAAAATATGAAAACATTGGTTAAGAATAAACACAGGTTATAATATGACAATGATTTAATAGAGAAACTGTAGTCAGTTTATAGAAAAATTAAAGGTAAGTTAGTATAATACAAACAGGAACTGCAGTATGAAGTGAGAGAAAAACAGGCTTACTGTACATTTAGAGAGAAAACCAGGGGAGATAAAACTAATAGAAGTAAGGAAGTGAGGGAGGAAGGATGAGTATGGAGATGTAAGGTGTGAACAGGTATACTTGTCCTCATTTAGAGATATGGTTTATCCTGGTGTCATACCCCTCAAATGCCCAGATTTTTGCCTCGTATTTTTGGCCCATTCCTCACAAAATTTTTGATTTTCTGGCACATTACTAGGGACTGAAGTCACTAAATAAAGATAAACGTTTGAGTTTCAGACTTCATACCTTTCAGAAAAGGCATGTTAATGCAAAAGAATTCTAGCAACCTTCTAAGTTCATAAAAGCAATTATTTAAAATCTGCGCCCTCCCCACATTTGTTGGCATTGTCCAGACTTCTGGTACTAAGAAGTTGAGAGGTATGCTTGATGTTGAGCAAGAACAGAGCTCAGGTCACATCACAACTCAATCATAACACATTTTACAGCAAAATAAGTAATATCTTATTAGATAGTTTAAAGATGAGACACACATTCTCTGTATTCTTGCTAGGGTATATCAGATCTTTTTTGCTTACTACGTTAATTACATCAATGCTGACTTTGTGATATACTGTTTCCATCTTTTCCATTTGTTTATCAAGGTCTTCTTTTTCTTTCCATGCACTCAACACCATCTCCTTGATTCATGAGAACTGATCTTACCTCTTCCAGCATGGGTTCATTTCTTATTTCCTGTTTTCTTGTAGTAAATTCTTTGCAACTAACATCAATAACAAAATTAATGCCTTTACGAACCATGATTTTCAAAGTTCTCCCAACTTATTAATAGTAACTCATTACAAAGTCTACTTTCTTCTTCTAGTGCACCTTATTAGTGTTGTCTTCAGATCTTGTTTATATTATGAGAGTTCCAAACATTCCCAAAACACACATTCTCAGGTCCCCTTTCTCTTGTTATCACATAATAAGACATTCAAGCTTAGCTGGTGTACAAAATACACAAGAAGACATTTCCACACAATACTTTAAATTTTCTTGGCTAAGTAGTGCACTTGTGAGCCAAGCTAATTTCAGTCTGTTCCTCTTTACCAAATTGTCTATTTAACATTTTATTTCAGTCTACCCTTACTTTTCCTCGCTGCCCCCACCACAAATTTATACATTTTGTACATTTTGCTTACGGATTTAATTCTAGTTGCTAAAACCATTCTACATTCTATCAAAAAATTCACCACAGCTGTTTTTACCTCCATCTCTTCTTGCCACCAGAGTTTGTTCTTTAACTCATAATGAAACTTAAATATGCCAAGTATTCTCACAATGTTCCTGTTCCATATTTCTGTATTTTTTCTCACACTGTCTCAGTTCCATATTTCTGTACTTCTCAATAACTCGCAGTACTTCGGTTCTTAGTTCTTTTCTTCCAGTTCTTTTTTTTTCTTTCTTTTCTGTACTATCTTTGATTCCATCCCTGTTTTTTGTCAATAGTATACACAATATAGAAATCATTTCACCAATATTTCCTTTTAATATTTTGTTTATATACACACACACACATATATATATATATATATATATATATATATATATACACACACACACACACATATATACACACACACACACATATATACACACACACACACACACATATATATATATATATATATATATATATATATATATACACACACACACACACACACACACACACGTGTCAGTGTGTATGCACGCACTTATATTTTGTAACCTGAAGCCTATGTGTATCTTTTTCATCTGTGGTGGTCTTGTTCAGCATCAACATTTTCCATTTGGGTATATATGTCTGATTTTAAGCCAAGTATATTAACCCTAATCACGTTGCCTTACTATATGCTTTTCAATCTGGTAATCTGAGCCCTCCCTGAACCTTGGGTAATATAAGCTTTTTCCCACTACACCCTTGCTTTCTTGCCCCCCCCCCAAAAACATTTTTTTTTAATTTTCTCAGCAAAAGTACCCCATATCCCTTATCACTTTTTCTGGCTGCTAAAAAGTATGAATGCCTGTGCACAACACTAGCTGGACCAAAAATATTTTTAGTGCTTGGATTTTACTCTCCTTATCCATTAGCATTTCCCACTGCATAAATTTTCTAATAATCTTTTAAGTCATTTCTTTTTACATTTCTTTAGCAGCCAGCTCTACTTCTTCTTTTATAAGTATTCCCAAATGCTTCATTTTCTTATGTCCTCCCAAAAATGGATACTTTCATGCCAAATCATCTGCTGATATATAATTTAGCACAGTATCCTTTGTTCTAGTTTTGTTTACTCCTTTCCCCTTGCTAACTTATTAACATTTGTAATATTACACACACACACACACACACACACACACACACACACACACACACACACACACACACAATCTTGTTCAGGGTTCATTATACATAAATAATAATATCTGCATACAATTTTATCTTTTCTTGCATATCTTTCACTTACAGCCGCTAATCTTTTGACTAATTTCACTGGCCTGGGGCAAACAGCAATGGGGAAAGAGAATACACGATCCTTTTCCTTTTGTTAAACAGTTCTTCCGACAGAAACCCTCCATACCAACTTCTGCCCATTTATAAATTCGAAATATTAAAGTTGTCCATTTCTGTAGGAATCAAATACTTCTGAGCTTCTCCTCATGATTTTCCAGATGACCCTGACAAATGATTTTTCAGCATCCAATCCAATTAGAAATAAAGTAATTTTCTACCTTCTGCTCCTTTCTGTATGATATATATTTTACTGACACTGTCATGTTTTCCTTCGCACGATGAGACCACACCAATCCAACGCTACTATTCTCATCAATATTCAGGCCAGCCGTCTTGTTATTGAAATAAACACTTCATATTCGTGATTTAATACTGAAACAGATTTACAGGAACCCACATCAGGCTAAGTCTTTCCATTCTTTCTGTATTATCACCACAACTACCACCTTCCGGGATCTTGGGACCCCCCCCTCCAAATAATACTACTGAATAAAAACGTCCAGGTCTTTTTTTTATTACAGCTTTCTTTTGCTCTTCTCCATCATATTTCATAGTGAATTACATGTTTATAGTGTTTTCCTGACTTCTAGCATTTTATCATTTCCTTAATCTCTTGTTCATCTGTTTCCATTGTTAAACTTTCACCCGACACCCTGCTCTAGCATAGGTAAGTTGAGTCATTAATGTTTGGAAGGATACTAAAAGGAAAAACTGAACTGTAATTACACAATTTTTGATCTTAAAATATCTGTATTTGTACAAAACATTTCAGCATATAAATCGCATGTTACACAGTAAAGCATTTTCAGTGATTGTTGTATGTGATTAGTATTAAACAAGTACTTTTCTACCTTTTAAGAAATGCAGGTATTACAAATGTAGAGATTATATGTTTTCCTTTACTCTTGCATATGTGAATGTCTGGATAAATGCCCCTCGCTTCATCTAAGTTTTGTGTGTTTGTTTTTAGGTTATGGGGTGTATTTTGTCTTCTGTCTGAGGGTTTTCATTAAAACAAAAAAAGTAAAATGTGACACAGGTACAAACAGAGAAGGCAAGAAATTACCGTATAAAAGATCAACCTAGCAAACATTAGTGGGTGCATGTAAAACAAAAGTTGGAAATGGACATTTAAAAAGCTGCAATAATTGGTGGAATAATAACAGATATTTAAAAAACTGTTATAATTGGTGGGAATAATAACTTCTTATGTATTTCTTTACCAGGAAAGTCTAACTGGATCACATAAAGTACAGTTGTGTACACTTACCATAAATTACCATAAATGTAGATGTTCGAGTGTATTCACTGTTGCAGTCATTACATTTGGGTAATCTGCTGGCAGGTTGCCCTCAGTTGGCCTGAATATCAAAGTCTTGGGTCCTGCGTCGGTTGCTGTCTCCTCTTCCATGACGTCAGGTCGTCAGGGGTATAAAACATGCAGCCAGCACCCTTTTCTTTAGTTTTTCTTGTCCCAGATGTCAGGTGCCCCCCCAAATGGGGAGCAAATATATATATATATATATATATATATATATATATATATATACATACATATATATAAATGCAATTGCAACAACATAAACTTTACCTTCATCTAAAAGCAAATACACCACAAAGGCTGTAGAATATAGTGAAGGAAAGAGAAGTTCTAGAAAAAAGGTGGATGACGGGTGGATAACCTGGACTGTAATAGTGAATACACTCGAACATCTACATTTATAGTAAGTGTACACAACTATACTATGTTCTTCATGTTTCACTGTTGCAGTCATTACAATTGGGTAGAATCCCAAAGCTATGGATGGGAGGCTGGAACTAAATAGCATTAGGAGCGGCTATAAGGCCCTGCAGAACTGCAGTGGCAAAGCCTGTCCTGGACTTAGAGAAGAGAGACAAATGATAATGCTTTGTAAAAGTATGAACAGAGCTCCATGTTGCAGCTTCTAGAATGTCTTCGGTTGGCACCCCTCTGAGAAAAGCTGCTGAGGTAGATGCAGCCCTGATGGAATGTGACCCGATACCCTTGGGCACTGGTTTACCATGATGCAAGTAGCAGAAACGAATGCAGTGGCTTATCCACTTTGAAAGAGTCTGCTTTGAGATAGCCTTTCCCTCTGATCCTGCAGCAAATGCCACCAGTAGCTGCTCAGACTTTCTTACAGATTTGGTCCTGTTTAAGTAGAATCTTAGTTGTCTGTGTACATCCAAGGAATGTAGAATCCTCTCCCCCTTGTTTTGCAGATTTGGGTAAAAGGTTGGCAGGTGAATAGTTTGGTTAAGAGCCACACTGGATACCACCTTAGGCATAAAGGAAGGATTGGTCCTGAAAACATCCTGTCCGGGTAAAACGTAATAAAAGGCTCCACAGCCATGATGGCCTGTAGTTCGGAAACCCTTCTTGCTGAAGTGATTTCCAGAAGGAAAGCGGTTTTCCAAGATAAAAACTTTATATCCACAGTAGCTGCTGGTTCAAATGGAGGCAGGGTGAGCTTTTCCAACACAAAATTGAGGTCCCATGCAGGAGTTGGTGATCTTCTGGGAGGCCTCAAATTTTTGGTCCTCTAAGATACTGTTTTAGCAGAAGATGAGAAAAGATGGGAGGCTCTGTGTTGTAACGAGCCGATATGGCAGAGGCATGGATTTTTATTGATGAAAAAGATAGGCCCTTGTCAAGCATCTCAGTCAAGTACCGTAAAATCTGAGGAATATTTGGCTTTGCTGTGTCCGTCCCTTGTGCGTGGTTCCAAGCACAGAATCTCTTCCATTTATCAGCATAAAATTTTCTAGTACTAGGCCTTCTGGCTTCCAAAATGACATCCATCACAGATTTACTGAGAGGTGTTGTTTGAATAATTACATGATCAGCCATGCTGCCGGGTTCAGAGTTTGGAGCTGATGGTGCAGAATTTGATTGCTCTGCTGAGACAGTAAGTAGATGAGGTATTTGAGGCAAGTACCAAGGAGGGAGTTGAGACATATTCCTTAGAATTGGATACCAGTGCTGGCGAGGCCAGTCCGGAGCAATTAGGATCATTTTTGGTTTTTCCTGTCTGACCTTTAGTAAGACCTTGGGAAGAAGAGGCAGAGGAGGAAAGCCGTAGACTAATAGGTTTTTCCAACTGAAGGAAAAAACATCCACTTTCCATGCTTGTCTGTGATAAGTCCTTGTGCAGAATTTGTCCAGGTGATAATTCTGGGGAGAGGCAAATAGATCTATGTCCGGACTCCCCCATTTCTCTGTTATAATGCTGAAGACTTGTGGATCCAGTTTCCACTCGTGAGGGTCCATAAGATTTCTGCTTAGGTCATCTGCCAGAGTATTTTGTTTTCCTGGCAGGAATTGAGCTTGAAGATGTACTTGGTAAGTCAAGGCTGTGTCCCACATAGCCATGGCTAGTCTGCAATGGGGGTATGAATGAGTACCCCCTGCTTGTTTATGTACCACATAACCATGGTGTTGTCATCCTTTATGAGTAGTTGACCTGGATGAAGTAAGTCCTTGAAGGCCGTCAGGGCATTCTGAACAGCTAACATCTCTTTCTGGTTGACATGTAGATGCATTTGTTTTGGGCTTCATATGCCCTGAATGCATCTCCCCGCCAGCTGGGCCCCCCAAGCATAGTCTGATGCATCTGTAGTTAGGGTTTGGGTGGCAGGGGGTAGAGTGAAAGACCGTCACATGTTCTGGTGACATGTCTCTGCCCACCAAAGAAACTACTGTTGTAGGCAGGGAATGAGAAGAAACATTGTTTCCAGACTGTGACGATGTTGACTCCATAAACGTTTTAGATACCACTGTAGTTTCCTCATATGCAGTCTTGCATATGGAATTAGTAGAATGCAGGATGGCATGAACCCCAAAGCCTGCAGAATTTGTCTTGCAGATAACTGGGTTTTTGTTGCCCTCTGTTTGAAATAAATAGTCAGTTGTCTGGCGTAAGGTAAGCCATTTGGACAGTTGTATTCAAGCTTGCACCCAGGAATGTAATCTTTTGACAGGGTACCAGTTGCGATTTCTTTTCGTTTATTGTGTACCCTAGGCATGTTAGAAGCCTTTTTACAAAGGCCAGATGTTGAAGAAGAATGTCCTTGTTTTCTGCTTCAATGAGACAGTCATCCAAGTAAGGATAGATTTGTATGCTTCTTTGTCTGCAAAATGCAATTACTGGTGCCAGGCACTTTGTAAAGACCCTGGGCGCAGTAGATAAGCCAAAGGGCAGTGCAGAGAATTAGTAATGCATAAAACCAGCCTTGAAGCAGAGGTATCTTCTGCATGATTCCCTTATTCGGATATGCAGGTATGCCTCTTTTAAGTCTAGACTCACTAGCCAAGCGTTCTTGCCCAGCATGGGCAGAAGCTGTTGCAAAGTCAGCATTTTGAATTTTGGGATGTCCAAGAATGTGTTCAAAATCGATAAATCCAGTATTGGGCGCCAGGCATTGTCTTTTCTGGGTACGAGGAACAGTCTTGAGTAAAACCCTTGCCCTTTTTCCTGTTCTGGTACTGGTTGAATAGCCCCAATATCCATGAGAGACGTAACTTGCTTCTGTGCCTCTGCCAATTGATTTTGTGGCAGATTTGGCCAACCATTTGGAATTGGCAAGGTATGAAAATGAAATCTGTATCCCTGGGATACTATGTTTAATACCCACCTGTCCTGGGTTATTAACTGCCAATTTTGAGCATGAAGTGCTAATTTTCCCCCTAAGGGGGCTGCCAAAAGATAAGTGCTTGGTGAAGGCAAAGGGAAGTCAATGAAACTGTTTACTGTAGGGTTGTGCTTTGTTTCCTCCAGATTTGGAGGTAGAGGCACCCCATTGCTTTGACCTGTAAGAACCCTGTGATTGGTATCTAGAGCCTTTTGAGCGCCTGGATTTGCCCCGAGAGGCTCTATCGGACACAGGAAAGGACCAATTTTTTGTAGGACAGTGTCTACTGAATCTTGGTGGCTGCACTTGTAAGAAGTCTTTTACAGTTTGCATAGACTTAGCTTTGTCTTCCATTTACTTTAAAACCTCTTCGCCTTATTACCAAACAGAGTATCATGCTGTAAAGGTGCATCCAACAATTTAGCTTTAACATGATCAGGCAGATTTTGCTCCTTGAGCCAGGCATGCCTTCTAAACACAGATCCAGTAACTGCGGCCCTGCAGAAGGCCTCCAAGGAATCAAAACCACATTGCAAAGTATGCTTTCCAACCTATTCTGCTGCATGCACTAATTCCTGTAATTCACATTCAGAAATCAACATCATTTTCTGTTTCAATAATCCCATAACATGCTGTTGATATTTAAGCATATGAAACTGGCAGTTTAAGGCCCTAATTGCCAAGGTTGCAGACGTATAAACCTTCTTTCCCCATCAATCCAGCATCCTGGAATCTCTATCAGAGGGGTAGGATTCTTAGCTGTTGAGGCCTTTACACCTTTGGGACCCTGTGAGATAGCGAATAAAAATTTGTGGGAGTCAGGAACCCTGTAATATCTGTCTGGCTTACTAGGAGCCGGAGGTAGGGAATCTGGAGCCATGCTTGATTCCGAAAACACATCATCAACAATGTCTAATACAGGAGGTATGGCCAAAGGCCTATGCTGAGGAAGAAGAAGGAAATTCCTAAGCCTCTTTTTTGATTCTGAGAAATCCTGACTCTCCCAATGAAAATGTTCCCTCAAAGTATGCAAGGTTTCTCCAAAAGAATAATCTTCAGGAGGAGATGCAGATGGGATGGATTCCTCTGCATCTGAATCCTCATAGGGTAGTATAGAAAATTATTGATCAGAAGAGGAATCAGAAGAAATAGAAACCTAATCTGAAGATTCATAATCAGTGTCTTGCCTAGGCCTCTTATCGAAGGGGGGGGGGGGTGTTGGGAAACCCTGATCAAGGTAATTAAGTCTTCAGCCATTTTGATCATCTGTTTTGGGCATAGAGGCCCAAGCATGTGGCTCATGCGTCGTTTTTTTAGCCTTAGAAGTTGCTTTTGTCTTTCTTTTTGAAGCTGGCGTCGGTTTTATATAGAAATGTTGAGGCCTGAAAACACCCTCAGTTGCTGGTGCCTGCTCAGCGGCTCCGGACCCATCCGAGGGAGACACATCCGCGGGTACAATACTCTGAGAATCTCGCGGCATACCGGACTCCGCATGGGTCTCGGTAGAGGCCTGCGACTCAAAAGTAGCGGGTATCAGCGGCTGCAAAAGCACCTCACTGAGTACCGGCAAACCGGCGACTGGCTTCGGAGAAGCTTCATCGTCATTTTTGGACCTCGACGGTCTGTCTCTGTCCTTTTCTTTGCATTTTTTGTGAACTCCGGTAGTCGGATTGCTATCAGACGACATTCAGGGTAATTAAATCTGTTTCCAAAATATTTTGAAGCAAAGATATACCTACGCTTAATAGTGCGTTGGTTAAATCTAGCACAAAACCGACAGCAAGGCACGTTATGATCTGGGCCTAGGCAAGGAATACAGTACAAATGAAAATCTTTATGAGGTATTTGCTTCCCACAAGTAATGCACTTAACTTTTACTGACATCGGTAAGGAGCAAGAAAAAGTTTCCCCAACGGGGTACTTAGCTTTATTTGAAGACTTTGGTTCTGAAATTCGAATGCGGAAATTTCAGGAGTCGGCCGACCGGCACTTGCGAACTGCTTCTGCTTCGGGCACCGTACGGCAAGAAAGACTAAAGAAAATGGCGTCGGCTGCATGTTTTACACCCCTGACAACCTGACGACATGGAAGTGGAGACAGCAACTGACGCAGGACCCAAGACTTTGATATTCAGGCCGACTGAGGGCAACCTGCCAGCAGATTACCCAAATGTAATGACTGCAACACTGAAACATGAAGAACATCCTGTATTCAGCAGAGGCCTGGGGAGAAAAGCTTCATATAAAAACTTAGTTACACATATAACACCCAAGTTCCACATTTTTGACTTTGTTACAAATTACAATATACCATTACAGTACAACACATATATAGGAACAGTAACGTTTGCAATATGATCAGTCACTTAAGGTTGTTTGTGAAGTAACAGAGGAATATTTAGAGTTAATATTTATGCACAAACAGATATAAGCTTCTTGGGTAGATAGTACTTCATTCAAGTATTTACAGTTTACATATATACACCACTGAAATAAGTTTCTTGGGTAGACAGTAATTCCTTAGGATATGTTTTAGTATCATGATCAGACTTGAGTGGGAACAGTCAGAATAACAGTCCCCTGGTAGATGTGTGAATTGCTGGATAAAGAGTGCTGCTTGGTTTCGTAAAGCTGGATGTGACAGCTAGTTAGTTACTGGATTACTTTAGAAGGGGGAGGCTAATGAAGTAAGAAGAGGTTTAAGGATGGAAAAGTAGATTAGCTTGGAGTAGGCATGTACATAGCCATGATTTGTTTAAGTGTTCTTTTAGGGAGGCTTTGAAGTGAGGTGGGCTAGGTGTTAGTCTGGAGGGTATTCCATAACTTGGTGATAGAGTACGAGTAAAGTGATTTTCCTTGGTTTCTGGAAGGTTTGTATCTATCAAGGTTTTTATCCTCTGATCTGAGTGTTCTGTTTGGTTTATAAAGTTGGACTAAGTTAACTAGGGCAGGGCAGGCCGTGGACCTATACACTAATTTCTGGATTGTGGTTAGATGTATAATATAAGTAAGGTGGTTTGGTAGTTCTAGCCAATTTAATTATTTTAGTGGTATGCAGTGATGTGTATGGTAGTTGGAGTTTCTTGCAAACTTTGCTACTTTATTGTAGCATTGTTCCCATTTGGTCTTGGTGAAATTTTGTAGACTGGTTAGTATACAGGATCCATAGAATAGTGATGAGAGCAGGAAGGTTTGGACCAGGGTGGTCTTGGTGGAAGTGGTAAGAAATTGTCTGTATCTATATAGGAGTCCTAGTTTCATATATGTCTTCTAGATACTTTGTTGGATACGAAGGTCAAAGTTGTTTGTTATCAATAACACCACCTAGGAGTTCAGTATCTTGTACAATTTCTAAGATGGTTTTGTCAGTTGTGAGAATATTAAATTGGTCTGGGCTGAGGGTGGTGCTTTTGGGGTAAAAGACTATAATTTTAGTTTTATGGGGGTTTAGAAAGAGTTGGAACTTTGTGGCCCATGCTTTAGTTGCCGTGAATGATTGTTGGGTTTTGATATGCAGTTATTGGAGAGTATTGGTGGTACAGATTAAGGGTGAGTCATCTGCATATTCAATTAATATTCCTGGGGAACAGGAAAAAGTAGGGGTTCTAAGATGGACCCGTGGGGGGACTCCTGTAGGGTTTTGTAGGAAAGGGGAGAGTTGGTTAGACCATTTGCCTCCAATCTTGTAGGTAACTTTGGAACCAATGAACTGTGGTTGTGGTGCATCCTAGTTTGGATAGAGCGTCTAGCAGTAAAGTGTGTGATACTGTGTCGAAGGCTTTTGAGAGGCCCAGGAATACTGCAGATACTAGGTATCCTTTACACCTGGTCTGGTTAACTGTGTTTGTGAAGGACAGTAGTGCAGTGGATGTGCTATGGTCAGGCCTAAAGTAGTGTTGAGTTTCAGTGAGGAGGTTGTTTTGGAGTAGATATTTCATTAATTGCTGGTGAATACACCTTTCCATGACTTTGGATAATAGGGCAGAATTGATATTTAGGCAGAAATTAAACATTTCTGTGGAGTGTCCTCCTCTATGGATTGGTGTTATATGTGACATTTTCAATATTGCTGGGATAGTATTTTCTGAAAGTGATCTGTTGATTAGGATGAATACTGGATACGCAAGTGAATCAGCAGTGAATATTAGGTATTGTGGTGAGAGGTTGTCAGCTGATGTGAAGCCAGACTTTAGTCTGAGCAGAAGCTTTCGAATTGTAGAGGTGGGTATGGGCTGAAAGGAGAAAGTACTGTTGAGGATATTTTGTTTGTTGTTGGTGTAGTTGTGGGCTTGGTCAGTAGTACGAAGAGATGAGTTATTTAGGTTTGACTAAGTTTGGGTTGGGGTGTCCTGAGTTAGGTTTGGAGGTGAGTAGGTCTGATATGGACTTTATGAAGTATTTGTTGAATTCTTCTGTTATTTGTGATGTGGGGGTATTGGGTGAAGGGGAGTGATCCTTGTTAGTTCCTGAGTTGAGAAGGGTAGTTATAGAGTGCCAGAATTTTTTTGGTTATATTTATGTTGTAGCTGGTGGCTTGAGAAGTAGTTTTCCTTACCTATATTCATTAGTTTACGAACTTTGTCGGGTACTGTTTTAAAGGCTTGGAGATTTTGCTGGGTTCTCTTCTTTTTCCATTTTTCCCAAGTAATGTCTCTTAGTTTCTTGAGATCTAGACAATTAGTGGTTAACCACGGGGTTTTTGTTTTCTTTATTCTTTTTGTTCATATAGGGGGTGAGGCTATCTATTATTTTCAGGAAGTATGTACTGAAATACTGTACGACATCATTAAAGGATAAGATTTTTAAGGGTAACCAGTTAATACTAGATATTATACCGTTGAGGGTTTGTTGGTGAAGTCTAGTAGCATTTCTGACTGTTTTTACAGACTGTTTGCTAGGAGGGTGGGTGGTGGCACTGATGGCAAAAGCTGGGAGATGGTCACTTAGTCAGACTGAGAGTGTCCCTAAGGAGGAGAAATTGGAGCGGTGAGATACAAGAATCCAGTCTATGGTGGCATGGCTAGTGAAATCTTTGTTGAAACTAGTTGGGTCAGTGATTAGTAGGTTGAAACCATACAAGTTAATGCTTGTGGTTGGAGAGTTTACAGTGATTGTTTGCTGACATATTCATATCACACAGGATAACTGTTTTGACTTTGATGTTTTCAGTAGTCCAGGATAGTACATCTTCCAGGACTGGTATATTATTTCCGGGAGGGATGCAGACTATGATGATGATGATGATGATGATGATGCAGATTTTTTTTTGAATTGTTAAGGTTTATGAAGGCTATTAATTCGGCATTATGTAATTTGGGTATACTGTGGGGGCATAGAGTTATGCTGAGTATGTAGGGATAAAGGAGGGCTATTCCTCCACCTTTCTTTTTTGGTCTGTCTTGTCTGTAAATTGCAAAGTTGGGAGGTGTAATTTCAGTATCTTTTATGTTGGGTTTAGCCAGGTTTCTGTCAGGGGTAGTATATCTGGTTTAGTTTGTTCTATCCAAGCATGTAAGAAGGTTATTTTATTGCATATGCTTCTTAGGTTGATGGTAAACGGGCTTAGGTTTTTGGAGTCTGTGTGTATATCGCCACTGTGTAGTAATGTGTGTATTAGATAAGAATACAGTGGGTTGCGCTTAGTTTTTGAGGTTGGGATTTAGGGCAGTGGAGTCTGGTGGTAGAACTGTTTTTTTTATTTTGGTGTTGGAGCTGTAGGGGAAAGGGTAATAAAATGGTTGGGAGAATATAAGAGTAGCGGCTTTTTTTTTGGGGATGCGGATGTAAAATAGTTGGCTGTGACTGCTTTATTTGTGAGTGTTGTGGCTAAACTTAAGAATAATAGTGCTTTGAATAAGATGGAGGATGACAGTGAATGATTACTTGAGAAATAGTACATGGTGTGAGGGATGGTGAGTAGAGTCTACCAATGTTTGACTGGTTTGAGTTTTTCCTATGGGGATGGACAGATTTGAAACTGTGCTGCTAATCTGGGGTGAAGTAGTCTGATTGGTTGGAGTTGACTGTGGGCAGGATTTCTTTAATTATACATCTGTGGAAATGAGGGGTGTGTGGGAATGGGGGTAGGGTGAGGAGTGGGGGCTATGCCTGGTCAGAGCTACTTGTGAAGAAAGTCAGTCGGTGGATGCGGAACAGTCAAGGCAATTTGTTGAAAAGTAAGTTTAACTTAACAAGAACGGAAATAAAAAGGAGAGGCATGAGATGTCAAGAAATAGGAGGGTTGAAAATGGAGAGTAGGTAGGAGAGAGGTATAGGCTAGGTATAGTAATAACAAGGTGTTAATGTAGGCCAAAGGAGGCCCAGAATAAGAGGTAGCAGCAGTTTACAGACTGCAAGCAGCAGCAGTGGGAAGGTCAGGATTTAAAGCAAGCAAAGAAAAGTCAGAGAGAAGTGGCTAGTGGGGCAGTATGACTGACCGGTTAGAAGCTGGGTAGGGTGTTAAATTTTGCTAAATACACAGGCTTGATGGGCAAGCTAGCTAGTGGTGTAGGTAGGGAAGACAGCAGACTATGAAGATGCAAAGTATTGGTGAGTTCTGGTAGTGTACATGAAGCCATTTGGGGATTTCAGAATTCTGAGTTAGGAGATAACACCTATGTTACACACTGAGGCAGAAAGGCTGGTAAGCACTACTATTCCAGTGACGGGTCAAGGATCCTGGATGGAAGTGTTGTTTATGAAGTATTTCCCTGGGTCTTAGGGATTTGCAGCACAGTACAGTGTAAAGGGCAGATGACTACGCTGAAAGTAAGGAGACTGTACATGAAAGAAAAACAGAGGAGAAGACGATGTTAAGTGGAAAGAGAAACAAGCTAAGCTTATCATAATGGCTACTTTAGCCGTATTATTTCAGAATTTGACTAGCTTCACAGACAGACAAAAAGGTAAGAGTAGTGAATTACATTATGAAATGCAGAGTGCAAGTAGCAAAGCTACAAAAATACATTTGGAAAGAAGTGAGTATGTGAATTTGATATAGGAAGGATTTCAGGATAGAAATTCAGCAGAATATCAGTGACAAAGGAAAAGGGGAGTATTTATACTAATTGCTAAGGGAGATAAGATAGTGAAAGAAGAAAAAAGATAACTGTAGATTTGTGGTAGTATGAACCTACTGGCAAGGAAGAAGGATTATGCTGGCATATATTTATATTCCACCTAAAACTACTTTATGGATCTTAAGAAATTTGAGGTGAAATAATTGGCTTTCAGCAGGGAATATTACTTATAGGTGGGGACTGGAACTTGGTTTGCAACAGTGAATATGTATCTGGGGAACCAGATGGAAAAATATAACAAAGAATGTAGATTTCTAAAGAAAGTTCTGAATATATTTGGCATGGAAGGTGTGAATTCAGTAGTAGGAACTCAGAGAATTTACATATCATTCCTCACGGTACAATAACTAGGCTAGACAAGACAGAAATTATATTTCACAAGAACATATGCATTTAACTGAAAGTTCTGACACACATTCAATAAATAATTCAGATCATGCACAAACAACAACAAAGGTAAAAATGCAGGCTCCAGAAGTAATAATGAGAGATTTGTGCTTCCCCACCAACCTGTTAGAAAGCAATTTACAGAATGGGTACAGGAAATTACTTCGATAGTTATTAGGGAAGCTAGACATGTCTTCAGAAGATATAGCTAAAAGTGCAGTTTAAAACAGGGTAGAAATAATAGTAAGAGATATGGTCAAGAAGTAACAAGAATTATCTAGAGAGACTGACAGAGGTTAAAGTACTGCAGAATAAGGGAAATCTCACAGCACAAGAGGTGTAAAGTACAGTTGTGTACACTTTCCATAAATGCAGATGTTCGAGTGTATTCACTGTTGCAGTCATTACATTTGGGTTATCTGCCTGCAGGCAGCCCTCAGCCGGCTTGAATATCAAAGTCTTGGGTCGGATGCTGTCTCTTCTTCCATGACGTCAGGTAGTCAGGGGTATAAAGCATGCAACCGACGCCATTAAATCAGTTTTTCTTGCCCCAGATGTCAGGTGCTCCCATAATGGGAAGCAAATATATATATATATATATATATATATATATATATATATATAAGGTTACACCTCCAACAAAAAGCAAATACACCACAAAGCTGAAATAACTAAACAAGAAGAAGGGTATAGCCAACAGAAGTCAGGGAGCTGGAGGGAGAGTAACCAGGACTGCAACAGTGAATACACTTGAACATCTACATTTATGGTAAGTGTACACAACTGTACTATGTTCTTCGTGTTTCACTGTTGCAGTCATTACATCTGGATAGATTCCCTAAGGTAGGGAGGAGGAATTTAGAGAGCATTAGGACTAGCTATTAAGCCCTGCAAGACTGCAGTGGCAAAACCAGCTCTGGATTTAGAAAAAATAGGCAAGTGGTAATGCTTGGTGAAGAGCTCCAGGTAGCAGCTATTAGGATGTCCCTGGAAGGGACACCTCTGAGAAAGGCTGTAGAGGGAGATGCAGCCCTGGTGGAATGTGATCTTATCCCCTGTGGGATAGGTTTTCCATGGTGCTTATAGCAAACATATATGCAATGGCCTATCCACTTAGAAATGGTTTGCTTTGAAATGGCCTTCCCCTCTGCCTCTGCAGCAAAGGCAACCAGCAGCTGTTCAGTTTTTCTGAGAGGCTTAGTCCTGTCCAAATAAAATCTAAGTTGTCTGTGCACATCCCAAGAGTGCAGAATTCGTTCACCTTTGTTCTGTGGATTAGGAAAAAAGGTTGGCAAATGAATGGACTGATTAAGGGCCACACTGGATACCACCTTAGGCATACAGGAAGGATTGGTCCTCAAGGACTCCCTGTCCGCATGGAAGATGATGAAGGGCTCCAATGCCATGAGGGCCTGTAATTCAGCTACTCATCTAGCTGAAGTGATGGCTAGAAGGAAGGCTGTCTTCCAGGAAAGGAATCTCAACTCTACAGCTGCAGCTGGCTCAAAAGGAGGTAGAGTGAGCTTTTCCAATACAAAGTTAAGGTTCCAGACTGGAAAAGGGGCTCTCCTAGGTGGTCCTAAAATGTTGGCCCCTCTGAGGAACTGTTTCAACAGGGGGTGAGAGAAGAGGGGAGGCTCAGTATTATAATGTGCTGAAATGGCTGAGGCATGAATTTTAATTGATGAGAAGGAAAGGCCCTTGTGGTGCATCTCTGTTAAGTATTGAAGAATATGTGGTAAGCTGGGCACTGTTGTGCCCATCCCGAGTCTGGCTCCAAGAACAGTATCTTTTCCACTTTTCAGCATAGGATTTTCTAGTACTAGGCCTCCTTGCCTCCAGAATGACATCTAGCACCTGCTTACACAGGGATGCTATTGGAGAGCTCAGGGAATTAGCCAGGCTGCAAGGTTCAGTGTTTGAAGCTGGGGGTGCAGAATCTGGTCCTCCTGCTGGGACAGCAGGGAAAGGATCTGAGGCAGGTTCCAGCAGTGACATACTGTGCAAGAGGGATTACCAGTGCTGGTGTGGCCAGTCTGGTGCAATCAGCATTGTCCTTGGTTTGTCCTGTTTGATCTTTAGCAGAACTTTTGAGAGGAGAGGCAGAGGGGGAAAGGTGTAAACTGAGAGGTTTTCTCAGGTGAAGGACAGGGCATCCACTTTCCAAGCTTGACTGTGGGAAGTCCTTGTGCAGAATTTGTCCAACTGGTAGTTCTGAGGGGAAGCAAACTGGTCTACCTCTGGGTTCCCCCATCTGTTTCTCAAAATGTTGAATATCTTTGGTTCCAGTTTCCACTCGTGTGGGCCTATAACATTTATGCTTATGTCGTCTGCCAGTGAATTTAGCTTGCCTGGCAGGAATTGAGCTTGTAGATGCACTTAGTAGCTTAAGGCTGTGTTCCACAGAGCCATGGCTAGTCTGCAGAGAGGATATGAGTGGGTTCCCCCTGCTTATTTATGTACCACATAACAGTGGTGTTGTCTGTCTTTACCAATAATTGTCCTGGAAGGATGTGCTCCTTGAAGGCTGCAGGGAATTCTGTACAGCTAAGATTTCTTTTTGATTGATATGCAGGTGCATCTGACTCTGGTTCCATTTGCCCTGAATCTACTGCCCTACCAAGTGAGCCCCCCCATGCCTAGTTTGATATGTCTGTTGTTAGGGTTTGGGCGGCAGGGGGTAGAGTGAATGGCAGTCCCTTGCTGTGGTAGTAGGCCTCTGCCCACCAAAGGAACTCTCTCTTTATACAAGAAATGATAGGAAATCACTGACTCCAGGGTCCTGAGAATGTTGACACCATAGGCTTTTTAGATACCACTGTAGTTTCCTCAAATGCAGTCTTGCATATGGAATTAGTAGAATGCAAGAGGCCATGAACCCCAGGGCTTGCAGGATTTTCCTTGCAGACAGCTGGGTCTTTGTGGGCAGTAGTCTGAAGTAGGCTGTCAAATAAACTTGTTTCTCTGGCGTGAGGTAAGCCATCAGGGAAGTTTTGTTCAGGCTTGCTCCCAGGAATACAAATTTGTTGGCAGGGTACTATATGAGATTTCCTTTCGTTTATGGTGTACCCAGTGAGGTTAGAAGTTTCTTTACAAATGCCAGATGATTTATTAGCATGTCCTGGCTTACTGCCCGAATTAGACAATCGTCCAGGTATGGGTATATTTGAATATTTCTTTGCCTGCAAAATGCAATGACTGGAGCTAGGCACTTTGTGAATACCCTGAAAGCCAAAGGGAAGTGCAGAGAACTGATAGTGCATGGAGCCTGCTCTGAAGCGTAGGTATTTCCTGCAAGGTTCCCTTATTGGAATGTGCAGGTAAGCTTCCTTTAAGTCTAAGGTTGCCAACCAGGCATCTTTGCCTAGCATAGGAAGCAGCTGATGGAAGTGTTAGCGTTTTGAATTTTGGGATTACCAAAAAGGTGTTTAGAATAGAGAGGTCCAGGATTGGACACCAGGAGCTGTCTTTTCTGGGTACCAGGAAAATTCTTGAGTAAAACCCTTGTCCCCTTTCTTCTGCTGGGACAGGTCGAATAGCTCTGATACTTAGAAGAGAGAGAACCTGCTGTTGAGCCTCTGTCCACTGATTTGGGGGTAGGTCTGTCCATCCGTTTGGGGTTGGTAAGGTGTGGAAGTAGAATCTGCATCCTTGGGAAACTACATTTAAAACCCATTTGTCCTGGGTAATGAGTTCCCAGTTTTTAGATGCAGGGCGATCTTTCCCCCTAAGGGAGCAGACAGTACAGCAGGGCAAGGAAAGTTTAAGGTTAAAGTCATTGTGACAATTTTCCATAGGGGGTGTCTTACTACTTCCAGCTTTGGAAGTGAGAGCCCCCCACTGCTTGGGCCTTTGAGTAGCTTGGGACTGTAGCCTAGGTGGTCTGCTGCTCCTGGGTTTGGACTGAGAAGGCCTGGAAGAGACAGGAAAGGACCAACTCTTAGAAGGCCAATGCCTACTGAATCTGGGAGGCTGTACTTGCAGGAAACCTTTAACAGTTTGCATAGATTTAGCTTTCTCCCCCATATTTTTAATGACTTCTGCTTTGTTGCCAAACAGGCGGTCTTGGTTTAAGGGAGCATCCAGTAATTTAGCTTTACCATGATCTGCCAAATTCTGCTCCTTAAGCCAAGCATGCCTTCTAAGAACAGACCCAGTGACAGCAGTCCTGCAAAATGCTTCTGAAGAGTCAAAACCACACTGCAAAGTATGTTTACCAACTTGTTCAGCAGAATGCATTAAATCCTGAAATTCTTTATTTTCAGCACAGTCATGAATCAAAATTATTTTCTGTTTAAGTAGTCCCATAATATGCTGCTGATACTTCAACATATGAAACTGGCAGTTTAAGGCCCTAATGGCCAAAGTAGCAGAAGTGTATACCTTCTTACCTAATCTGTCCAAGGCTCTGGAATCTCTATCAGAGGGGGTAGGGTTTTTTGGCAGTAGTAGCCTTAATGCCTTTAGGTCCCTGGAAATGGTCTCTGGGTCCGCAGTAGGATTCTTGAAGAGGAACTTGTGAGAGTCAGGTACTCTAATACCTGTCAGGTTTCCTGGGAGCTGCAGGTAAGGTGTCTGGGGCCAGGCTAGATTCCAAGAAGGCATTATCTACAATGTCCAGGACAGGAGAGATAGCTAAAGGCCTGTGCTGAGGTAGAAGTAAGAATTCCCTAAGCATCTTTTTGGCTTTATCTTTTAAGTTTTTTCAGAATGTCGGTAGTCGGACGGCTTAGCAAAGCCATTTCTGGATAATTAAATCGAGTACTGAAATAGTTTGCTGCAAAAATGGACCGAAGACAAATAGTTTGAGGATGGAATAAGGCACAAAACCGACAGTGAGGGACGTCGTGGTCTGGGCCTAAGCAAGGAATGCAGTACGAATGAAAATCTTTATGAGGTATTGGCTTTCCACAGGTAATACAATTGTTAACTTTTACTGATATCGGTTTAGAGCAAGAAAAAGGATCCTCAATGGGGTACTTAGCTTTTTGAAGACTTCGGTTCTGAAACTCGAAAACCAAAATTTCAGGAGTCGGCCGACCGGTACTTGCAAGCTGCTTCTGCTTTAGGCACCGCACAGCAAGAAAGACTGATGTAATGGTGTCGGCTGCATGCTTTATACCCCTGCCTACCTGACGTCATGGAAGAAGAGACAGCATTCAACGCAGGACCCAAGACTTTGATATTCAGGCCGGCTGAGGGTTACCTGCAAGCAGATAACCCAAATGTAATGACTGCAACAGTGAAACATGAAGAACATCTGCAGACTGCTAAAGAGAAAATATGAATATATCTGGATAATATGCATGAGTTTAGAAAGACTGCTGTTACGCAACTATTTTTTGACAACTTCACAGCAGAAAAACATTTATCGCAACCATCTAGGAGACAAAGTAGAAAGGGTTGTTGCCAAACTTATTAATTAGTTATTTTATTTTACATTTGTTGATCAGGTTTGTCCGGCTGAGCTGATAGCCACTTTTCAGCAGAGGCCCGCTGAGAAAAGCTTCACAAAATTATAATAAAATTGTAAGTGAAAAATAGTATTATATACAAACATTTTCAAGTGGGTACAGTAAAAGCATAAAAAGCAAAGCATAAAAATTATTTACAGAGCTTAATTTGTCCTTTAACTTAAGATATATCATGGATAGTATGCTGAGTTAATAAGTACAGCCAGTCTAACTGAAGGTGGCAAGGATTTGACAGGTAGTATACAAGTAGAAATATTATAAGACTAAGTAAAAAAGAAGTTATGTTCTTACCATAACGTTCCATGTAAATTGTTCATCTCGCCTTTGTTCTTACGCACGGGTTCGGAGCCAACCATCGGCTCAGAGTCGGCCACATCGCAAGCTCTGCATCTAAGAGAAGCTCAAGGCCCAGTTCCTATCCCATGATCCCTTGCTGCTATCCCTCAGATCTAGTTTGCTAAGAAACCAGACTTCAATAACATAACTAACCCCTTTGCCAACTCTCTCATCCACATGAGATTGAAATACTCAAATTATATACAGGACAGGCATACAGTAATGAGTACACCTAAAGGAAGCAGATAGTGCCAGGTAACCCCAAGAAAGTAACCAGACACCAGTCATAACCGTTCTTCCAGAACGTGGAGGGGGATGGAGGGAGGGATTGTAAAAACAAAGGCGAGATGAACAATTCACATGGAACGTTATGGTAAGAACATAACTTCTTTATGTGAAATTGTTCGATCTCACTGTTTGTTCTTACGCACGGGTAGCGTCCCTAGCACCGCAACCCTGGGTGGCTCACGGAAGAATATTCCTGAGAACCATAGAACCAAAGGAAGCCCTGTCCCTGGAGGTCCTGTCCACTTTGTAGTGAGTAATAAACGTATGAGGTTTGGCCCAAGTAGCCGCTGCACATATGGTATCCAACGGTAAACGATCGGCGTGGGCCAGAGTACTGGAAACAGCCCTGGTAGAATGAGCTTTAGGTTTGAACGGAAGAGACTGCTTGGAGGATGAATAGACAAAATTTATACAGTCTGACAGCCACTTAGATAGCGTGCATTTTGTCACTGCCAGTCCTTTCTTATTTTCCGCAAAGGAAACAAAAAGTTGATCTGATCTCCTACATTCCTTGGTTCTGTCCAGATAAAATCTCAACTGTCTGTGGACGTCCAATTTGTGTAACATGTATTCCAATTTATTAGAATGGTTCCTGAAAAAAGTGGGAAGCTCAATGGATTGATTAATATGAAATACTGAACATACTTTAGGCAGAAAGGATGGATTAGTACGCAAGGTGACCCTGTCTGGGTGAAAGACTAAATACGGGGGTCTAATCGACAATGCCTGCAGATCCGAGATTCTGCGAGCTGAAGTGATTGCCACCAGAAACAGGGTTTTCCAGGATAGATACTTAAGTGGACACGTCGAAGCTGGCTCGAAGGGTTCCAACATAAGTTGAGACAGCATTGGATTCAAATTCCAGGGAAATACCGGGTTTCGTATGGGAGGCCTGAGATGGAATGTACCCTTCATAAATGCTCTACAGAGTCTGTAGGACATAACTGTAGCTCCTCCTTCACCCACATGAAAATTTGATATGTCAGCTAGTTGAACTCTTATCGTGGACGTCGAGGACCCTTGATGAAAGAGTGTGGAGAGAAATTCTAAAATTTTGTGAATAGGGGCCACTAAAGGGTCTATACCCTGTCTGGAGGCCCAACACGCAAAACGTTTCCACTTGCTCCTATACAGCTTTCTTGTGGAAGCTTTGTGGGAAGAAACTAAAATGTGCTGCACTGCCGGGGATAAAAGGTCCGACCTGGCTAGGTTGGGAAGTGGAGCAGCCAAGCTGTCAGTTTGAGGGACTGAAGAGATGGGTGAGGAACTCCTGACGAGTGGGTCAGCAGGTTTGGCACTGGGTCCAGAGTCCAAGGTTCCTCCATCTGGTGAGTTTGAAGAAAGGGAAACCAGATCTGTCGAGGCCAAAATGGTGCTATCAAGATGATTGTCCTTCCCAGACCTTTGGCTTTCTGTAGAAATTTGGGAATTAATGGAATAGGAGGGAAGGCATAGAGGAGACCCGGGGGCCAATCGTGTACCAGTGCGTCCCTGGGGGCACCCCCCAGAGGGGGAAGTAGGGCGAAGTAGCTTCTGCATTTGGCGTTCAAGGGGGAAGCAAAGAGATCGCAGCAAGGCTGGCCCCATCTGCGGAAGATCTCCTCCGCAACTTGATTCTTGAGGGACCACTCGTGAGGTAACAGGATGGCTCTGCTCAACCTGTCCGCTATGACGCTGGATGTTCCCGGGATGTGTGTTGCTATTAGAAAGCGTCCGGTGGACACAGCCCATTGCCAGATTCTCAGGGCCTCTCTGCATAAGGGGTAAGACCTGGTTCCTCCATGTTTGTTTATGTACCAGACTACTGACATATTGTCCGTCTGAATTGCCACTGTTCCCAGAGGTAAGGAGTCATGAAAATGTTGCAACGCCAGGAACACTGCTCTCAGCTCCAGGACATTGATGTGCAGGTTGTACTCTATTTTCGACCACTCTCCTTGGGCTGTTCCCCCTTAAAAAGTCCCCCCACCCCACCCTATCAGGGAAGCGTCCATGGTTATTGTGGCTACGGGGGCAGGGAGTGCAAACTGACACCCCATCGTCAGTTCCTGATTGTTTATCCACCAACGGAGGTCCAGCTTGCAAGTTTCCGTGATTAAGTTTCTGTGTGACAACGGTAACCGCTGGAACGACCACTGAGCAGAGAGGAGCCACTGGAGGATCCTCATGTGCATTCTCCCTAGGGGAACTGAAATAAGGGTAGCTGCCATCATGCCCAATACTTTAAAGACTTGGACTTTTTTGTTTTGAAGAAGAATAGAGACCTGATCCCTCAGGGCTGACACTTGCCTGAGGAAGTTTTATCCGTGCTACGGAAGTATTTAACCCCGCCCCTATGAATAAGATATGCTGTGAGGGCGACAAGGAAGATTTTTCGAAGTTCACTGTTATTCCTAAGCTGGACCAGAGGTTGATTGTATAGTCCCTGGCTTGCACTAGGTGATGCTTGGTGGTGGCGGTAAGGAGCCAGTCGTCCAGATACGGAAACACTCGGAATCCCCATCATCTCAGGTGAGACGCCACTACTGCCATGCACTTGGTGAACACCCTGGGGGCTGAGGTGAGGCCAAAGGGCAGAGCTCGAAACTGAAAATGACTGGCTCCCAGCCGGAAGCGCAGGTGATCTCTGGATGGCCTAGCCATTTTTATGTGGTAGTACGCATCCTTGAGATCTATAGAGCACATCCAATCGTTCGTTTGAAGAAACGGAAGAATCGATTGTAGCATGACCATCCAGAATTTTTCCTTCTTCACGAAGATGTTGAGTCTGCTGAGGTCCAGTATTGGCCTCCAGTCCCCTGTTTTCTTTGGAACTAAAAAGAACCTTGAATAAGTTCTGGATCCTATTTGGTCCGCTGGGACTGGCTGGATGACTCTTTTTCTAACAGCCTTTGTACTTCTATGGCTGCTTGATCCCGCAGAGCGGGTGGAACATCTGGGAATCTTTTTTGGGTGGGTGGTTTGTTTAGAAAGGGAATATCGTATCCTCTGGTTATTATGCTTTTTACCCAGGAATCTGATGTGAGATTTAGCCAGGCCTCTGGGTATAAAGCCAAGCGACCCCCGGCTGCCTCCAGAGCAGGACAGCCGGGCCTCCACTCAGGAGTGCTGGAAGGGCTTCCCAGGGACGGTATCCCTGTCGCCCTGGTTTTGCGGACCCCCTCTGCCGCCTGGGCAGCGTCTTCCATTTCTTCCCACTCCTCTGCCTCTGGAGGGGGTATCGCTAGGTGCAGACTGGAAAGATCCCTGAGTCTTCCGGAACCACATTTTTCCGCCTCATTGCCCTTTGGGGTACGGTCTAGAGGGGGCAGAAAAACGGACCCCTACGGCAGACATGGTCTTTCCCTCTTGCTCGCACCTAGCGAGTGTCTCCTTTACTTTGGGCCCAAACAAGAAGGCACCATCAAAGGGGGCATTAGTAAAGGAAGACTTAAAGGCTTCCACAAAGGAGCACAGGCGCATCCAGGATTGTCTCCACAGAGCAATCGCTGAGGCTGCTGCCCTACTCGAACCTTCGGCCGCATGTGATATCAGCCTCATGGACGAGTTAACTATTGAAGTAAGGGTGTTAAGCTGTGCTGTCCCCTTGTCTGAGACAGCAGCATCTGTGGTACCCTGGAGAGCATCTCCCAACTCCTTAATGAGATCTCTCTGAAGGCGTGTAAAATGGGTAAGGTAGTTCAGCGATCGCATGGCAAAAGTTGCTGAACTAAACACGCGCTTCCCATACCTGCCCATAGTCCTAGAATCCCTGTTAGGAGGATGAACAGAGGAAGATGCTTCGGACATTTCCTTCTTGGTGGCTGCCGCCACCACCATAGCATCGACAGGGACTCCCTTGGTAAGGTAAGCTTTATCTTGGGGGGCAGTAATATATTTATTTGGTCTCCGAGGGACTGGTTCTATGGTATCAGGGGCCTCCCACGCCCTTCGAGCTATTAAATCCATTAACTCGTCGAAGGGCGGAGTCACCCAGGAAGTGGAAGGTTGAGCCCCAAATGCCTTCAGCAACACCGACTCGTCCTCAGTGGGGGCAAGTGTCTGCCAGCTACCCCTCTGTTTTAAAATTTCTAAGATGTCAGCGAATGAGACATCCTCGGGGGAGGACCGTGGGGACCCCTCTGACTCATCCAGGTCGGTGTCCGATGTCAATGATTCCTGTGGGGAATCAATGTGCCTCCTCTTGCACAATCTCTTCCTCGGAATTTCATCAGAGGGGGCATCTGGTGAAGCTTCCGAGGAACAGGGTTCACCCTCTGGGGCTGGCTGAGGCATTGGGTCTCTACGATTGGTGGGGATCGAGGGCACAGAAGCAGAACACGGTCCCTTCGGGGAAGGAGAAGTGGACTCTGATGATGTGAGTGTCTGACCAGACAAGACCTTCCTCATGGCGTCGAAGGCACCGGAGCCCCGGGCCGAGGACTCCACCGGATCCGAAGAACACGGCAGCTTCCCCGGTACCGGAGCCATGGGCTCCGATCCAGAGGACGGAGCCGAGCTAATCTGCGCCGAGGCCCAGAAGGGAAGAGTTGGCACCGAAAGCTCAGTTCAACTCTCCACCCCGGAACCAAGTAGAGACCGTCGGCTCCGAGACCCCTCGACGGGCTCCGAGGGTATCGAGGTCAGTGGTGCCGACAGCACTAAGGAAGACTTCGGCACCGGGGGATCAACAAATATCAGATCCTCGACTCCCGGCTCTGAAGACTCAATGGGTCTCGAAGGAGAATCTATGGATGGAACAGGGAGGGCTTCAAGTTTCGAAACCAACTGGGACGAAACCGCAATGAGTTTGGACAGAGCCGTGTTCTCCATAAGCTTTTGTACCACTTGATCCACATCGGTGTCCGACATCGCCTTGGAAGAATGGGTCGAAGGGGCCAAAGAGGTCACTGAGCGAAGGATCGAAGACGGAGGCACCCCTGACACCGGCTTCAAGACCTGGGCCTCGATTCGAGACAACCGTTCGATGCTCGGTTCCAAGGTCTGTGAAGCCGGCGACCGAATCTTAATCGAGGTGCTCGGAGCCTAAGACTTGGGCTCCGATACCTTCGAAGACTTCGATGCATGGTCGGCCTTCTCTAAGGCCTCTTGAAAATCGGGCTTTAGAAGGGCCCTCTCAATAAGCTTCCTGCGTCTCTCCATCATGACCCTTCCACTAAAGGAGTGACAGATGGAACAGTCCTCCTGAAGGTGGAGAGGGCAAAGACAGTAGACACAGGAGGTATGATTGTCCATAATGGACATCTTCTGTCCACATTGACAGCGCTTGAATCCTGATTTAGCTTTCCCAGACATAACTACAAGCTAACCCTAAATATAACAACACTACTGTAGAAAAAACACACAGCAAACCACACTAAATGTAAATATATATATATATATATATATATATATATATATATATATATATATATATATGTATATATATATATATATATATATATATATATATATATATATATATATGTATATAATTATTATTACAAATATGCAGTATTAGGATAGTAATAATTCCGCCAGAGCCCTGACAGAAACAACCGGCCTATTGCCTAGGAGCAGCCGCTCCTACAACTAGGACTACTAATATTAAAAAGGATATATCTAATGAACACACACACACAACTCTTTTAAACCAACTATTAATAAAAAAACTTTTTAAAACGTGAAAAAATAAAGCTTTACTGGCCCAAGCTCTCTCGTCGACGCGACCTGTTGCAGCGGCAAACTAGATCTGAAGGATAGCAGCAGGGGATCATGGGATAGGAACCGGGCCTCGAGCTTCTTCGATGCAGAGCTTGCGATGTGGCTGACTCGGAGCCGAGGGTCGGCTCCGAACCCGTGCGCATGAACAAACGGCGAGATCGAACAATTTCACATCAGGTAGTTTCCTAGATAAGATGACTAAGAGAGCTATCACAGAGCAGAAAAATATCAATGAAGGCAGACAGCAAGCTATATAAGAGAGGGAGACAGGTAATGGAGGGTGAGTACAGTGGCATGACCACCACTTTAAAGGTGGGAAAAGGTTTGAAATGATTTATCGTGGTCTCATTTTTTTATATCACAAAAACCTGGCATTTTAACAGGGGTGTGTACACTTTTTATATCCACTGTATCTGCAGGAAAGTCTCCAGGAACAGATGGCATTCCTATGGAAGTTAGGACAGAAAGTGATAAAGATATGGAAGGTTTGTTTAACACTATTTTAAAAGGAGGGGAAGCACCAACATCCTGGGACAAAGCTGTGGTGGCTGTTAAAACCTAAAGATAGTAAAACCCCATCAGACCCAACTTCGTACAGGTTCATTTCAATTTTTGACCATGAATATAAAGTGTTTATCTCAGTGTTATGAAACATTCTGAGACTGCTTCAAATCTTTTTGGGATATAAAATTAACAAAGTTAAAACAAAGGCTATACTATAAACTAAGTACCCACACAGAAGTTGGTTCAGCAATACCCACATTTATGGGGACACAATAAAATTAAGTATTTAGGAGTATGGGTTAAAAAGGATTCTGTTATGGCACCTAGGGGTGCATGGGAAGATACTAAACAAAAGATAATACAAAACTGAGAAACTGGAAGCTCTTGTTTAGGAGTAAGGATAGCAAGATACAAGCAATGAAAATGTTTTTATACACAGGTCAGGCATAGTTTTACTGGAGAAGTTATGAACAGTAATTAAAAGAGTTGAATGATTTTACCTGGCAGGGGAAGAGGTCAAGGTTCAAGAGGGATAAGTTGATCCTTCCAACAAAACAAGATGGTTTAGAATTACCAGACTTAAACAAATGTTTTACAGCTACATAGTTAAGGCTCATACACTTAAGCAGAAGGCTATAATTGAAAGTGGAAAGGGATGATGAAGCAGGGTAGAAATTCAAGAAATAAGGAGAGAGCGGATTTTCTATGCAGAGCCTTAAGGAGAATAGCAGCAGCCATACAGATTATTATATTCATAATGTAGCAGAAAGTATTCTAAGAAGTAAGCCAACAAGAGCATTGAGAAAGGAGATTCTTCCAATAGGGATAAGCAGAATTAGGGCTACAGAGAATAGGCAAAATGGGGCTGGAATTTATTGGTGAAAATGGGCAAAGGAATCAAGGTAAAACCACAGTCAAAGCACGAGATGAGAGGCAAAGGTGCAATAGCGTAGTCAAATGTTTAATACCCGCTTTCGTCACAAGACTTCTTCAGAATGCAACAAATTCCCACTTCAAAGCATTTAAATACTAAGACAAATTACATACAAATTAATTAATTAAAAAATCAAATAATTAAACTATTAAAATCAGTAAAAATGCTGATGGTTAACCAAAAAATAAAGAAGTGTCACATACTTTATTAACATGTAATTTCCTATACTTTAAAAAGCATTTTATATTAATGGAATCATTTAATCCAGGAAATTTATCTGAATTAAGTTTGATTTGCCACATAGTTTCACGTTGTTCTAAATAATTCTTAAAATCACCTGCTCTTAAGTCGGAATGCACAACATCCAAAACAGAAAATAAAAAATTTTTGTATGTATTACAAACTGTAGAATGTTTAAAGAGAGCGTTGTTTTCATCCTTAGTCTTAATGCTGTATACATGCTCCCTTATTCTGGTTTTAAGACTGCGGGTGGTCATTCCAATGTAAAATGCAAAGCAACCAGAACATTGGCTGATGTAAACAACCCCCTTTGAGTTACAGTCAACGTAACCAGGAACCTTAAACGTGTTATCTAAGGCTTCAATTTTGATATAAGGTCCCTCAGAAATAAACCTGCACATGTTGCAACTATGGCAACAGTGCATCCCAGTTTTGTTAGTATGTGCTTTGGATTCAACTAAGATGTTGCTTTCCAAAATTCTTTTTAAATTGTGGTGATTCCTGAAAACAAAGGAAGGACCTTCACCCACTGTTTTTCTAATGTCTTCATTACCATTAATGATCTTCCAATTATCAATGATTACCTGTCTAATAAGTGCTCCATCAGAACTAATGTCCAAAGAGCACATAACATGTGAATTAATTTCTTTTTCTTTATCTGGTTTACCAACACCTCTAGCTATTGAAATAGGAAAATCCATTATAGGTTTAAAGGTACACGAACGCCTCCTTAAAATCTCATCACTTATGCTAGTAAGTTGACCAATTTCATACCCCCTATGTGTAAATAAAGAAATAATAATTTTAAATTCATCAAGTAGGTCACTGTGTTTGGATGTCATCCGACTAGCTCGTATGAACTGACCACGTGGAATGTTTTTAATGACATGCCCGGGATGGTTACTAGAATGATGTAAATAACCATTTGTAAAAGTCTCTTTCCGGTGGATTCTACTGTGTAACCTAAAATCAATATCATCCCAATACAATAATACATCCAAAAAATTGACCCACAATCCTACACAACCCTTAGTAAATTTCAAAAATTCAGAAGATGAATTGATATCCAAAAATAACTCGTCAACTGTGGTTGAATCACCTTCAATAACAAAAAATAAATCGTCAATAAAACGGCAGTAAAACCTGATGTTAAATTTTTGGTTTAAATTAGGCATAACCTCAGACTCCCACCAGGCCATGACTAAATTGGCAAAAGCTGGAGCAGCCGATGAACCCATGGCCACCCCTTTCTTTTGTCTATAATACTTATCGCCAAAAAGGAAACAATTGTTTTCCAAAATTAATTCCAAAAATAGCCTGATTGTGGAAATAACACTAAGGGTAAATCTACCATTTTTCTTGAATAAAAAATCACAAACTGCATCAATTCCTAAGGTGTGGGGAATGCAGGTGTACAAGGAGATAAACTCCTGGCATTTTTTAAGTAGATTTGGAAACTTTTTGCAGGATTGTGGCTTTGATCCTTTGAAACACATTATTTTCACTGTTGATGTTATCTCCTTGTACACCTGCACAAAAGAAAGGGGTGGCCATGGGTTTATCGGCTTCTCCAGCTTTTGCCAATTTAGTCATGGCCTGGTGGGACTCTGAGGTTATGCCTAATTTAAACCAAAAATTTAACATCAGGTTTTACTGACGTTTTATTGACTATTTATTTTTTGTTATTGAAGGTGATTCAACCACAGTTGACGAGTTATTTTTGGATATCAATTCATCTTCTGAATTTTTGAAATTTACTAAGGGTTGTGTAGGATTGTGGGTCAATTTTTTGGATGTATTATTGTATTGGGATGATACTGATTTTAGGTTACACAGTAGAATCCACCGGAAAGAGACTTTTACAAATGGTTATTTACATCATTCTAGTAACCATCCCGGGCATGTCATTAAAAACATTCCACGTGGTCAGTTCATACGAGCTAGTCGGATGACATCCAAACACAGTGACCTACTTGATGAATTTAAAATGATTATTTCTTTATTTACACATAGGGGGTATGAAATTGGTCAACTTACTAGCATAAGTGATGAGATTTTAAAGAGGCGTTCGTGTACCTTTAAACCTATAATGGATTTTCCTATTTCAATAGCTAGAGGTGTTGGTAAACCAGATAAAGAAAAAGAAATTAATTCACATGTTATGTGCTCTTTGGACATTAGTTCTGATGGAGCACTTATTAGACAGGTAATCATTGATAATTGGAAGATCATTAATGGTAATGAAGACATTAGAAAAACAGTGGGTGAAGGTCCTTCCTTTGTTTTCAGGAATCACCACAATTTAAAAAGAATTTTGGAAAGCAACATCTTAGTTGAATCCAAAGCACATACTAACAAAACTGGGATGCACTGTTGCCATAGTTGCAACATGTGCAGGTTTATTTCTGAGGGACCTTATATCAAAATTGAAGCCTTAGATAACACGTTTAAGGTTCCTGGTTACGTTGACTGTAACTCAAAGGGGGTTGTTTACATCAGCCAATGTTCTGGTTGCTTTGCATTTTACATTGGAATGACCACCCGCAGTCTTAAAACCAGAATAAGGGAGCATGTATACAGCATTAAGACTAAGGATGAAAACAACGCTCTCTTTAAACATTCTACAGTTTGTAATACATACAAAAAATTTTTATTTTCTGTTTTGGATGTTGTGCATTCCGACTTAAGAGCAGGTGATTTTAAGAATTATTTAGAACAACGTGAAACTATGTGGCAAATCAAACTTAATTCAGATAAATTTCCTGGATTAAATGATTCCATTAATATAAAATGCTTTTTAAAGTATAGGAAATTACATGTTAATAAAGTATGTGACACTTCTTTATTTTTTGGTTAACCATCAGCATTTTTACTGATTTTAATAGTTTAATTATTTGATTTTTTAATTAATTAATTTGTATGTAATTTGTCTTAGTATTTAAATGCTTTGAAGTGGGAATTTGTTGCATTCTGAAGAAGTCTTGTGACGAAAGCGGGTATTAAACATTTGACTACGCTATTGCACCTTTGCCTCTCATCTCGTGCTTTGACTGTGGTTTTATTTTCTTGGTTTTGTGCTTCGTACGTTTTATTTAAAGGAATCAAGGTATTGGGAGCAAATAACTAAAGAGGGAGACATAACAAAATGAAAGAGGCTAAGATGACATTTGGACTGCAGACTAGAGACTGCCTTCACTATCAGTGTTTGACGTAAGAGTATAGGCAAAGAGAAGGGGATTTACAATTCACAAAGAAACAATGGGAGGTCATGTACGGCTCCTCAACTATGCAATGAAGTCTAGAAGATTTAGCAGTTTTGCTTGGAAGTGTTCACACAGGCATTTTAGACCTCAAGAAGACTCCAGATAATTTTAAATTCAGGTAGATGGCAAATAGAGGAGTGATGCATTTATTTTTTTTCTTTTTTGAGCTAGGATAGAGGATCAGAATTGCCTAGACATGGTAAGACCTTGTTAAATTAAATTCTGGTGGCTACAAAAAAAACCAATTACTAGAAAATGGAAATCAAAGTTTAAAACCAACTGTATTTGTAGTACAGAATATTGTAACAGAAAAAAGAACTGGAATTGGGATCTTTAGAAAAGGGTATGAGCAAATTGCATTAAAAAATGGAAATTGTGGGGACAATACATGCAGAGCCATTTTTGAAGGAGGAGTAAGGTTTAAAGGAAGGCAGGAACTGAATAAGTTATGCAATGTTGGACTGATGATAATTGGGCAGAAGAACATATATGTATAATGTTTGTAATTGTAATCATACTAATATGGTTTTTCTTTTATCTAAATGTATGTTTGCCTATGTTTTAAATGATAATTCAATACATTTGTTAAAAATAAGCAAACAAATCTCCTTTGCATTCATAATTTTCTTCAAACACTGCTATTTGTGGCACTGCTTCTTGCCATGTAAGCCAAGACCCTGTTTTTCTATTTTTTCTCCTAAACACTTGTCCATTCAAATTCCATACTAAAATGTTTAGTTCATTTGCAACACCTTTACATCCATATTTCATTTCCATCTCGATCCCTCTTAACCAGTCATTTATTCTTTTAACTACAACTCTTGTGCTCAGTTCTAAATACAAAAAGCTGCCTAGTACTTCACACTTATATAATACTTACACAAAATTGTGTTCACAGTAACAACCTCTTTCAAACAGCAGTTGTCGGTTTTCTCACTTACCCATTATTTACCTTTTATTTTTTTAGTCAGTCATTGTATCAAACCCTGCATTTCACATTTCCTCCCCTTTTAATAAGCATTTCTGATCAAAACAAAAAAGTAAAAACAACTATCATTAATTACTTAGCAGCAGCAATTCCATGAATCACTGTAATAACAGCTTTGTGACAACTCAATGTTCGTAGCTAGATATTTTGTCTCCAGCATTTTAAATGCCTTCCCAGTACTGTCTCCTCACTAGGATCATCATGTGCTTTTCTCATTTTTTTCTCGCCTTTTTTTTTTTTTTGGAAAACTGACTACGGTTTTGTTGCAAGACTATCAACTCCTTTTGTCTGCCTGAAGCTTTCAGTTTGCTGTTTCTCCATTACTTTCTAGTCTCCGTTTTCTCCACATTATCCTGCTGTTTCTAAAGACCCGCAGAAGCTTGTTCTACACCTAGGTACATTTTAATTCCCAAGGGATAGAAAATTTGAAGCAAGGTAGGGTACAGAAGTTTAAATCTTGATTTAATTTCCTTAAATGTTTTGATGGACGGAATACATTCCTTCTAAGTCCTACCTACCCCAAATAATTATCCACAAAGACACCTGATTCCCTGACCTTCAGAGAGATCCCCTTCGTTCACAGCTTGGGAAGTTTTTCTTTAGGTTGATAAGTCTGTAGTTTAATTAGAACGGCTTTTAGTTGCCTTCGGAAGATGCAATGTGGCATATTCACTCTGTGAGCCCTTTCTATTTTTATTTCCTTAGGGGAACACCGGTCCATTTACTAGCACTCCACAGTCCTTTCCTTCTATCTTCTGTGGCACTGCCGTAAAATTAGAGATCTACATTGCAGCTCTATTAATTTCTGACCTCTCTCTCCTATTTAATCTAGTTTCTTCCTTTAGTTAATCACTCCCTCACTTCCTTCTCAGATGCCTGGATCTGGGGTCACCTCATCTGAAAGTTTACTTACCTTTTCCATTTTCTCTTATTTATTATCTGAAGTAATGTAATGTAAAAGTACATCTCTTATTATTGCTGCATGCATCTTGTATATTTTCTTTTTCAATAAAGTACCTGCCATTTCATCTGGTACATTACGTGGGTGACCCACTTCCTGCCAATATTCCACGTTTTTGTTCTCCCTCTTTACTTCTGAGAGCCTCTTTCTGTACTAATTTCACAATTCTGTCGCCTCTCTATTTTCTTACTTGCCTTCATGGAAGTCATAAACAGCTTTTTTCATCTGCAGTTCTAAACAATTACATTAACTGTCTTTTTGTGTTTACTCCAAATTCTTTCCCTTGAAAATTGTTTTTAGCAACTTGTCTGCACCCCGTAGTCACAATTAACAGCCTTTGCAGTCTGTCCATTAATACACTGTTCTTAAGCTTCCTGCTCCTCATATTCAACTTCCACATTATCTATCATTCTGTCCACCATAAAGTGTACATTCAGCAATGCAAATATTTACACTTCCCATGTATATTCTGTCCTACAGTTCACATTTAGGACACCATGCAATTAAATATTCAAAGGATCCACCTCAGAAACATCTTAGGCTGCCTTTCCTAATCAGAAGATTTTTTTTTCTAAACACACATTCCACTTGTTACATGTAAAAGTCATGCATTTTTTTTTTTTTTTTTTTTTTTATTCCCAACCTCCATTCTCAAAGCCTAATCTGCTTATTTAAATCCATGACACAGTTATCAAAAACTATTACTTTATTAACTTTCACAGGAGCTACACTGTAATTTCTTAGCTAAATAAAAGCTTTTTTTTTATCACAGAGCAGTCAAAAAAAATGAAAGCAATTACTTTACCAAGGCTCACTACCTTAGCAACTGTTAAAGTCTACAATAATTTTATCCATTCTTTCATAAGAAAAGTAAAAGGTTTGTTTTGCAAATGCCTCACCCCACCCCCACAAAAAAAAAAAAAAACGATTCCCCACATGGTGCAATCATCTACTTCCAAATGTCTTATCTGTCCAGTAATATCTCTATAGCTTTTACATATCCAAATCATACTTCATTCATTCATTTCACATCATTGGTCTCTGGGGTTATAGACCACCTGCAACTGAACACTGCTTAGCTTCCCTCTGTCATGCACTTCAAACCACAACAGTAGAAATGTGGACAAAAGACCTGCCACCGTCTGTTCTTACAGTTCATTGTTTACTTTCCCCCCTCAGCAAGCTACAAACTCCTATATATTCCATGAAACTACCACATCAGTACCCTTATGGGCTCAATACGTATGCATTTTACACAGATTTCTGATCAGCTGCTTACGAACAGTTTCAGTATTCACTTCATCTACGACACAAACTATAATTTTATTTCATAAAGCCTCCAACTCTGTTCCTGTGGGTTCTGCTACTTTTGCAGTTCCCAAAGCACAAACATGGGAAACGTCTTATCTTCCAATAAAGCTACATGCAAGACACCTTACCTTCCTTCTTTGCAAAAATCCAAACCTGAACTTTTGTGACCTCTACCCCTTCTATATCATTGTACACTTGTGCTCAACAGCATACAGTTGGAGAATCTGCCTGATACTGTGACCAAATTATTCTAAGACCACATAAAACTATCAGGGGCATTCCCTAAAAGTAGGGTATAAGCAAAGCGAAACTAAACTGGTCAACAAAGTTTATTATTTTTATCAATTATATAGCTGATCCTGTTGTGCTTTTTAATGTTATGCTACTAGTTTCTAACTGCATGCACGTCCTTACACGCTTCTGTACACTAAGCTTCACAGATTCAAAAAAGCCTTGGACCTCACCAGGGATTGTTACAGGCCACTCTCCATCTTGCTCATGGCCAAAATACCTTTCCCTCAAAACATGCATCCAATTTTGTTTTGAATACTTCAAACTTTTTGATTTTTCTTAACTCCAGAGGCAAACGATTCCATCTCTTGCCTGCTCTACTCTGAAAGTCCTCCCAAAGTTTGATCATATATTTGTTATATCAACCAGAAACTGGTTGTTCCTGGTACACTTGTTGTGAGAACCAAAATTTACATCAAGTAAACAACCAATTTCACGATTCCTCAAACATGTAAAAATTCAGATCTGCAGGATTTGGTGATAGATCTAATGTATATTGATTTTGTTCAACCTTTCTTCATATGACAATTCTTTGAAAGGCCTAATCTGTCTTGTTAAAAAAAAAAAAAAAAAAACTTCTGTGCCCTCTCCAATTTACTAATATCTGTCCTTGATTAAACACAAAAGCCTGAGTCATACACAATTAATGGTCTAACTATTGATTTATAAACTGAATCACAATTCAGTGATGGGGAAGTAATTACCCTCATTAATACCTTTATTACTTGGCATGTCTTTCTCAACAACTTATTCACATACATGCAAAACTTTAAATTACTGTTTATAACAATTCTCAGGGCCTCATGCCTAGGATTATCCCATACAAGGGTAGCATACAAACTATAGGAATATCAAGCATTTTTCCTCATGCAGACTACGCTGGATTTTAAATTAAAATTCATCCCATTAATTTTAGACCATGTAATAAATTAATCTAAATATATGTGAATATCTTGATCTAATACTGAGCTGACTACTTCAGAACCATTTACATTGTTTGCAAATTTCCCAGCCTAGCACTACTGATTAGCTGGGAATGTGGATGTAAATACAAAAAAGTAAGGGCGCCATCACTGATTCATGAAGACACTTTTTTAAAATTTAAATTATTTGGATCCAAGTCCCTTGATGGTTAACCAACAGGTCTGACAGAGTGGCCGATCAATAATCCAGTTTACAATATAACCATTATATTACTATTTCAATAATACATTAATATACAGGACTGTACCAAAAAAGTCTACATAAATTACATCAACATTCAGGTCCACATCCAAGGTCTTGACCACATCAAAACAAAAAGCAACAAGCTTTGTAATAGTAGACCTTCCTGAAGAAAGGCCATGTTGATATATAACAATTTAGTTGCTCATCTTTTTTTCAACAGTAATGAGACCAATATTCTTTCAAAACTCTTTCCTTTAACACTGGTCAAACTAACTGGCCTACAGTTTTCAACAAGTGATGTTTCACCTCCATTACTAATAGGAATCACTAATGCACTTTTCCACTGCATGGGTACTATATATCATACTCCAAAGATTGCTGGAACACGCAAAAATGAAAGTTATGTACTTACCATAAGGATAGATTCATGCTATCTCTTTATGTCCAGTTCAACATGTGGGCAAACTTGATCTAACTTATATCGGGGCTGGCCAATTCCAAAATACTTCAGCACCCTGAGTTCCACCTCCATTACACAATGCTTAGCTCTGACAGACTAACCTCAGATTAGAGTTTGCCCCTCTCCAAATTGGCTCCACTGCTGAACCCAAAACCTGACACCAAGACCCTCCCCCCAAAAAGCAGAAAAACAATTTCTACAACTCAATTGACCAAAGGATCAAGAAAACATAATGCAGGACGGGATAGGTGTGCAGGATAGTTGAACTGCATGGAAAGAGACAAAACAAATCTATCTTTATGGCAAGTACATAACTTTTATATCACGTCTTTTCCAGATGGGTTCAACCTGTGGGGCAGAGTCCCCAGCCAGGTTACACCCTAAGATAGCCCATTCCACAATATGATGGAACCAAAAGAGAGTCTAGACCTCGACTAAATATACAGCTTATAGTGGGACACAAAGGTAAGAGGAACCACCCAAGTGGCAGAGGAACAAATGTCATCCATAGCTACTCTCAAGAGGAAGGTCATACAGGTAGTCATAGCTCTAGTAAAATGACCCTTCGGTTTGCAGCGCAAAGTCTTCCCTTTCATAATGTATATGAATGAAATGCACTCACAGACCTACTTAGAGTAGACTTAGATAATGGCTTTCCCAACCAGGCATTTAAATAAAAAAATTCCAATCCAAGTAAAATCTCAACTGTCCACGAATGTCGTGACAGTGAAGTAAATATTCTCTTATTTGAAAGTTCAGAGAAAACACTGGTGAGCAGCCTGTCGGGCGCTAGGATCTGCCACATAACACAAGCACTCAGGTCACTCCAAGGCAAGTACAAATATGACTCAGTCATTGTCCATGCTGGTGTTAATGACCTGAGACGCACCTCCCTGGACTACATGAAAAGAGACATAAAGGAGCTCTCTGAGCATGTAGCCCAGGCCGGTATGACCCTGACCTTGAGTAGCATCTTACCCTCACCAAGAATGATGCCACAATATGAAGACAAGATGATCAATTTCAACAATTGGCTTAAGTACTGGTGTCATTCAAAGGGGATCCAATGCCTGTCAGCTTAGGATGATATGCTCGACAAGCCAAGATGCTTCGCTAGGGACGGCTTGCACCTGTCACCCCTGGGCTTTCAGATATTGGCAAAGGCTCTTGCTACCCCCATAGTGCCTTTTTTAGGCAAGGCTCAAAAGACAAACCCACCTCCATAGGTATCACAAGGGATAAGAAACTAAGAGTAATGCTACTCAATGCCAGAAGTCTAAACCTCAAGATGCACGCACTCGAAACTCTCCTTAGCATGGAGAACATCGATATCTGTGCAGTAACAGAAACCTGGTTCAGGGCTCCCGAGAGCACCCCAACACTACCAGGTTATACCTCATACCATGCTTTTCGGCCCCAAAACTTGGACCGAACCACAAAAGGAGGGGGAATATAGATATTCATCAAAGATACCCACACCTCCAGGTTGCTGGCAAAGCACGAAGCATCAGAGACTATCCATGTGCAACTAACAGTGGGTAAAACTGCCTTCCAGTTTATAGCCTGCTACAGACCACCCTCCCAAACCCAGGAACCCCACTCGGCCTTTCTGAGAACACTGGAAAATATGAAGGTCTCTCCAAACACCATTATATTGGGCGACTTCAACTACCCAAACATAGACTGGGAGCATTACTCTAGCTCCAACACCCTAGCCCAAAGGTTCCTAGAATTTATAAACTCAAATGCTATGGAACAACTTGTTACCACTCCCACAAGAGGGAAAACATACTGGACCTGATCATCACCAACATGGGGACTCTATGCTCCAGACCAGAAGTGTATCCCTCACTGGTAAGATCAGACCATAAACTAATCTCACTGGATATTCACATCCCGACCCCACCCCTGCCCAGAAAACCACAGTGAAAAACTTCTCTAAAGCAAATTTCACACTCCTCAAAACCAAGGTGGAATCCTTCAAAGCCCCCGGGCCTGTGGAAAATACAGCCCAGACCACAGAATCCTTTATAAACGCATTCTATGAACACCTTCAGGAATGCATGGATCATGCGATCCCAAATAAAACCAAGACCCAATCCTCCAAAGGCAGACGTCCTGCCTGGTGGACCCCAGCCATAAACAAACTATACAATAGAAGGAGGAAGCTACTAAATGATAGAGCAAAATCCCAAAAAGGGAAGGCATCACTGATCAGTATTAGCAAAAAACTACGGGCACTCATAAAATTGTCTAAGGCCAGCTTCGAGAGAAAAATTGCACAGGACACTAAGGATAATCACAAGGCTTTCTTTAGTTATGTTAGGAACCTGGGTGGTAATTCCCAGATATGCTCAGAATTAGTCCAAAATGACAAAAAATACATTGAACCCACAGATATTGCCAACATCCTAGCTGCCAGGTTCAGCGCAAACTCCCCCCCCACCAAAAGGGCAAATATCTATCCCAGCAGAGTGCTGCCCCCCTGACATCTCAGAAGCTCAGGTAAGAGCCGTCCTCTCCAAAGCAAAAAACACAGCATCAATGGGACCAGACGGTGTCCCGGGCTGCATCCTACATGAACTCCAAGAAGAGCTAAACCCAAACATAAAACTACTGTTCAATCTCAGCCTTACTACAGGATATGTGCCCAAAGAGTGGTGTACAGCAACAGTGGTCCCTCTCCATAAAGGTGGTGCCTCAACGGATCCTGGAAATTATCGCCCCATAAGCCTGACTAGCTTGGTCTGCAAAGCTATGGAAAGGATCATCATGGACCTCATAAATAAAGATATTGGGGACCTACAGACACTGGATCCTACCCAGTTCGGCTTTGTTAAGGGCAGATCCTGCCTCTTAAACCTGGTTGATTTCTTTGAAACAGTCACTAAGGCCATTGACGAGGGAAGGTGGTCCACACAGCCTACCTGGACCTCGCAAAGCCTTCGATACAATACCCCACTCGGGCATTATAGATAAGCTCACCAGCTTAAATATAAACCCCTATGTCACTAGATGGATTGCAAACTGGCTCAAGGACAGAACCCACATGGTTAGAATTGCTGGAGCCATGTCAGACTCCAAACCAGTTACAAGTGGTGTCCCACAAGGCTCAGTCCTGGGACCTCTCTTGTTCGGTATATATTTCTCGGAGGTACAGGCCAACACGGAAGGACTGTGGCTGACCAAGTTCGCAGATGACTGCAAACTGGGCGCCATAATCGACTCTCCAGCCGACACAAGCATCCTCCAAAAGGGCCTCATAGAAACAGACAACTGGTGCCAGAGCCATGGCCTCAAGCTAAACGCCAAAAAGTGTACAGTCATCCCCTTTGGCAAAAACAAAGTGCCCACAAATTACCACATAGGTGGTAATCCATTAAGTACAGAAGAAGTAATTAGGGACCTGGGGACCCAAGTTGATAGCAATCTCTCATTTGACAACCACGTGGCCAAAGTGGTTAGAAAAACATTTTATATAGCCCACCTAATCATGAAGGGATTCACATCTAGATCAGGGGAGGTCATCGTGCCTCTTTACTCATCCCTCATCAGGCCCATAATTGAGTACAATGTCCCTTTTGGGATGTACCTTACCAGACACCTGCAGCAACTGGAAAGACCCCAAAAGTACCTCACCAAGAGGATCAAAGGGCTCAAACAGATGCCATATGCTGCCCGGTTAAAGAAACTCCAGCTCTACTCAGTGGCATACCGCCTGTCTGTGCCTGACGTATAAAGCCATGTCCAACCCGGAATTAATGGACATGCTGCACCTCAGAAAATCCAAATCCCATCGAGCTACGCGCTCGAGAGACTTGAACCTCAGCACTGAAATAAATAGGACATGCTGGAGGGACAGATTCATAACCCAGAGGCTCCCTTCACTCTGGAATAAAATCCCAGTCCAGGTTAGGCAGAATCCCTCATGGACTCTCTTCAAGAGGAATCTTGATGAGTGGATGGGAGATCGTAGGTTTACCTCAGGTATCACTTCTGTGTCACTGTTAGACAGAGGCACAGTATACTAACCTCGAAAAAGGGCATAGCAAAATAAATTTAAAATGGGTGGCGAAAGCCAAACACATTCTGGCTAAGCTTATAAATGCCCTAGGGCAGATAGCCTAGTATGAACCTATAAGTGAATAGCCTGATTTAAATTGTTCTCTCTAGCCAACTACATCAAAAAAGCAGAATCAATTCTGTGAAACATCCTGTCTTTATGAAAAACGAATGAACAAGTCAATGAGAGCTCAAAGTCTAGACCAAGCTCCAAAAAGGTAAATGAACAAGGAAAAAAGCACTCTGAATACCATGGATGAATCTTTAATGACAAACACAAGATTCACACACACAAAAAAAGCTTTCACTATAAGACCTTCGCCAATTGTCACTTCCTGTTGCATACATTACATCCTTAGACACATGTACCAAACATAATTAATAATCACATACATTTAAAACCAATTCAAAGTTAATTATGCAAATATACCCTTATCTATAAATAAAAAAAGAGCTAAAATACAGTAAAATATATCTAAAAATTGTCTGAACTTTTTTAAATGATGTCACTTCCTGTTACTTGCATCAGACTAATGAATATACAACTAAATAATCACTTTTACTTATATATAAACATATATATATATATATATATATATATAAATATATATATATATATAGACAATGCTACCGAAGAAACAGCAGAATACAGTCATTTAAAAAACTTTATCTGATAGATTTCTCTTAAGTACATACTTTTAAGGAGACAGATGTGTTCAAACCTGAATGGCTGTTTGCTCTTAATATTTGTAGCCATTTGTATCCAGATCATTTAGTTCTGTTAACAACATCCCCTCTTCTATAATGATAGTGTGTGACAACTTCTATTACCTTAAACATAAAGCTGTGACCTTCACCCTTCTTCTGAATGTGTTTGTAAGGGGCATTTGTCTCGGCCTTTCTTCTTATGTCTGACAGATGGTTACAATTTCTTTCTTTTAACCTACAAATTGTCTTACCAACATAATAACTTGGGCACAGATTAGAAGTTGCTGAAAATATCACATTTGAAAAACAATTAAACTAATACATTCTACCTGTATTAATTTATACAAAGTTAACATCCTCACTAATCATACTGCAGTACTTGCAACTCCTACAAGGATATGTGCCACACTGCTTTATTTGATAATCTCACTCGGCTCAAGATTATTCACTCTTTAATATCTAAACTTAGGCTTCTCAGGTAAAATATCCTTAAGTTTTTCCAATATGCTTTAGAATGTGCCAGTGTTTTGATATTATATTTTTAAAGGCATAAATATGTCTATTATGCCAATGGTCATTCCTATATATTTTCCAATAATCTTAAGCAAAAGCTGTGTTATAAAGAGCAAACAGAGATCCACTGAATAAAGCAATATGGTACAATATCCTTGTGGGTGTTGCACGTACTGCAGTTTGATCAGTGAGGATGTTAACTTCATACATCCGAATACAGGTAGAGTGATAAGTTTAATTGTTATGCACACTGCAGCACAAGTAATGTGATATTTAGTTCCAGAGTCGTTCGTTTGCCCTGATGCTGAGATTGGAGCTGAGCTGTTCATAGCCAAAGTGCCGACAGGGAGAGATGAACCCAAGATCAGAAATGAACCTGACCCAGTAACCTCCAGCCCCCAAGGGTTGGATCCATGGTCAGCTTGGTTGGCTCCAAGAGACCTGGAGTTGAGTAGGCAAGGCAGAGGTGACAGCCAAAATTGACCAAGTTATTAAATTTGACTAAACCGGTGGTAAGGCAACTGGCTCCTGAAACCCCAGAGCCATCTGCCCAAGGGAAAAAATAAATTCAATGGAATGGAAGCCTCCAGTCTGGGACAAGAAGCAGAAGAAATCAGACCTTACTGCATCTGGGCTTGTGGTAAGGACCCCATCAGCTGTTCTAACTCAGTGGGTCTCAAACTCTCAACTATCACACTGACACAGACGAGGAAGCTAACAAGGGGGCTTGGAAGCCCACCTGCTAGCAGAATGCACCAAGGACCTGGCCTGAACCAAAGAAGCTTGGATCTGGGGCAAACATGGAGAGGACTCTGGAAAGAACTCTTGAGGAGTAGAGAGGGAGAAAAGTGAATGAATCCTGCCAGAGGGAGTCCTTCTCGACAAAAAAGGGCTAGGGATGCTAAGTGTTGAGGAAGCCTTCTCTGTAGTTGGTGACACAGGAAACAATTCAGAGGTGTCAGATTTTAAGATGGTGCCGAGACCATGAAGACCTTGAGATCTTCAGGTTCGACTGGCTAGAGGTAGGGGGGAGCTGCTTGTTTATGGTCCTCCTTAGACAATTTGGGGTCCTTAAGTTCCCTCATTCTGACCCCCAATCACCCTTCACGTTTTTTTTTCCTCTCTGGAGAAGAAGAGAAAGAAGCCTCACCAGCTGGCAAAAGACATTTAAAACCTAACTTGGGCCTCCTTTCGTTAACAGCCCTGGACCCGAAACCATTGCAAATAGCACTCTCTCTCTCCAGGTGAGCGGGCCAAAGACAGCAGACGCACTGATCAGTGAATCTTGGGAGGGAAATTTGTGGCCATACACTTTTTAAAAATCTTTCTGCATTGCTAAACAGAAAAAAACAGACCCTAACTAATATAAATGAAACTATTACAAGTAATGGAAGGAACACTCCACGCAATACAAGGGCAGGAAAAGTTTGCTAATGCCAAGATCAAACACTCCTACCTAACCTAACAACTACACTAGTTAAACACAAGAATAAAACTACAAAAAAACACACTGAGCATCAACTATCCTATATTCTGAAAATTGTAGAGGAAAAATACAGAACTACACAATAATTTGCAAAAAAGAATACAGCCCCAACAGAGCTCAAGATCAAGCTGTTACCCTATAAGTCTGTGAATGAGATCTGGGATTATTCTGTCAGAGCTAGGCATTATAGGAAGAGGAGGCAGAGCTTTGGCTGGGGGGGTCTTTTGGAAATGGCAAGTCTCAGATACAATAACCCATACGTTGAACCAGGACAGGAAAAAAACAACACTGGATCAATACATTCCAATACTATTCTTAGCAAAGGACATAAATAGTCCATTAATCCCATCTGGTTTAGGGGGCGAATCTAATTTTACTTTTGCCAAATTCTATACATCCATCTCTAAATGGAAATGAGGAAAACCACCCACCTTCCTAATTTTATTCTTTCTAATATTATTTTACAAGTTATCATCCACACATCTGCCAAAAAACTAATAAAGTGTTCAATTTAGGAACAAGAATATTCCATCACATATTAAGCTACCTTTCAAATTCACAACCTTATTCATTTACCTCACATTTATAGGATTTCTTATCATCAGACACTCCGTGACCAAGGCTTAATTCATAAATACATTTTGCCTTCCTAACATGCTTCCTGACATTAGCTGCTGTTACTTTAAAGAACATATTATGCACTGTAGGATTTTGCTCCAATCTCTCCCAAGACCTTTTTTTTTTCTTTCTCACTAGTGCAGTTATTTTGGAGGTAACCCGAAGTGGCTTTTTATTAGTAGCAACTTAGGATGTTTTATTTGCAGGAACAAACATGTCTATGGAGACATATAATCTCTCCAAAAGACCATTAAAGTATTCCTTATGATTCCTTTCCAGTTACAGCGCACCAGAAAAATAATCAGCCTTATAAAAATTATTCTCTAATGCAATACGCAAGACTTAAAACAAAGGCAGATCACTTAAATGAACACCTGACTACTGAGTGTTCAGAAGTATTTGGAGGGTTTAAGATGATTAATCAGAGACCAAAACCCCATGAGATGAAAATATCACATCTAAAACATTTTTATCTTTAGTTGGTTGATTTACTCTGTGAGGCTTCCATCTCAGTTATGAAGGATAAAAAGACAATTACCTAGCCCATTATTACCAGTCATATACAACCAGTTAATACCAAACAAGTTCAAACCATCTATAAGAACAAAATTAAAAGTGGAAATACTTTTGAATAATTTATCACCCACAATTTCCATTCTATATCAGTTAAGGAAGGGGGAAGGTCTATAAAATCCATAAAGTAATATCCCACCTTCTCTGTTATCCCTTCTACATAAATGAAAACCATTATATCCAGTAAAGTTAAAAAGGCAATACAAGACACTAAACCATATCTCAGTAATTACTGTTATGTCCACACTACCTTCAGATAATAAAAAAAATGATGCTTCACATTAAACTTCTCGCATTAGTTACACAAAAAGTCAAAGATTTTCTTTTTCCCCTTACAATATTCCTTGGAAACTGATCAACTCCAATTCTTAAAAAAAAAAAAAAAAAATGTGTTTGTTGAGTGACTTGAAGTGAAACCTATCCCTAGAAAAATAATCTGTTCTTTCTAATATATACATTTCCATATACATATATGGCAATTACTAGTCTCATACATACACATTTGTATATTACTATCAAAGTTACTGGCCGCAGCTAGTTGTTACAGTTTTATACTTAACTGACAAAAAAAGATCCATGAAAAAAAGTGTTACCTTGGACATGGAAAAATGTTCAACTATTTCTTTAACTTTTCTTAGAATTCTTTGCTGACCACTTCCCACAGATCATTACCACCACCACATACCACTACAGCAGAGATCTGATCATCTAATTTAATTAACTTAAGTATACATTTTTAATATCTACTACCTTTGCCCCACAAAGGACTGTTGCTGCAGTTTTCATCTCATCTATGTGGGGCAATTTTTTTTCATCCCACATAACAATGAGTCGTCAATTACTAATATACACCCATTTTTACTCCATTTTTTATACATCTGTTTAATCTCCCAGGCCCCTGCTTACATTCATCGAGGGTATCAGAACTTGTCAGAGATTTAGGATGCATGGCTAGGCTTAAAAAAGGCCCTTGTAGTCGTTAGCCTAGTAAACACCTATGAACTATGAGTAAAGCCTGATTAAAGAACAAATAATTCAGGTTCGAAACATTCCTCAATGTAAATTTTTCACTACCACTGTTGTTATCTTCAGGACCTTCTACACCTCTTTCTCCAACACCCCCCTCCCATTTAGTGGTCTCCCATGTTAAGCAAGGCTTTGGAGCAATGCCATTTTCACACTGTACTTTTCAACAAGTACTTTCAAGTATTTATGTTGTATTACACATGGCATGTTAGAGCTTTAATTATTCTTGTTTACAGTGGGGCTTTCAAACCCAGCATCACCCATAAATGGATTTTAAGTTGGACGTCTTCCTGTCTGATTGTAATTACGCAAACAGTGTTGGGCAAAATTCATCCTAGAAGCACAAAATTATCTTACACGTTCTGTTTATGTGCATACTCACTGTGTCTAGGTGAGGGAGATCGGCTTGGTCGACTGTATTTCTGTTCCCATTCTTCCCTTTCCCTCTCTCTACGTTCTCTCTCCCTTGATCAATACACAGAATAATATCTTGACTTTCTTTTGCAAGTATACAAATTTAAACAAATACAGTTTAATTACAAAAAAAGAAGAAATCTGTATAAACTTTTTTACTTCATTCTGATTTTCCTGGCCATTACCCGGAGTTCATCTTCTCGTTCCTAAAATGGAAGAATAGACAAGCAAATCATATACATATCTGACCATAAAAGAAGCACTGTTTACACTAAACACTATTGGCCAATCTATACAACTATATAAAATTGTTAATTTTAAGATTACATTTTCTGCAGTTCTCGTTCTTCTAGACAGTAACCCTTAAACAGAGCAATTCCAGTTCACTCAAGCAATCTGGATGTTCAACAGAATTCTGCAACTGTTGCTCTCACTAGAAATCATCCGGCTTATATGTATGATTTTATCACTTGCACTGTTACTGGATCACAAGGGCACCAGTGCAAAAGGCAGTTGTGCAAATGCCGTTGTGGCAGAAAAACAGTCACAAACAGCAATCAGACTGTCACTGATACTCACATAATAGGTATGTATATACCCTACCAGCTGATATATGAGGGAACCCTCATAAGTGGGAGTGGGTGAAGGCCTATTATCAACACATCTGTCCCTTCTCTATTTGCCTACTTTTCCTCGAAACTCGCATGCTAACAGTCTCTGCTGGCAGGTGTAGCGAAACATCAAAGTCTGCATTAGCTGAATACATCTAGCTCTTGCACCATTTAGTTTGCCACAATCCACAGATTAAATGTAGTTCCTGTAAATCATGAAAAACAATGGAAAAAAAAGATTAATTGTAAAAAGACATACCAGCTTGATTTACAGGTCACTCCAACAGCAACCCCAAGTCACAGGAGCCAACCAGACACAGACAAACAAGCAAGAGGTAAAAAGGATCCACAACAGAGGATCCCATCGTACATCAAATGACAAGATATCTTATATCTTATCAGTTGTATTCTATATCAAGGACTCTCATTAATGGGTCTACAATAGGGAATAATCACAAACAGTTTAAAACCTGTAGTTGGTAGAAACTGGAGGATAACCAGAAGGCAAAGAGTCAGAAGGCCAAGTACTGAAGTCACAGCCCAGACAATGTTTGCAAAGGTGTGAACAAGCAATTACTGAAATCCCTTCATATGGGGCATTAAAGGAAGGACACATTCCAGAGCTTGTAAACCAACTTCACAGGCTGTGAAGTTACCACTGCACCTTTCTCATGTGTAACACAGCAGTGATGCTCATAAAAAAAGATGTGCACATCAGAACCTTGAAAAATGTCCCTGTAATCAGTGAGTCAGAAAAGAAAAATCCAATTTCAAGTTGTACAATATACTGACACAATGCTAACATGGGAGATGTTATCTCTTGGCTTGAGAATGAAACAGAGGTCATTTTTGAAAAATGAGGAAGATGGGCAGACTCTTAAACACTCCATAATCTGATGAACTAAAATGTGTAAGCTTTAAAGAAAAGAGTCTGAATCAGTCACCTAGAATAACAGTAAATGTTAACACTCTAGCCTGAGGCAAATACTGAAGCCAAGCATTTAGCGAAAACTCTCTGAACTCAGTTAAATAGGTAACAAATCTGACAAAAGTGACTATGAACTCTGACTGGGAAGGTTAAGGGAAGCATTCTGCATATTCATGGTCAGCAAAATGCCTCCTATGTCAACAGTGGGAAGTGGTGTCTGCAATGTCGTTATGAACTTTGTCTTGATAAACATGACAGCATTCTGATATCTAAACTGGACCCTCCAATGACATTCCTTCTTTGACAGTTGGAATAATTCTGTGTAAAAAATCCCATGCCTTGTTCAACTAAAGATACTGGATGTGCGGCATGACTGTTCAATAGCTGCAAAACTAATGCAAAGCCAGGTGAATCTGATCTTCGAGTACTTTTAAGTTTCAAATGTACAAAATTATGTGATTAAACCTGTTAACATTACTTAGCCGACGCATCATGTCTGATGTTATCAGAAATCAGTGAGTTGAATAATGGCTGGCTAAATCTTCATTCTAAGCTAAGGGCTGGAGGAATACTTTAAGTAGCGCACACACACAATCAAGATGAATAAATGAAGAGGTGTCACATGACATGTATTCAACAGCTTTTACACAGCTCCACTGAAGAAGTGATGTGGCACTTAGACTAACTTACTGATTAACTCCCACATTAAGATATACCTCAGCATCATCACAGTGCCATGTACACACAAGTATACATACATAAATATGTAAACATTTATCACACACTTTTATATGCAAGTACAAACAAAAGCCTTTACTGTCCCCAGTGATGAGCTCTCATTCTCTCGCTCTACATATGTATAGGTACATAAATACACGCATATTATATACCTTCATACACAGTTGCACATGCTGCATTCTCCCTTACTTTAAAAGGATATAGGACAAGCTACAGGAATTATCACCGCAGTAACATTTCAAATGGAGGAATTGCTGCTGCTATATTACTCATAAGTAAGCCTTAGTCACAGGTGGAAGTAGCTTTGGATATCTCCAAAGTGGGCTGTTTTCTACTTGACAAAGAATACATCAGCAGACTACCAAGTAAAATAGGGAGAACATTCTGGGATACCTTCAGTTTTTGTTTTTGGTGTGAAAGGAATACGCTACTCCCTAATACCCTACCCTGTGACAGCTGCTCCGTGTCATGGTCAGTTATGATCCCTGGGAGACACCTATATATGCTTTGTTTGTAAGATGTATATCCCTACAAAATCAGAGTCTGCTAGGTACAGGACTGATGAAGGGGAATGCAGGTAAGAGTCTATACTGCAGCACTGATCCCAGTAACTGGGCACCTGCTGCAATAGTTATTACACAGCTTTACTATGTCTACCATAGGGATTGTAGGAGTCAGTGTTGCCGTGAGTACATCACCTATAGGCTTTGCATCTCTAGAACTCAAGATGGTGTGGCCAACATGTCCTACAACAATGCAGTGTTAAAACCTGTGATACTCCTGGAGAAACAGTCCAGCTTCTATATATAGTGTTAACAAAAAGAATGGATGGAGGTCCATGTGGCTGCATCAGGGATGCTATGGCCTGGCACTTTCCTGAAAAAAAAGTTGTAGCAACAGCTCTTACAAAATGAGCTATGACATGTTCCTGAAGTACCTGCCCATGATAAACATTGCAGAAGGCAATGCAATTTGCTAATCATTCTGAAAGTGTTTCCATGGACACTGGCCTGCTTACTTCCCTAGTACTGAGAGTTGAAAAACTGGCCAGGCTTTCTCGTCGGTACTGGTCAAGTAATACTGAGTTGCTTGAGCACGTTCAGTATACAGAGTAGTTTCTCTCCTCTATTCAGAGGTTTGGAAAGAAGGGTAGCAATTGGACAACCTGATTAAGGGCTAATATGGAAACCACCATAAGCACGAAAAAAGGCTGCCCTTAAGGACACCCTGCTCAAATTAAAACAGTGTATGGCTCTATAATCAAAAAAGGTAGCAACTCAGATACCCTATGTGCCCACACAATGAGTATGGAGAAACGTCTGTTCCAAGAAAAAACGTTTGGGCACAATCAATGGCTGGTTCAACAAAGGAAGAATATGCTTCTCAACTAGTTCAAGTCCCAAGACTGAATGTTTTTCCTGTGAGGCCTCAGGTGAAAGCAAGATTCATGTAAGAATGTAAAGGGCAGGCAGAAGGAATAAGTCAGTGGGTTTAGAGGCTGAAACCGCCAATAAATAAACCTTTAAGGAAGGCGTAAGCCAGACTCGATTTAAAACAATGCGCTTAAAATAATTGAGGACCTCTTATACTGTAGCTGTCTCATTGCAGATCTGACAAGAGTCACAAAAAGCAGAAGTTTCCCCCATTTACCCCAAAAGGACTTTTTGTTGACAGATCTGCATGTACCTTGCAGAACTGAAAAGAACTCAGGAGAAAACTCATCCAATCGAGGATTAGAGACCAAGTATTAAGGCAACTGGTGTGAGGCTGCTGAGTTTGAAATGAATAAGAGTGCCCTCCCCACCATGTTGGGTCAGACGGTCACAGGATATGGGCAAGGGGGGTCCCCTTTTCCTTCAACTGTGGTAATAGGGAAAACCAAGACTGCTTAGACTAGAAAGGGACAGTCAACCATAAGGTCTGTTTTTTGCAGAAGGGAAAGATGCCACACACAAGAACTTTCCCTAGCTGAGGGGATAATGAGTCTGCTGCTCTGGTTTGAATACAAGTCTTTGTGAAGCAAGGAGATTCACTTTTGGGACCCTCAATGCCAGGTTATGAACTGTAAACTCCTCCCACATCCAGACTCCCTTTAAAAGGATTAAATGAGGACCTTTCTTAATTGCTCCATACCAAGACTTTTCTAAATGACTATAACAGATTCATTTTCTTTAAGAATTTTAAGTATCTACATCCAAGATTTTCAGAGTAAACCTACACACGTTGTAGAAAACATCAACCCTGCTTGTATATTTCACTCAAGTGTGATACTGTCGGTCACTATTGTTGGCACTCCTGGTGCCAAGACATTTCTGAAGACTTGGACAGCATGCAGAAAGACAATTTCTTTGAAACTGACGTACATATTTTTAAGTCAGTCCACATCCCATGGGCCTTGAAACAAACACTGTGTATTGTAGCCCACAAGCATGACCTGTGGCCTATGGTCAGGTTTGGTTGTTCTCAGTGTGTGTGAAGGGCATTTCGTTTCTCAGATGTTGCTGGTTTAACACTAAATTCCTCATGCCCATTGTATGTATGTGGTATAACCACAAATTCCTTTAACAATGGTTCTTTGTAATACTCAGATTTACATAAAGAACCATGAAAATTGAGGGCACACTTCCCTAAGGTCCTTAACAGCATCTGAGCTGTAAAGGAAATTCTTTATACATAGCTAAGGAAAAAGACCTTTTTAGCCGGATGAAGAACCATGCTCTTTATTGCATTCACTACTCCAGGAAAGGTCTTGAAATTGGCATGACAGATTTGACTAATGGTAAATAATGGAAACACCCAGGCTGACGAGAAAGGACCTCGCAAGATTCAAAGCTTTACTTGACAGTTTTTCATACAGGGTCTGAATAAGAGTCATCCAGGTATGTGCAGAAGTGTAATGTGTATAAACTGAGTTAAGCAAATATGGGGAGAGGAGTACAATAGAGCGATAAGCATCCTGTACACCCAAGGTGATAAACCTAACAGTTCCACTATCGCTGTGGTTTTCCAGACTTTTTAAGACTGTGTATCTAGGGGAAGACTCTGATCAAGCCTTTTGACATTAGTAGAGCAACAAAGACCGCAGAATGAGCATCCTGATTTTTTTTTTCTTAAGTAAGGACAAGTCCAGTATGGGTCTTCAAGAACGATCATTTCCTGTCCACTAGGAACTACCTAAAAGTACTGTCCCTTATCTAGGGTGCAGCACTTACTCTACTGCAGAAGTCAGCAACTGAACCAACACTGGTCCTACTAGAAACCACTTGGTTTGGGAGGATATATGCAACACTCCAGGGGGGGAGCCTGTACTCTCTTCTCCCCTAACACAATCAACTCTCTAACTGACACATCCATGACAAAGACTCATAAAAGGTCAGACTTCCTTCTATTAGTATGGATGTAAGGGAAATGGAAATGTGCAAGACTGTACCAGGGATTCTGTCCCAACCTCTACCCTACTGCCTCCCTCAGCCTCTCCCGGTACCACCCTCAAAGAATTTTTTTTCTTTGATCTGCTTGGCTCAGGTCCATTCCCTATAAGGAGGCCACTTTTCTGGGAAAGCTCTTGCTGTATTAAAAGGACTGATCACTTAAAAAAATGTTGCTTCACCATTTGTGCAGTCTTTCCCTTCAAGTTTCTTTCTTTTTTTTTAAATTTAAGAGAGAAAGTAATCCAAAAATCAAGTGTTTGTCTCAGGATACATATTATGGCCCTAACACCCTCAAGTAAAGGTAGGCTTCTACACCAGTTATGCAACATTGAAAATGAATGTGAAGTATCTTGTCTGTACCAGGGATTCTGTCCCAACCTCTACCCTACTGCCTCCCTCATGCAAATGCATTCATAATACTATATTCACATCTTATAGCATCATTCATCTATCTTACGTGAAGTCTATACAAGTAGGGAAAATCTCATCATTGCGGCAGCATGGATGAAACCAACACTTTTATCTTAGTACACATGGGCATAGCAATTAACTGCTCCTATTATACCCATAGTTAATAAACGTACAGTCTTTTCCAAACTGATTCAAAAATAGTTTCCCTATTAAATAAATGAAAAGTGGAAATATCAAATGGCCATATAAATGAAAAGGCCATTCCTAGAAATTAATATTGTGGGGGGCTGTGCCACCCACACCCCCGCTAATTATATATACCAACTCCGAGATTGCACTACAGTGAAGAAAGGGCAAAATTTAAAGCCTTCACTGTACCACGATCTTACAATAGCGATATCGGTGAATGGCCTTTTCATTTATTTGGCCATTTGACTTTTCCACTTTTGGTTTATTTAATAGGGACCCCAAAAATATAATCTCTCTCTCTCTCTCTCATTAGGAAAGACTTTATGGGTTGGGGCCAGCCTGCCCCCTTAGGAAAAAAAATTATGTACTTACCATAACTTGGCATCTGTGCTATCCAGTGTCATTATTCATCACAAATGGGTCTAAGTTCAGAGCCAGCAACTATCAGACAGATCCAGAGCTCAAGCTCCCCCCTTCCCATAGTTCCCTGCTACCTTTAACCCTCGGATAGAGTTTGCTACACCAAAGGAAAGAGCCCGAAACTCAAAAATATTTCAACATATCAGTCACTCCAGCCTGCCAGAACACCCAGAAGGAAGATGGAAGAAGGGCGGGAATGTGATGAATACTGACACTGGATAGCACAGATGCCAAGTTATGGTAAGTACATAACTCTCTCTAGCTGATGCTATCCGTGTCATTATTCCTCACAAATGGGTCAGAGTCCCCAGCTTTTCAGTACCCTGGGTGGCCTCAATGAGGGATATGCCAGAGCACAGAGGAACCAAAGGCAGCCCTGTTCCTAGATACTAAGTCCAATTTGTAATGCAAAATGAAAGTGCAAGGATTAGACCAATTAGCAGCAGCACAAATCTCATACAGGGAGAGTCTAGCCCAAAAGGCAGAAGACGTAGCAACAGGCCTTGTAGGGTGAGACTTCACCGGTCTAGACAATTCCAACTGCCTACTATCATAAATGTGAGTAATACAAACTACCAGCAATCCACCTGGAAATAGTCACTTTGGAAACTACCTGCCCCTTTCTGTTCTAGGAGAAAGCCACAAAGAGCTGGTCCAACTTTCTAAACTCCTCAGTCCTCTAAATAAAAACGCAACTGCCTGTGGACATCTAGACAATGCAAAATATACTCCCCTTTATTAGAGTAATTAGGTAAGAAGACTGGTAGTTGAATCGACTGACTGAGATTAGCCTTGGAGGCCACTTTAAAGAGAAAGGAAGGATTTGTTCTAAGCGACACCCTATCCTTATGAAAAATCATGAATGGTGGTTTAATGCACAGAGCCTACAGTTCTGAGACCCTCTTGGCAGAAGTAATGGCTACTAAAAAGGCCGTCTTCCATGAAAGGAATTTAATGTCATATGACCCCACCGGTTCAAAATGTTTCTGTATTATGGACTGCAGCACCAGAGTCAAATCCCATGGAGGGGATGGATCCATAATGGGAGGACTAAGAAGAAAAACTCCTTTCAGAAAAGCTTTACACAATTTGGAAGAAAAGGTAGGCTCATTGTTGACACGGAAATTAGAGATGGCTGCCAAATGGAGTTTAATGGTCGAAAAACTCACCCACATCCTGAAAAGGGGAAAATAAGAAGAGCATCAGGAATAGCGTCTGAAAAGGGATCTAGATTCCTTTGCCTGGCCCAAATGGAAAACCTTTTCCACTTACTGGAATATATCTTCTTTGCAAATGGTTTCTGAGAAGCCAAAATAATACTTTGCACCGGAGAAGGAAGCCTGGACTGTGAAAGGATTACTGGAACTGGAGAAACCATGCAGTCAAATGAAGGGTCCAGAGATTGGGAAGTGGAAGCCCCTAGGGATGGGAAATGAGATCCGGAATGGGATCTATTATCCAGGGTGGATACCGCAGATGAGACCTTAGGAAGGGAAACCACGCCTGACAAGGCCAGATAGGGGCAATGAGGATGAGAGAGGACTTCAGGCGATGAGCTTTCTGTAAGACCTTGGGTATTAGAGGGATACGAGGGTAAGCATAGAGGAGACCCGAGGCCCAATAATGAACAAGAGCGTCCTTGGGTGACTCCCCCCATGGGGGAATCAGGGCAAAGTAATTTCTGCATTTGTGGTTGATTGGGATGCAAAGAGATTGCAGCATGACTGACCCCAATAACTGAAGATTATCCTTGCCACTGACGGATTCATGGACCACTCGTAAGGACTCAAGATGGACTGCTGAGTTTGCTAGCTAACACGCTGGAACTTCAAGGTAAATGAGTCACAAGAAGAAAGCACCTGGAAGACATCGCCTATTCCCACACTCTTATGGCCTCTTTGCAAAAAGGATAAGACTGTGTTCCCCTTGCTTGCTGATATACCAAACTACCACCATGTTGTCCATTTCAACTGCTATAATGCCCACAGGGAGGCAATCCTGAAAGGCTTGCAATGTTAGAAGGAATGCTCTCATCTACAGGACATTTATATGCAATTCAGTCTCTATGGGGACCAGGTACCTTGAAATGTCCTGCCCTGAAAAACCCCCCCATCCAAACAGAGAGACATTCGTTGTCACTGTGACCTTGGGTGGGGGAAGACAAAATGGCCAGCCTAGGTATAGCCACCAAGCAAGATGATTCCTACAAACCCGAGTCAGCTTTATCATCATGAACATGGGTTGAACCAGAATGGACCACTGGACTGCCAGGGTCCACTGGAGCACTTGTATGTGATATCATACCTGGTGAGAGGAACTAATTGAATGGCTGCTGACATAGAACCTAACGTTTGAAGAATCCAGCAAGAGAGACCTGGCTTTGAATGAGATGAATCCTGCGAGGAGGCAGTGCTGCTCTTTCTGATACTGTGTTCCAGCTATACTCCAATGAACTCCAAATTCTGGCATGGAACAAGATTGGAATTGGGCAGATTCACAGTGATACCCAGATAATGGAAAAGATTGTGGGCATAGCTGGCAGCCATTGATAGTCGATGCCTCTTGGGAACAGTGAGGAGCCAATCATCCAGGTAAGGAAAGACTTGGAACCCCTGCAGCCGAAGATAAGCTGCCACCACTACCATGCATTTGGTAAACACCTGGGGGGCTGTGGTGAGTCCAAAGGGCAGGACTCTGACTTGGACATGACTGGCCCCTAACCAAAAACATAGGTGTCTCTTGGCGTGTCTGTCAATCTTTATATGATAGTAGGCATCCTTAAGATCCACTGAGCACATCCAATCGCCCTTGCGTAAGAGAGGCAAAATGGACTGAACGGAGACCATCTGGAACTTGGACTTCTTGAAAGATTCAACACGCTGAGGTCCAAAGTAGGACACAGGTCTCTGGTCCTCTATGGCAGCAAAAAAGAAGCAAGAGTAAGTTCCAGACCCTCGTTGTTCTGCTGGGACCTCTTGGACTGCTCTTTTTTGACAAAGTTCATGGACCTCGAGATAGGCCAACTCCCTTTGGTGGCGTGGAATGTCCGGGAGAAATTTTTGAATTGGAGGCGGCTGAGAAAAGCGAATGGAATAACTCCTGGAAATAAAACACCCACTGATCGATGGTGAGACTTGTCCAGCCAGTAGGTGAAGGGAAAGTGTACCCTGACTGCCTACAGGGCAGGACAGTCGGACAGCGTTTCAGGAATGCTGAAAGGGCTTCTCTGAGAAGAGTTTCTGGGACCCCTTATTTTGCGGACCCCATCTACTCTAACCCTGGGACGGCATCTGCAACTGAATCCCCTACTCTGGCTAATGGAAGTGGATTCCTGGGGAGCATCCTGGAAGACTGAGTCCCTCTGGAACCAAAGTTACTTACTTCCCTTCTACGTCTTGGAGAAGGACCGCTGGGGAGTAGAGAACTTGATCCCTACTGTGGAAAGAGTCTTGCCTTCCAGCTCAATACAGTTAAGGCTTCCTTAACAGATGGACCACACAAGGTGGAGCCGTTAAAGGGGGCATTAGTGAAAGATACCTTGAAAGGTTCCGCAAACCTGCAAAGGCGAAGCCAGCCATGCCATGGAATGGCAATACCAGTACCTGCCGCTCTGCCGAACTGGAGATCAACCTCACTGAAGCATTAGCCAAGGAAGTCAGAGAAGACAGCTTCAGGGAGACCAACTTAAGACTCTCTGGAGGCAGCAACTCTGTAAGGGAAGCGGTAAGCTCCGACACAAAGTCCCTCTGAAGCCGGGTAAAATATTCCAATTAGTTACTCTCACTCAAAGTAGCCGAGGCAAACGTGCTTTCCAACATGGTCGATCTCCCAGGACTCCCTGTTTGGGGGACAGACTGAGGAGCTTTGCTCAGCTAGCTCCTTCATAGCAGCAGCCACCATGACAGCAAGGATGGGGACACTTTTGCTCCAAAATGTTCTGTCTTTGGGAGGACTGATGAATTTCTTGGCTTTTAACAGTTTCCACCATGTCTGGCTCTTTCCAAGCCCTGTTGGTGATAAGGTCCACAAGCTCATCAGCGGGGTGGCACACCGAGGAAGAAGATGGGGCCATCCCGAAGGCCTTCAGGAACATGGGACTCCAAAGATGGGGTGGGAGAAGACCAACTGCCCTTTTGAGAATCTCGAGGGTGTCCCCGAAAAACACTTCCTCAGACGGAAGTCTGAGGGAACTGTCTCCCTCCTTGAAATCTGTCCTCGCTGTTAGAGACTCTCTGGGGAGTCCAAGTGTCTCCTCTTGCATGTTCTCTTCTGAGGGGGTTCCTCCATGGTGGGCTAAGGTGAGGACTTGGAAGAGACAGGTACCCCAAGTGGGGCAGTGCCCACCTGAAGGTGCTCATGGGAAGGTTGACCCTGGATGGATGATGAGGCCTCAGCACTCAAACCTGAGAAAGGCTGGGGAGGACCTAGAGAAGATGGAGAGGTAACAGACAAACTGGAGAAGGTCCTTTATACCGCCTGGAAGGCCAACGGACTGCACGAGGCTTCCCCCCCCGGCAACTGGGGCCATCCGGCAAGGAAGAAGGGACACCGACACACCACAGAAGCACCCTGACAATATCGGCCTCGAGCTGAAGCTCCTAGGAGGTGGGAATGGTCTGAAAATTCTGGGTCCGAGCCCAACCCTAGTGAGCCCGCACCAATGTCTTTGGTATGAGGCGCACCCTGTTCAGATGGCAAACTAACAGAGCCCACCAGGGACCCTGATGGCATCAAAAAGGGAGGCATACCCAACACCATCAGCCTGTCGGTAGAAATCCCTTGGTCCTGACATTCCAAAGCCTGAGGGATTGGAAGAGGAGAGGGGTGTCCTGTACATGGAGATGGTCCCCTGGTCACCTAGGCAGGGATGGCAGCCAGCCCGACTCAATTCGAGCCTTGAGGAAGCTCCTCATCATCCTATCCATGTCTGTGGGAAGACGACTGGGAGGGGATCCACTACGACGGGATGGATCCAACTTCTTGGACGGCCGAGAGAGTGAGTCTTCAATTATAATGGGATCTGACAGAACTGTTGGATCCAACAGCCTAGATGGATCCAAGGGCTTAGACGGCGTGCAGGTCGGATTCAACGAGCTAGTCGGATTCGGGGACAGCTTGTACTTGCTTGGATCCAAAGGAATCTGCTCCGTGTAGGTCTTGGATCTGAAAGTCAGATCCGAGGTTCTTGGAACAGTGGATCTCGGATCCAAAGCCAAAGAGCCTGGGCTCGGATCTGAGGATCTACGATCCGAGAGCCTCGGCTGTTTTGAAATTGAGGACAACCCCCCCCCCCCCAAGCCAAGCCCTTCAAAAGAAGTTTGTTGTGGCACTCCACAAGGAACCTGAGGTTGAATACTGTACAAATGTCGCATTCAACCTCCAGGTGCGCCACTCCTACGCAATAAAGACACCTCTTGTACAAGTTGGAACATGGCATCTTCCCACTGCACGAGGAGCATCTCTTGAATCTAGATGGTTCATCAATCATGGTAAACCAGACACAAACACCTGTTAACAAAACCACAAGAAAAACAAGTAAAAAACACAACTCTCCCTCTAAACACAAGAATCAACTGAAAAACTCTTCTTTTTAAACTAGACAAAAGGTCAGAACAGAACACAATGCAGGGGAGGGGTAAACTAAACAGCTAGATTAGCGCACGGGAGGTGGGGAACTACTCTAAACTACTTTAACTATCCTAAATTAAGTAAATATTCACTACAGATAACTAATTTTAAACTGTAAACTAGAAAACCCTCAAAAGAGAGCACTTATCTGACTACCAGCTTGAGCTCTAAAGACCACGTCCGAAGCATTCCAGCCGCAAACAAGATTTGAAAGTTAGAGGTAGCAGTGAATTGTGGGAAGGGGAGGAGCTTCAGCTATGGATCTGTCTGATAGTTGCCAGCTGGGATCAGAGGTCAAATCCTAGACCCATTTATAATGAATAATGACATGGATAGCATCAGATCAAAGGATTCACAATAGGATTTTTGAGTCCTTTCTTCCATGCAGTGGAAACAGGCTTGGTCCGAGTCTTCCCAAACAGTCTTAAAAAGCCTGAAAAATTGTAAAGATGGTGGTACTGTTAGGTTTTCGATACCTTGTAGTTCAAGGTACCTTGCACCAGATGTTTAGCAGTAGCTGGGTTTACAATAGCTGCTGGGTGTGAACTGGAATTAGTATATAAAACATATAAGAATAAGGAACTTTATACAAATTTACTTTATTGGTGGCAATAGGCTGTCCGGCTGGCAAGTTACAGGCTGTGACAAATAATCCTCCACTGCTGAAAGGACAGGAGAAATTGGTGTAGGTTCAGGAAAAAAAAGATGAAATAAATCACAATATTTCTTTAAGATCTGTTGAACAACAACTGACTCATTCTGGAAATAAATGGGAAAAAAAGAAGAAAAAAAAATCTTTCAAATAGATTGGCAGAAGTCATACTATTCACAGAATCTGAATCAGAAACCTAAGGAGGCAAAGTAGAATTTGTCCCTTCACCATCATTTTGTGGTTCAGAACCACAAACCTTTTCATAAACTGAAGAATCCATGTTTTCTCTTATCAGAAACAGACAAAAAGGGTCAAAAGTTTGAACTAAACTCTAAGCCAAGGTCATTAAATCATTCTGGTCCAAAAATGACAGAGACAGATGTAGGTCCAAGTTTTTGCCTCTTTTTGACAGGAAATTTGGAAGGAGACGACCCTCTTTTGTCAGAAAAAAACACTAGGGATAGGCACAGCACTCTGGCTAATCAGAGATGAATACCCTGACCCTTCACCCAGGACTGACAAGACTATCTCCTCCCTTGCCCACCAAGAGCACTCCCAACAGTGGAATATGTCTAACCCCTGGTTCATAATGGCTGTAGGGACTTCACCAGAGGAAGTCAAGGAAAAACATGAATGGTCTAAGGAACCAGTAACTGCCACAGTGGAGTCACCCATCTGCAGCTGAGCCACTTTGGCAGCCTGCTGTAGCAGAAAACTGTTTATTAATTTTCTCCTCCTTTTTTTGTGGCTGGAAAAACAGAGGAACTGTTATACTGTTCCATGGTTAATTCAAAAAAAGATGCCCGATTCTTGGGGAAGGATGGCAGCAGTAGTTAGAAAATAAGGTAGGTAGAAAAAAAAATCAAAAACACAATCAAAAGCAATTTAAGCACTTTTCCTGGCAACCAAAATTAAAATGTTACTTCAGAAAAAGTAGTTTTAAATTAAAAGTGGCACTCCCACTTGAAGTAAAAGTTATGTTGCTGTAAATAAAAACACTTTTTCTTAGCTTTAAAATACTTCACAGAAAAATACAATTTCTGCACTAAAAAAGTAAAAGTGGAAGCCCTCCAAGGGAACTTATCTGCCCAGCAATGGAAAGTGTTGGCAGATAGCCAATCCTTGACAGCTCACGAGTGGAGCGCTCTTCAGGCGCTGGAAACCTTTGAAGGGCTTGGCACTGAAACCCCTCTTTTTAGTCAGAGCTGCTTAATGATTTGGGTGTGTGGAAGGTGACCTAAAGCCTTGGAAGCTGGCAGACTGTTGCATCCTTAGCAAGATGCAACCCATATAGCTAAGGCTGCTGCAGCAGTAATCTTAAACAAGAATGTCAACTGTTGCCTGGGTCAATATACTATTAGAAACATCACTCTGGATCTTCCTCTCTCTCTCTACCTTTTGCAACACCTTTGGAATAACAGGTGCATTTGGACATAAAGAAAGAGTTTCTTCCAGTGGAAAAAAATGTGGATCACCTGTGTAGCAGGTGTGAAGCTGGGGGTCTGGCAGGGAGGTGAAGAGGACCCACCTCTGAAATCTCCCTGTTATGTCTGTCAAGGAATTTAATACCTATTTGTTTAACTTACACTTATGGATCCCTAAAGAAGGCTGTGCTCAAGTTGTTTCTAATGCTGCTCAGTGCTGAGGGGACATAAGACTCTAAAGCTTCATGTCAGCTCTCCAAGCCTAATCTCAGCTTTAAATCAGTAGTCTGCACAGGATGGTATGAATGAGTTCAACCTGCTTATGTACCACCTCAGTGCAGCACTGTCTGTGGTGAAAACCATCAACTCTTACTTCCACAGCTTGCTGACATCCAAATGGCTTAGACTACAAACTGCACTTCCTCCCAGATTCCATGAACTTCACTACTGATCACCACTCACTTTACTTGGGGTACCGTCTTGCCCCTCCTCAATACGGTCTGAGGCACTCAGCATCAGCAGCTTGTACAATGCATGTAAACAAAGGGTGGGTCCTTGCACTTCCATACCTGCTGTGATCACTCTAAGAACTTCTGGAAGTACTGAAGCACTAGGAGGATCTTGTCCACTGACTGTGTGCACACTGCCCCCACAGGGCTTTATGAATCAAAGAATCTTTTAGACATGCAGCCTCGCTAGGATAATGATCAGAATAATTTGAGACCTCATTCCCTATGACTTTGAGGAAGCACCTCGCTTACACTGAAAAAGAAGTTATGTCTTACCATAAGGTTCCATCTGAGTTGTTGATCTTCTTCCAGTCATCACTGATGGGTTCGGTTCCGAGCCCTCAGAACCAAGTTGGCCTTATACCAAGCTTGCGTACACCAAAAACTCTCAAGCTAAGCTGCTACCCACAATGCCCTTTGCTCAGTTACCTCAGATCGAGTATGCATGCAACATACAGAGAAAGAATAAGCCAGAGGCCATCTCTGTGCAGAAACCCTAATACACCACGAAGACCCAGAAGGTCTGCCAGGAACCTTAGGAGGGGGTCAGTAGGAGGGTGTGATGACTGGAAGATCATCAACAACTCAGATGGAACATTCTGGTAAGACATAACTTCTTTATCTGAAGTTATTAATCTTCTTCCTATCCATCACTGATGGGACAGAGTTCCCAGCTACTTGTAGAATCTGGGTGGCCCTTATGGAAGAACATTCCTTCGAACCACTGAGCCAAAGGCCGCTCTTCCCCTGGAGATCAGATCCAACTTGTAATGCTTGATAAAAGTGTGGGGCTTAGCCCAAATGGCAGCGGCACAAATGTCATCCATGGAGGCCCTAGAGTGGAAGGCAACAGATGCTGCAATAGCCCTTGTTGAGTGAGCTTTGATTTGGCCCGGTTTAGATCCCTCCGTAAGTGAATATGTGAAGGCAATGCAATCCCTGAGCCATTTAGACAAAGTAACCTTTGATACTGCACCTCCCATTCTAGGGCCCGCAAAGGAGACGTAAAGTTGGTCTGACTTGCGGAATGATTTAGTTCTGTCCAGATAAAAGCGTAATTGTCTATGAACATCCAGGGAATGTACGCAGTATTCTCCCTTGTTAGAGTAATTTGGGAAGAACACAGAGAGTTCAATGGACTGGTTGAAAAATCAGAAAACACTTTGGGGAGTAAGGATGGGTTAGTTCAAAGTGATACTCTGCCCTTATGAAAGATCAGATAAGGGCTCCTGGTACATAATGCTTGTAATTCCGAAATTTGTCTTGCTGAAGTTATAGCCACCAGGATTAAGGATTTCCAAGATAAAAATTTTAGATCAAAGGTGGCAGCTGGCTCAAACGGGGGCAGAGAGAGAGCCTGCAGAACCCAGGACAAATCCCATGCCTCCACCGGCTTTGTCTGATGGGAGGCCTGCTGTGAAAAATACTCGAGGAAGGTCTTGCAAAGACGAGAGGAAATAAGTGGTACTCCTTCAGACCAGTTATGGAAGTTGGAAATATCTGCTAGATGGACTCGGATGGTAGAAGCTGAGACACCTTTGTCGAACAGCTCAGCCAAATAATGAAGAATCGTGGCTATGGGGGCTGAGAATGGGTCTAGCTCCTGATTACATGACCAAATAGAGAATCTTTTCCATTTATCCTTGTAAAGTTTTCTGGTGGATGGTTTATGAGAAGCCAAAATAATATCCCGGACAGGTGAAGAAAGGGTTACTTGCCTGGCAACTAACGAAAGTGGAGAAACCAAGCTGTCAGCTTGTGGGTGGACAGATTCGGAGGAATCAGCCCTTGTGGGTGAGAGATTAGGTCCTGACGGGTGTCCAGGATCCAAGGAGGTCGTAACAGATGAGGTCGAAGGAAGGGGAACCACACTTGGCGAGCCCAAAATGGAGCAATGAGGATCACTTTGTTTCTCAACTGAATAGCCTTCAGCAGAACGAGGGAGATCAGAGGAATCGGAGGGTAAGCATAAAGGAGACCCCGTGGGCCAATAGTGGACTAGAGTGTCTCTCGGTGACTCCCCGAGAGGGGGAAAGAGGGGAAAAAAGTAGCTGCTGCATTTTGCATTTGAAGGGGAGGTGAAAAGGTCACAGCATGGCTGGCCCCATCGACTGAAAATTTCCGTCGCCACACTCGGGTTGAGACACCACTCATGAGGATGAAGTATGCATCTGCTCAGTCTGTCCGCAATCATGTTGGAGCTCCCCGGGATGTGCGCTGCGATCAGGAAGCAGTTGGAAGCTATCGCCCACTGCCAGATTCTCATGGGTTCGCGACAAAGGGGGTAAGACTTGGTCCCTCCCTGTTTATGTACCAGACCATGGACATGTTGTCCGACAGGACAGCAATCGTTCCGGACAGAAGAAGCGTATGAAAAGCTTGCAACGCCAACAGCAGCGCTCGTAACTCCAGGACATCGATATGCAAATTGACTTCTACATCGGACCACATGCCTTGGACTGACTTTCCCTGGAAGTGCCCCCCCCCCACACCCCATCAGGGAAGCATCCGTTGTCACTGTGGCGCTGGGCTGTGGAACCTGGAATGAACGACACCAAAGATTTTCATCTGTACACATCCACCAGAGGAGATCTTGTTTGCAAATGTTGGTGATGAGAATCTTTGGGCTCCGGGGGTGTAGACTGGGTATCCACTGGGCCTGAAGAAGCCATTGTAGTAATCTCATGTGAAGCCTGGCTAAGGGGATGGTTGTGGCCATAGATCTTATGGCTTGAAGAATCTCCCTTGCAGATACCTTGCTTTGGCAGAGTATCAACTGAACTTTTGCCCTGAATCTCTGAAGACTGTGGGGAGGAAGAGAGACTAAACTTGACTGCGTGTTGAATACTGCCCCTATAAATTCTAGTTGTTGCGACTGTTGAAGGTTTGATTTCTGCCAGTGTATGGTGATGCCTGACTCCGCTAGAGCCAAAGTGTAGCGGAAGGCCCTGACCAGAAGACACTTGGTGGAGGCGGCGAGGAGCCAATCGTCTAGATATGGAAACACCTGGAATCCCTGAAGTCTCAGATGAGCTGTTACCACTGCAAGACATTTCGTGAACACTCTGGGGGCCGTTGAGAGACCGAAAGGCAGGGCTCTGAATTGGTAGTGATTGGCTCCGAGCTGGAAGTGAAGGAGGCTCCTGGAGCGCTTGTCCATTTTGATATGGTAATATGCATCCCGGAGATCTAATGAGCACATCCACACACCCTCCTACAGATCATAGGATCATAGATTACTACTAGGCTAACTGCCCTCGCGAGTCATTTTAAGCCTAGCCAATTATCCCTTGAGAGACTCAGACCCTGCACCTTGTGTTTGTAAGGCAAACACCTTAACCATTAGGCCACCCTCCCAACCCTGGAGATAGGGGAGGATGGATTGAATCGTGACCATGTGGAACTTGGTCTGAACTACTGATTTGTTTAGATGACAGAGATCCAGAATGGGTCTCCAGTCCCCTGTTTTCTTTGACACCAAAAAGAATCTTGAGTAGAACCCTGATCCGCATTGATCTGAGGGGATGTTTTGGATGGCTCGTTTTTGAAGTAGCTTTCATATCTTGGAAGCTGCCTCCTCCTTTTGACTGGGTGGAACATCGGGAAGGGATTTCGTAGGTCTTGGATAGGATATTAGTGGAACATGGTAGCCTCTAGTAATGATTCTCTGCACCCAATGGTCATTCGTATTGGATAGCCAGGCATCTTGGTGCAGAGAGAAATGTGCCCAGACTTCTTCCAGAGGAAAGCAATCGGGCAGCACCTCAGGAGCGCTGATATGGTCTACCTGAGAAGGAATCTCTGGAGCCCTGGTTCCGGGGACCCCTTGTGCCCTGAAAGGGACAGCTTCCATTATTGGAACCCCCCTCTGCCTCTGGAGGAGTCCTCACCACGTGCATCTCGGAAAGGACCTTGAGACTTCTTGTGCCACATCTTTCTGCTCCTCTGATTCCTGGAGAATGAACGCTGAGGTTTGGAAAAGCGTAGGCCAATGGCAGACAAGGTCTTCCCGTCTTGCTCGCACCTGGCTAGTGTATCCTTGAACTTCGCACCAAACAGAGCTGAAGGCTCGATAGGGGCATTTAGAAAGGAAGACTTGAAGGAGTCTGCGAGGTCACAGATGTGCATCCAGGCGTAACGTCTCATGACTGCGCCTGCACCCGCAGCTCTAGCTGCTCCTTTAGTTACGTGTGACAGCAACCTCATGGATGAATTAGATATAGATTCCAGGGTGGCAAGTTGGGAAGCAACCTTATCTCGTGCTCCATCAGATACTTGACCAGCGAGGGTTCCGGAGAGTTAGGAGATAAGATCTCTCTGGAGCCTCGTAAAATGTGCCATAAAGTACAGAGACCTAACCGCGAAGGTCGCTGACGCAAAGACTCACTTACCTAACCTATCCACTGCCCGGGACTCTCTGTTGGGCAGGTGAACAGCAGGACTCTCTTCTGCAAGGTCTTTTGTGGTAGCCGCCACCACCATAGCGTCCACTGGCAAGCCTCTGGACCAATGGGGTTGATCCTCTGGAGGGAAGAGTACTTTGTCTGATCTTCTGGGGATGGCCTCAACAGAGTCGGGGTTCTTCCAAGCCCGTTGCAGGATGAGTTTAACCAGCTCATCGGCGGGGGGGGGGGTCACCCAAGAAGTAGAGGGCCGAGAGCGAAAGGCCTGCAGGAATACTGATTCCTCTGAGGAAGGGGTTGAGGACTTTCAGTCACCCCTCTGTTTCAAGATTTCCATGATGTCCCCAAAGGAGACATCATCAGAGGGCGACCGTGGGGACCCTTCCACATCATCGTAGTCCGTATCCTCTGTGAGTGACTCCGCCGGGGAGTCAGTGTGTTTCCTCTTACACACCCTTTTCTGAGGTGGTTCTTCGGTGGGTACATCCGAAGAAGACTCGGAAAGTGAAATGCCCTGGACAGGGTTCTCCTGGGCCTTGCACTCTTGGAGTTCTGGGGGGGTGGACTTTTACAGCTGCGGCACAGAGGAAACTGGGGGAATAACCAACTGTGGAGGGTTGCTGGCAGCAAGCACTCTTTCCATCACCCAGAAAGCGGGCCCGCCCGAACAGGAATGGGAGCCCAGAACCAAAGAAGACTGAATCGGAACCGGGGTCACATCCCGCTCCAGATGGTCCGACCCCGGGGACGGAGCCTCAATCAAACTCGGAGTGGTAGTCACCCTCTGATCCGAAGATGGGGCCGACATAACTGTCGGAACAGACACTGGAACCGGGGGCTCAACCCCCCCCCAAGCATGAGACTGAGCAAGGGTGGGTTCCGACGGAACCGGCACCCAAAGGGATCTCGGAACCTCAGACAGAGTTGTTGTTGGCGCAGAGGAAGGAATTCCTCTAGAAAAAGTTGGATAGATGAGCCTTGGAACAGAGGGGTCCAAGGGAGGAGAGTAAGTAGGGGTTGCTGGAGAAATAGACCCAAAGCCAGGAGTGGGATAGGGTCCAAGGCGGATTTGAGATTCCTCTAGCAGTCAGCAGCTGATCAAAAAGTCACACCACATCCAATTCGGAAAGGCTCCTGGTGGATCTCACCGATGCACCTGAAGGGGAGTCAGGCCGGTCCAAAAAGGGGCTGCAGGCTTGTCTGGCAAATGGGTCCACATTGGATGAGTATCGGGTCTGTGGTGTGTCGCAGAACGGCACCAACAATTCCAATTTTACAACAGGTAATAACTGTATGGTCGGAGCCATGAATGGGCTCGGAGCAGAAGTCACTGTAGGAATGGACGATAGGAATGGTTCCGATGTCGTTGTCGGAACTTATAACAGGGTTGAAACAGGCAAATTCGGTACCGATAAAGAAGTGGAAATACTGTTCGGTATCGAAGATGTAGGCGGTGCCATAATTGTCAGTGCTGGGGTGGGTGCTGACAAGGCTATTTTGGTAAACTTCATTGGAGCCGATGTGGTAGTCGGCACCAAGGAGGCAGACTGGTGTTCAGATGATGACTTATGGGCCTTGTGCTTGTGACCTTTACCTCTGTCACCAGCCGGTGAAGAGGGGTCCGATCGCGGACATTTCTTATCTGAAGCAGGAGGGGGTGAGACCTCCGTCGCAGAAATGGCCTCGGAAAAAGGCGAAGCAAGCAGGCCCTTTAAAATAAGTTTATTACGACATTCATTCAGCATGCGCTGACTGAAACTAGCACAGATATCACACGGGGGTTTCGCCGACAAATGCGGAACCCCCAAACAGTAAACACATTCCTCATGGAGGTCACTATTTGTCAGTTTACCACTGCAAGAAGAGCAGTGTTTAAATCCCGTAGTTCTCTTCTTTTCAGACATTCCAAACACACTCTCGCACACAAGGGACAAAGAGAGGAAACGGAGGAGAGAAAAGCAAATCACAACAATGGTAACAAGATACCGTAAAGGTAGAAAGTTAGAGATACCAAGAAATTGCCAACAATGGTAAGAGAGAAATACCTGTGAGTAGAGCAGTAGCAATATAGAACAACAAGAACAAGTTATAAAGTAGAAAAAACTTTTTCAAACTATTAAATATATATGAAAAAAAACACTTAGCTGGAGAGCTCGGTGAAACGCTGCTATATGGCTGTGTGGCAAATGAGATCTGAGGTAACTGAGCAAAGGGCATTGTGGGTAGCAGCTTAGCTTGAGAGTTTTTGATATCCGCAAGCTTGGTATAAGGCTGACTCTGTTCCGAGGGCTCGGAACCTAACCCATCAGTGATGAATAGGAAGAAGATTAACAACTTCAGATGTTATGTTAGCTTCCAGGCAAAGGAAAGTTTCCAAAAAGATTACTTTCTCCTCCAGTAAATACAATTTACTTTGTTTTGATCAATTTAGTACTTACTTGGATGTATCCAGGGCATGAACAGATTTGGGGAGAATTTCTGAAGGTAGCCTGCTGAAATCAACAGGTTTTTCTCAGAACTTGTACTATGTTAGGGCCTAAATTAGACAATCATCCATATATGGGTACACATACGCAACCATTTTGTCTTCAGGGAGGCCATTACTAGTTCCAGGCATTTTTGTGAACACCCAAAGTGCTGTAGAATGCCCAAAGGGCAAAGATGCAAACTGGAAATAGTGGCTCCCAGACTTAGACCAGAAGCACTTTTGGTACTCCATGCAAATTGTGACATAAAGAGAGGCATCCCTCAGATCCACTACTGTCTACAGGCAATAGATGAATCCTTTGCCATCATACCTCCTAATGAATGATCCCCACTGTGACTATCCTGGATGTTGCATTAAGAGCATCATGACTGCTTGGTATTGTGCTTCTCCACCTTCTGATTCAGTTGGGCAAGTGCTCCGGTCTATGTCTTCAGGGATTCATCCTGCATTTTTCACTAAAATTCTCTAAGGACCTTCCCTGGAGTTGTTGGTGGTGGCGGTGTTGGGGTGAGAATCTGGGTCTAATAATGCCACTAAAAATGTAAGCTCAAATGTCTCAGACAGGCTGGACCACTAAGGGGTTTGGCACATCTAAAACTAAAAGGTCAAAATATCATTTCCCTGTACCGTTACACTTTTGTCTAGCACTTAAAATGATCTTTCACCATGGTAGCAACTCAGATGAAATGGATTCCTTCTTGACAGAGTCGTACTATGGGGGAGGATAGCTGGGAAAGTACTCACCAAGTCCTCTCCTTCCTCAAAGAAAAGGGTAATTATGAGTTCTTCTCTTACATTTTGAATACTCCACAATAAATGGCAAAAAATGGCTTCACACAGATTTCTGAAATTCAACAAAAAAGTTCAATTATTTATTTATTTTTTAATCCTGCAAAGTCAGGGGTTCTGACCAATGAGGTACAGAGCTCTGGCACTGAGGTTCCAAGGGATGTAGCCTGTGGGACAATTCCTCATCTTTTTTTCTGAGTTCTCCCTCAATCAACTTTCTTGCGGCAGTGCTCCTTTTTATGCAGCTTCTTAAGAGAAAAGGACTACACAGAAGTCACCTAAGTATGTGTGGATACCTGCATAATGGCTTCTAACAACTTCTACATCAGCCACACTCAGAACATGGCCTTTCTACTCTTCTAAATTTTCCCAGTGAAACTCGCACACACTTGATAATCAAGTGACAAATTAGACACTCCGGGGACAGAAAAGGCACAACACAAATCTTTGAATGGAAACTGATACTTGCAAATCCCAAGGCTTGTCAAGCCTATAAAATAAATACCCAGTGAAACAACATAGGATTTCCTGGAAATTTCAGAAATTGTCAAAATAAATAAATAAAGTGAAAGAAAAACAATGCATTAGTGGATTACTTACCCTTGCAAAGAAATCTCAGGAAGTTCTGGGGACAATAGTGGATCAAAGTCCTGCAAATTTACCTGCTCCTCCCATGGAAAAAAGGCGGATGCAGACAGTCTACTTATTTTTTCCAAGATGGTCTACTTATTTTTTCCAAGATGCAAGCGTGCATACTTGCATGGGGAGGAGTCTACTCACACTATTACATCTGCAGAGCTTTAGAAGTTGGACTAGTTGGGAAGATGCCTGCCCGTGGCTAACTCCCACATAGGTTCATAGGTAGGTACTAGGCTATCGGCCCAAGGGCCTACGTAAGCCTAGCCAGCAAGGTACCATAGCTTACGCCACCCAAGAAAGTTATTTTCCTGTGCCACTGTCCAGCAAAGACACAGAAGTGATCCCCGGGGTGTATTTCCTATTTCCCATCCACTCATCAAGATGTTTCTTGAAGAGTGCTAATGAAGAACTTTGCTTGACATAGATGGGTAGCTTGTTCTAGAGTATAGAAAGTCTCTGGGAAAGGAATCTATACCTCCAGCGTGTCCTGTTTATTGTGGTGACAAGGTTTAGGTCCCTAGAGCGTGTAGCTTGGAGGGATTGGGATCTCTTTAGTTGTAGCATGTCCAACAGCTCTGGGTTTGACATAGCTTTATATGTTAGGCAGAGATCACCTTGGAGCAGGCGATATGCTACGGAGTAAAGCTGGAGTTTTTTGAGGCGGTCAGTGTAGGGCATTTGTTTGAGGCCAGTAATCCTCTTTGTGAGGTACTTCAGTGGCCTTTCCAGCTGCTGCAGATGTCTTGTGAGGTACATTCCAAAAGAGGCGTTGTACTCTATAATGGGTCTAATGAGTGATGAGTGGAGGGGAACAATGACCTCTTTTTTTCTGGATGAGAACCTTTTTATGATGAGGTGTGCCACGTAGAAGGTCTTCCTGACTATTGTGGCGATGTGACTATCAAAGGAGAGACTACTGTCCACCTGGGTCCCACGGTCTCTTATCACGCATTCGGTGTTAAGTAGATTGCTTCCTATGTGGCAGTTCATAGGTACCAAAGGGGATGACACTGCACTTTTTTGCATTGAGCTTGAGGCCATGGCTCTGACACCAGGCATCTGTCTCAGCGAGGCCCTTCTGTAGGTTGTCCACATTATTTGGGGACTTGACTATGGCTCCTAGTTTGCAGTCATCTGAGAACTTCGTCAGCCAGAGGCCTTCTGTGTTAGCCTGTACTTCAGAGAAGTAGATACCAAACAGGAGAAGTCATAGGACGGAACCCTGTGGCACTCCACTTGTCACTGCCTTGAGGTCAGATTTGGAATCTGCAACTTTTACAGTGTGGGTTCTGTCAGTGAGCCAGTTGGCAACCCATCTTGTGATGTAGGGATTTATACCTAGTTTAGTGAGTTTAGCTATAATTCCAGAATGGGGGATGGTGTCGAAAGCTTTGGCGAGGTCAAGATAGGCTATGTGAACCACCTTACCCTCATCCAAGGCTTTGGTGACTGCCTCAAAGAAGTTGATCAGGTTCAGTAGGCATGATCTGCCTTTCACAAACCTGAACTGGGTGGGATTCCATAACAGGAATTCTACAGCGACAGTAAATTCATATGATTGTCATACTACAGTGACTGAAGTCAGTCAGATCTTACACTATATTTAAGAGAAAAACAGGCTAAATAATGTTTAGTAAAAGAGGGAGGTTAAAAAATGTGTCAGTTTATTCACTCTCCTAGAATTTCAGGTGAAAAATGTTATAAGACCGCACTCATAAAGCTGTCTAGATTAACTTGCTCTATAGTGGAACACAAGACAAAGTGGATTGAGAACATCAGAATTTAGTAAACTACTGCTAAAATAAATTAATTGACCAACAAACATTTGGAAAACTCTTGTTAGGCAGACAAAAATGTCAAGTTTCTGATGAAAACCCAATGCAACGCTCAACAGCACAAACAGCAGTTATGTAGGTATGTACTGCTTACTCAAGGATACTACAGCATTTCAGTCAGCAGATTTATATTCAGAGAACAAACGTGTTCCAACATCAGTGATAAGGTGTTAAACAGAGGAAGGCCAATTCCCTTGCTCCATAGTTCCTTCAATGCCTGTAACCCAAACAGATGACAATACAAGCACAGGAAAAGAACCAAATGAAAACTAAAACATAAATTCTCCTCATCTCCAGTAGGTAAGGTTGTTGACTGGTGCACACAATGATCTTAAATTATGACATGTACTAATGCAACAACTCATCTTCACTGAGACAGCTTACTGCATTCAGCAACTCATTACACTGACAAAATAACTCCTCTGTAACAGAAGCAAAGAGAAGACAACGTGTAGCAGCTCTTAAAGGAATGCCTTGTCAAAACTTGCTTACACTTTACAAAAAAATCTACTATATATATATATGTGTATATATATATATATATATATATATATATATATATATATATACACACACACATATGGATTCAATTCAGAAGCTTGAAAGCCCATAACACTGAAATTCAAAACACTGAGACAAAAAAAAGCTTGAAAATTCAAAATACTGAAAATTCACATTGAATCCCATAACACTGAAAAAAGTTAAAAAAGCAACATGTACTATATTCCAAAATAACTACATACAGAAACAAATAAAAAACAAACCATATTACACTTTTCCAACTATAAGCACGGGGCAAGCCCCCCTCCACCCCCATGTGGTGCCCCCCCCACCCCCTGCTACTTAAATATATCAACTCCGAGATTGCACTATACAGAACAAAATGGCAAACATACCATTATGCCCTTCATGACAATGTTTAAATTGTAAAAAACTATCCTCAACCTTCTCTTAGAAACACTACTTCACTGTTAAAACATTACACATTACTATATATCTCTCTGATACTTACCGGGTTTCATAGGTAACCACAGTCATATTCCCTTCTTGCTATACTACAACATAACAAACACATCGTAGTGTAGTGCAATCTCAGAGTTGATATATTTAAGTAGCAGGGGGTGTGGGGGGCACAGCCTCCCACATGGGGGGTGCAGGGGGGCTTGTCCTGCTTATAGTTGGAGAAGTGTAATATGGTTTGTTTTTTTATTTGCTTCAGTATCTAGTTGTGCTGGAATATAGTACATGTTGCTTTTTTTAACTTTTTTCAATGTTATGGGATTCAATGTTGTGAATTTTCAGTGTTTTGAATTTTCAAGCTTTTAGTCTCAATGTTTTGAATTTCAATGTTATGGGCTTTCAGGCTTCTAAAGTGAATCTATATATATATATATATATATATATATATATATATATATATATATATATATACATACACACACACACATATGTATATATTATACACACACACACAGGCATATACATTCTGAAGAAATTAGGAAATGTACAGTCTTTAAAAGCAAGTGGCAGCAGTCCTAAAGTCTCCTCCTTTAAATCATTCAAAAGAAGCTGCCACTACCCTAGCTAAACGAGGCACATAGGAAGAGGAAGAGTTTTAAGCCTCACTTCTTTAGCAACACAGAGTAATGCAATAAGTTTACCAAACAGAAGCAATCTGCCTGACTGTTAAGTTTGCTAGCTCTACCATAAGAAAAACAAAAGTATCTGCTTATAAGTTTTCCAAACTTACCATGAACAAACAAAAGTACCTGCTACACTTATCAAACAGAACTAGTTTATAATGCAAACTGCTTGTTTTCCTCTAACATCTATATTGTTCGAGAGATTGAAAGAGAAATAGAGAGAGATCAATCATCACCTACTGACTTAAATAGGAAAGTGGAAAGATATGTAAGGTCAAGGTTAAATCAGAAATTAATCTGAACTGGATTTTAGGGATTTGTAGATGTAGTTAAACTGCACATCTGGAAAAACTCATGGGTAGAGGATATGCTACCTTCAGGATCAGCAAGCTGGCCTACTCCCTACCGCCTAACTCTTGCCAGGGAGCAGACTGGTTACCTAGCAGAAACAGCTGAGCCACAGAGGCCTTGCCCAGCCCAGGAATACCAACCTCTCATTCTGCCAGAACAAAAGAGCTAAATGGATGAAAGCAGGAAAACCATCAGGCAGTGGCATAGCTAGAATTTGTGCCACCCGGGGCTGTATATAAGTTTGCCGCCCCTCACAAATATCACAGTCATATTACCCCCCCCCATACACAGCCCCCCCCCCCCAGCCATTCCAGTGCCCCATTACTTGGCTATTTTTCCATTTACCATAAACACTAATGCATACACTGCTTTACACTACACTTCTACAATGATTATTTGGATTTAATTTAAAAAACTTTTATCTTTAATTTTATAGCACAAACACTGATATACATCTGCTAAACAAAGCAATACAGTCTCACAATTAAAACAGACTTAGCATTATAGCTTCTCTGCCCTTGAAACTCACATTCACTGAAACAGCACTGAAACCACATTCAAAGAAAATGCATCTGGCCAGTGGCAGATAAAGTTTACCTTTTGGCAGTTTTCAAATCATTGGCCCTTTGCACACATATTTAAGCCCATGCAGACATACATGTGATCTTTGACTCACCTTCCTGACTATTAAATTATATTCCTTGTTTAATACAGCACACTTGTTACAGCGTGTTTTAAATTTATTGTTTTGACATTTTTCCAGTAAGCAATGAAACAATGTATGAATCAATAATGACAAGCCTGCCCAATTCAGAACATTTCCATCATAAAAACTCTACTCAAACTTCTGTCATTACAATGCGCCAATATCAGTAAATATGCACAATCTTTGCAGATATGAAAGTCATCTAAAAAAATTCCACATTAAAGAGATCTGTAACTAATTAAGAGGTTGCTGCTAGAAAGCAACTTTATATCGTTTCATCTAAAAATAAAAGTGCCTACTGCCCTTGAAGAATAAATTGCCTATGTTACATTAAAATAAAAGATAAGCTAGTAATATAGAAAATGGATGGGGGTGTCTCTCCTCTAAAGGAGGACATTCTCAGGACTGCAGCATCCACCCCCTTTAAAGTACAATACAATATCAGCAGTCCATCTACATACTGTGGGAGTAGAACCCACATCCTCCTGCATCAAAATCAAGTATACTACCTGATATGTTACTAACAATGCAAACGGACCTGGTATAAGCAGCACTAAAATTCTCTTCCCCTGAAGCTCTCAGCACCTTGTAAAAGCCACTTGACACTCAACTATATCTGTCAACTTCGCAACACAATAAATCTAAAAAAGCCAAAATTTATTTTGGGAGGATACAAACGTACAAAACCAGGGACACATTTTAACATTGCTTGTATAACCTTACAAAACTGCTAGAATAAAATGTTTTGTGTGACCATGCATTTCCTGAAAGATAAGAAGACTGAAACTTCAATGTCATTATTTAATGAATTCAGTTCTCACTGATTTGTCAGAAAACCACAAATTTTAACAGGACCATACAAAAAGTATTAGCCAAACATGCAGCATCCACTCCCTTTAAAGTACAACAGTATAGTATCAGCAATCCATCTACATACTGTGGGAGAAGAACCCACTACCTGTTGTGCTACGAATAATGCAAACAGACTTGGTATAAACAGTACTAAACTTCTCTCCCCCTGAAGCTCTCAAATCCACTTGATACTCAACTATATCTGTCAACTTTGCAGCACAATAAATCTGAAAAAAGCCAAAGTTTATTGGGGGGGGGGGGGTACTTAAGTATTATCACAACCAGATTTCGAAGACAACAAGTGTTTCATTTCCAAGCCGCACCACAGTTAAGGCAGATTGGGACCAATGTTTCTTTCAAATGTTGGGCACTCATTTAAATCTGGGCAAAGTAGCTACGTTAACTACAAAATTACATTCAAAACAAAATCAAACGTCACTTCATAACACTTGGCATGAAAGTGCAAACATAACTGCTAGCCTACCAATCCCAGCTTTAATTCAGCATTATGACAAGATTACAGGGAATACTGCCGAATGCCATGGACCTTATGCATGCCTTTTCAGCACAGTAACCTCACCCGATGTGTAAATTAATCATATGCCACACCATGGAAAGAAGATGCAGTCCTGCTGTCTGTTTTTGTGTTTCTGAATCTACTAGCAGAAGTAAAGGTGAGCTGAACTATGCCCGGAGCACTCCAATCTGTCAAGCCAGCATCGAGACGTATAATCCCTTCAGCAATAGTCCCAAACTAGTAAGCTGAACACACACGCAAATATAAGGGCAAGATCTCAAACGTGTAACAGTGCCAGACATGCACACATCACGTCTCTTCTACTAACCCTTCCCCACGAAACCTAAAACCCTGTGTTTCCCACTCATCACCATAAAGCAAATGCCTACAGTTCCACTGCAAAGCACAACGCAGACACAAAGTGGGAAAAGGCCTCTTCCTACAGCTCATAATCAGACTGACAGAATACTACTTAACACATTACACACCCCTTTTTAATAAAACAAAGTCGTTTCGCGATCACATTACGAATTTCACCGCGTTACAAATCTGGTTGCAATAATACGCAAGTACCGGGGGGTGGGACAAAGGCACAAAACCAGGACACATTTTAAACATTGATTGTATAACCTTAGAAATTTGCTAGAATAACATTTTTGTGTTACCATGCATTTCCTGAAAGATAAGAAGACTGAAACTTAAATGTCATTATTTAGTGAATTCAGTTCTGACTGATTTGACAGAAAACCACACATTTTAAGAGGAACAGACCAAATCTCATTTCCAAACCTGAACATTTCCTTGAATGGGTAGAGAATTCAGGCTCTTGTTCCCTGTCCCCAACAATGACAAAGTACAGTTTTGTACCTACCATAAATGTAGATGTTCGAGTGTTCACCCTGCTGCAGCATCACACTTGGGTTATCCTGCTGTCAGGCGGTCCCGCAGTCGGCCTGTGTTCCAAAGTCTTGGTCCGGCGTCGGTTGCTGTCGCTTCTTCCCTGACGTCAGTGCGCCAGGGGTATATACGAGGCATCAGATGCCATTTTCTTCAGTTTTTCTTGCCCCAGATGTCAGGTGCCCCCAATAGGTAGGCAATATATATATATATATATAGCTAGATAAAAATAAAACAATACCTTTAGGCACAAGCAAATACACCGCAGAGGTTGTATAGGATATAGTGGTATAGATAAGTTCAGCTAGTTCAGAGGGGATGGAGGGAGGGTAACCTGGACTGCAGCAGGGTGAACACTCGAACATCTACATTTATGGTAGGTACAAAACTGTACTATGTTCATCGTGTTACCCTGCTGCAGTCATCACACTTGGGTTGAATCCCAAAGCTAAGGATGGGAGGTGGATTTAAACAGGGTTAGAAGAAGCTGGTAGGCCCTGCAAAACTGCAGTGGCAAAACCAGCTCTAGTCTTAGAATATAAAGGTAAGTGATAGTGTTTGGTGAAGGTCTGCACTGAACTCCAAGTTGCAGCTTCCAGAATATCCTTGGTTGGCACTTCCCTGAGAAAGGCTGCTGATGTAGCTGTAGCCCTTGTGGAGTGGGACCTAATGTTAAGCAGGTACCGGTTTCCCATGATGCGTGTAGCAGAAACGTATGCAATGCCCTATCCATTTAGAAATTGTCTGTTTTGAGATAGCTTTTCCTTGTGATCCTGTAGCATAGGCTACAAAGAGCTGGTCAGATTTTCTGAAAGCCTTAGTTTTAGCCAAGTAGTAACGTAATTGCCTGTGAATGCCCAAAGAGTGCAGGAGTCTTTCTCCTTTGTTCTGGGGATTTGGGAAAAAGGTGGGCAAATGAATGGTTTGGTTTAGGGCCACACTGGATACCACCTTTGGCATAAAGGAAGGGTTAGTTCATAGGGAGACTCTGTCTTGATGAAAAATGAGGAAAGGCTCCACTGCCATTAGTGCCTGTAGCTCTGAGACTCTTCTAGCTGAGGTTATTGCTAGTAGCAGGGCAGTTTTCCATGAAAGAAATTTTAAATCAGCTGAAAAAGCTGGTTCAAAGGGCGGCAGTGTAAGCTTTTCCAGAACAAAGTTGAGATCCCAAGTAGGTGTTGGTGCTCTCCTTGGCGGTCTTATGTTCTTAGCCCCTCTGAGGTACTGTCTTAGGAGTGGATGTGAGAATAAAGGAGGATCCATGTTGTAATGAGCTGAAATTGCTGAGGCGTGGATCTTAATAGATGAAAAGAAAAGTCCTTTGTGCAACATCTCAGTTAAATATTGCAGAATTTGAGGAATGTTTGGATCAAGGGGATTTTGGCCTTTAGCCTGGTTCCAGGCGCAAAATCTTTTCCATTTGTCTGAATAGGTTTTCCTGGTGCTGGGCCTCCCGGCCTCCAGAATGACATCCATAACAGCTTTGGACAGAGGTGTTGGCTGGTTGTTTAGGTAATTTGCCATGCAGCCAGGTTTAAAGTCTTGAGCTGGCTGTGTAGAATCTGATTGTCTCGCTGGGTGAGCAGGTGAGGAATTTGTGGTAAAATCCATGGTGGGCCGTGGGCCATGTTCCTTAGAATTGGATACCAATGCTGGCGTGGCCAGTCTGGTGCAATGAGTATCATTTGTGGCCTCTCTAATCTGACATTCAGCAATACCTTTGCTAGAAGAGGCAGTGGAGGAAAGGCATACATTGTTAATGTTTTCTAACTGAATGAGAGGGCGTCCACTTTCCAAGCTTGTGGATGGAATGTCCTTGTGCAAAATTTTTGATGTTGGTAGTTTTGGGGGCTTGCAAACAGATCTATGTCTAGGCGTCCCCATTTTTGAGCTATCATTGCACATACTTGTGGATCTAGTTTCCACTCGTGCGGATCCATGATGTTTCTGCTTAGGTCGTCTGCCAATGTGTTTTTCTTTCCTGGCAGGAATTGTGCTTGTAATTGAACCTGGTAAGACAGTGCAGTGTTCCACAAGGTCATTGCTTGCCTGCATAGAGGGTAGGAATGTGTGCCCCCTTGCTTATGTACCCCATTACTGTGGTATTGTCCGTCTTTATTATTAGTTGTTGTGGGTGTAAGAGGTCCTTGAAAGCTGTTAGGGCATTCTGTACTGCTAGCATTTCTTTTTGATTGACATGCAGATGCCTCTGGTGATCTGCAGTCCATTTGCCCTGAATGCACTGTCCTGCCATGTGTGCTCCCCAGGCATAGTCCGATGCATTTGTTGTCATAGTTTGCCTGGCTGTGGGTAAGGTGAAAGGCTGACCCCTTGTTGAGGTGACATGCCTGTGCCCACCATAGAAACTCCTGTTGAAGGCAGGGAATGAGTGGTATCATTGTTTCCAAGCTGTGGCTGTGCTGAGTCCATACGCTTTTCAGGTACCATTGTAATTTCCTCATATGCAGTTTTGCAAATGGTATTAGTAGTATGCAAGATGCCATGAATCCCAAGGCCTGCAGAATTTTTCTTGCAGGGAGTTGGGTCTTTGTTGCCATTATTTTGAAATATTGAGTCAGCTGTTGTTGCTTGTCTGGCATGAGATAAGCCATCTGGGCCGTTGTATTCAAGCTGGCACCCAGGAATATTATGTTTTGTGAGGGCACTAGTTTTGATTTCTTTTCCTTTACTGTGTACCCTAGGCAACTTAGAAGGTGTTTGACAAATGCCAGATGCTTTAAAAGAATGTCCTTGCTTTCTGCTTGAATAAGGCAGTTGTCCAGGTATGGGTATATTTGAATTCCTCTTTGTCTGCAGTATGCAATTACTGGTGCCAGGCATTTTGTGAAGACCCTGGGCGCAGTAGATAAGCCAAAGGGCAGTGCAGAGAATTGATAATGCGTTGAACCTGCAATGAAGCTGAGGTATCTTCTGCAATTTTGTCTGATAGGGACATGCAGATATGTCTCCTTGAGGTCCAACGTTACTAGCCAAGCATTCTTGCCCAGCATGGGAAGAAGCTGCTGTAGTGTTAGCATCTTGAATTTTGGTACTTGCAGATAGGTGTTCAGAATTGAAAGATCCAGAATGGGTCTCCATGCTTTGTCCTTTCTTGGGACTAGAAAGAGTCTTGAGTAAAATCCTTGTCCTTGCTCCTGTGTAGGTACCTTTTGAATGGCTCTCATGTCCATGAGAGCTGTAATTTGTTTTTGTGCCTCTGCCCATTGATTTGGTGGCAGGTCTGGCATTCCTTTTATCCTTGGTAAGGTATGAAAGTGGAATCTGTATCCTTGAGAGACAATGTTTAGGACCCATTTGTCTTTTATGATGATGTGCCAGTTGTCTGCAAAAAATGCTAATTTTCCTCCCAACAGAGCTGCCAGGAGAGATTTGCTTGGCAGTTTGAGGATTGAGTCATTGTGTTTGTCTTCTGTTAGCTTGGGGCCTGTCTTCTCCTCCTTTCTGGGTAGCAGTACCCCATTGGTGAGGTTTGTAAGGGCCTTGTGACTGACCTCTGCCTCTTGGGCGTCTGTATTTACCCCTCTGTGATCTGTCAGAAGCTGGAAAGGACCAGTTTTTCATTGGCCAATTTCTGCTGAAACGAGGGGGTTGTACCTGCAAAAAATCCTTGACCATCTGCATCTGCATCGACTTTGCCTTATCCTTAATTTTCTTTAAAACCTCTTCTGCTTTGACACCAAATAATACATCCTGCTGTAAAGGTGCATCCAATAATTTTACTTTAACATGATCAGGAAGGGTTTGTTCTTTTACCAAGCATGTCTACGTATGACAGAGCCAGTAACAGCTGCTCTATAGGAAGCTTCCAATGAATCAAATCCACATTGTAAAGTATGCTTGCCCACCTGTTCAGCTGCATGCAACAGATCCTGCATTTCCTTGAATTCAGACTGTTCAATATGTGTACTAATTTTTTGTTTTAATTGAGACTTTAGGAATTGCTGATATTTCAGCATGTGAAACTGACAATTTAATGCTCTCATAGCCAGAGTTGCTGAGGTGTATATTTTCTTTCCCCAGCTATCTATGGCTCTGGAATCCCTTTCAGAGGGCACAGGATTTCTAGCCATAGAAGCTTTAGCTCCCTTAGGACCCTGGGAAATTGTTTCTGGGTCAGCCACAGGGCTTTTATAAAGGAATTTGTGTGAGTCAGGTACTCTGTAGTATCTGTCTGGTTTGGCTGGAGCAGGAGGTAGAGAGTCTGGATTTAGACTAGACTCCAAGTAAACATCATCCACAATATCTAAAACTGGAGGGATAGCAAGAGGTCTGTGCTGGGGTAGTAAAAGGAACTCTCGGAGCCTTTTCTTAGAATCAGAGTAGTCCTGGCCTTCCCAGTGGAAATGTTCCCTCATGGTATGTAAAGTTTCCCCAAAGGAGTAGTCTTCAGGGGGAGATGCTAAGGGAATAGAGTCTTCAGCATCAGAGTCTTTATAAGGTGGAAAAGTGTAATCCTGTTCCTCAGAAGAATCTGAGGAAATTGAAACCTGGTCAGAGGAAGCATAATCCTCCTCTTGTCTTGGTCTTATATCAGGAGGGGGATGGGAACCCCTGATTAGGGTAATCAAATCTTCAGCCATCTTAAGCATCTGTTTCTTAGGCGTGGGGCCTTGAACTGTAGACTGATGTACAGTCTTCTTTGGTTTTAAAGGAGTTTTAAGCTTAGCATAAGATTTAATGGTGAGTGTAGTCAGTCTGAAGACACCTTCTGCAACTGAAGGTGTTTCCACTGCACCGGGGTCTAATTCTGCTCCGGTGTCGGAAGGACCTAATGAAGATGGCTGCGTTGGCCTAGTAGACTCTGCTTGAGAATCCGCAGCTGTCTGGGGTTCCAGTTCTGCGGTCATCAGGGGCTGCGTAGGCGCCTCACTGAAAACCGGAGAACCGGCAACAGGCCCAGCAGAGGCCACGGATTCTGGCTTGTTCCTAGGCTGCCTGTCCTTGTCCTTGCATTTTTTATGCATGCCGGTCGTCGGCTGCTCCAACGGCATGATATAATTAAATTTCCTACCAAAGTAATGTCATGCGAAGTCAAAATGGCGTTTGATAGTTTGTTTATTAAACCTAGCACAAAACCGACAACCTGTGACGTCGTGGTCTGGGCCTAGGCAAGGAATACAATAGGAATGGAAGTCCTTATGAGGTATTTGCTTCCCACAAGAAATGCAATTGTTAACTTTTTCTGACATCGGACTGAGGCAAGAAAAGGTTCCCCAACAGGGTACTTAGCTTTATTGAAGACTTCGGACTGAAATTCGAATTGAAAATCTCAGGTGTCAGCTGACCGGCACTTGCAAACTGCTTCTGCTTCGGGCACCGCGCGGCAAGAAAGACTTGAGAAAATGGCGTCGGATGCCTCTTATATACCCCTGGCGCACTGACGTCAGGGAAGAAGCGACAGCAACCGACGCCGGACCAAGACTTTGGAACTCAGGCCGACTGTGGGATCGTCTGACGGCAGGATAACCCAAGTGTGATGACTGCAGCAGGGTAACACGATGAACATCACATAGTTACAGTTACAGGGCTTGAGACTGAGTAACACCTAACGGGGGCATTTTACACACACACACACACACACACACACACACACACACACACACACACGCACCTTGCTGCAGTTGACCCACAAGATGCACTTGTTGAACTCATACATACAACCTGTCTACATGATACTTCTCCCTCCTTAAAGCTGCATAAATATGCTCACTAGCCAGCTGCATAATATCTCCTTACTTGTTTGCAATTGAACTAGCTCCATACTCAGAATTCCCTAAATAAACATCCACTTGGCTCCTGGCTTGTGCATGCGAAAGCAGCGTTAAACTCCATGTCAACACTGTGCAACAATACATGTACACAGACGTGATGTGAATTGACCCCCCCCATAACTATGCCACTGCTATCGGGCAAGGTCCTGAGGGGAGAAAAAAAATTGTGCTGCAGATACAAGAACAGGTTCACTAAAGCAACAGCACAATGTCAAATGAAGAAAACAAAGGCTATAATAGAGACAACCGAAATGACATCACAGTTCAAATCCTAACTGTAGCGTCACATTCATAACTGGAGGGGCTCAAATGGAAGATGCCATTCAACAACATTTAGTCAAGGTCAGAATGGTTCCATTTTCTCTTTCACAGGCTAAAAAGAGGTACAATAATCATATGTAAGACACACCTAAGAAAATGAGAATGAATAATGCAAACCAATCCAATCACAAGAAAGTACCACAGGGTCTTAGGACTTGCAAAGCTGATAACTCCACAGTCTCAAAAAAATAAACTGAATGACTGACCCTCCAGAGAAGACTGAGAAATTCCTTGAATGTGGAAAAAATTAAAAAGATACAAAAAACACAAATCTTAACTTTATTATCATATATTTGGATAACTAAATTTACAATCATTTTAAGTGGAGGCTCAGGCACAATGTCTGGTTAAGTCACTTACTCAGAGCTGCAAAGAAGGCAAATGGAAAAAAATACAGGGAAATCAACCCCAGTATCAAAGGACAAAGCTTACTGATAGCAAAGAGACTGCTAGACTAAAAATGCTGGTGATGAAACTTTCAGGTCTGAAGATAATGCTCTTACCAAAAGTCTCTGTTCTAGATAAAATTTCTACTGTTGCAGCTGCTGGCTTGGGGCATGCAAGTAAACTTTTAGATAAAGCTTCAGAAAGTCTAGCAGTAGACTACGACCTTAACTCAAAGAATATATACCTTTTAGCCACAAATGATAAATTTCTTTATCATCAATGTTTGACACAATTATTGACTGCGAAAGTAATACTCTGGTTTATCAGACAGCAATGGAAGTCAGCATGACTAATCTGTGTGTGTCTTAATACGAATATATATAAAGGAAGGAATGTTTAAAGGTTTCTGATTCTGAGGCACAATCGGACGTACAGGGGACAGGCAGCAGAAAAACAAGTGGTCCCCAACCATTTATTGCTACCTAGATAACTGCAGCAAGAAAGCTAACAAATTCTTTCCAAGAAAGTGACATAGGAGCACAAGCTGTCACAGATGAGACAGTACTCGCCAATAGCAAAAAGCCCTTCAATGGAAACAATTAGTATATGCTCAAAGAAAGGGAGGAATCTCTCCCACCTTGAAATGTGACCTATTCTTCCTGGAATACGGCCTGAACATATTTCAACTGCTCTTTTTTTTCCCTTTCTGAATGAACAACAAGGGAAATAATGCTTTCTTTGGATTTGGTTTTGATCTTCCCCTCAAACGTTTCCAGGATGACCTATCTACACTGGATCACAGTTTTGCTAATACCGTAACAGAAAGAAAGAAGGTACAAGTTTGGCAGGTCTACATATAAGCAAAAGATACAAAAAAACCCACAATCCTGTCTTACAAACAAAATAAAATGGTTCCAAGACATTTTCATATCCAGTGTAGAAACAAGGTACAAAAATTACACGGCAGGAATGGCTACTGAAATAAACTCAGGAAACAATATTTGGTGTTTACTAACAGTACAGGAGGAAGGAGAGAAGAAATATGACACTCCCTATGGTAATACCCTTATTACAGCAGCCATAAAATACATATGTATGGGAGGCACTACTTGCATAAGATTGTGTTTGAAAGACCATGCCAAACACCATCTGGAGGAAACAATTAATTTGACAGTAACACTACACAGATGATTTCAATAATTACTCAAGTTCTCATTGTACATGTCTACAGACGCACAAAAAGGGGTAAATTAACATGTGTAATATTCAATTCAACACCTCTTTTACCTGTCTCTCTTGTTCCTGCTGCAACATTTTCTCCTGGGCTGCCCTCTTATCAGCCTTGTCTATTAACAAAAATGGTAAAAGTTCAGTCAAGTATTTTATCAAGTTTCCACCTAGATGGTAATGCAACCTATGGATTTTAAGAACCCAAGAAAATCTGAAATGTTTAATAATAAATCATTTAGCATTTAAATGTACTATTATAAAACTTGTGTACTGTTAAAAGTTCTTTGAAAGTGTCATTCAGCAGACAATGCAGATAATATCCAGTTAGTAGATACACTTCATCAGTAACTTTACAAATAACCTTCACCCCCCCCCCCCGGGAAAACAGGGGTTCTTGCTGATAGGGGTGGTCTCCTCTGAAGATCTAAAATTACATGAAATAATCGATTTAAATGACAAATTTTAACACGATTTGAAAGGAAGACTTTTGCTATCTTCTATTTTACTACCTTCAGTCTGGCAAACTGCATTCTTAGGATGATGGCAGAACAACCACTTCTTGCCAACACACGATGGCAACATGCATCCATACAAGACTGAACTTAGTCTCTGAACCCTCAGTTCAACCTAACCTACTCAACATGCACATACTGTAGGACATGAAAACAAAACACACAATCACAGACAAAATAAACAAGGAGATGTATCTGACAACTTAAAGTAAAATCCCTACAAAGGGCAAACAAATGGCGATAACCTGGGTGAGGAGTGGCAATACACACCTACTTCAGATAGGCTTTTCACAGACCAGCTGCTGAGCTAATATAGTGATCTTTAGAGGCCTCCTGCAGATAGTAACTGTCAACAAGAACCCCAATAAAATTAAACCACTTGGAAAGTCAGATGAAGACAAAGAGGAGGGCACAAAAGTACCAGCCCTGACACAATAAGAAGCCAAAGGAGGCACAACACCTAGAATCACAGCAGTAGTAGTTACGTTTGGTGAAAATGTGAAACTACAACCAAATGACTGTAGCTCAAAACTACAATGATAACATTCTATGGCCACACACCTGATGGAGTATACGTTAGAGAGCAACAGTTTCAAAAAGATGGTTATCTACCATATCATAAAAGATAAGGCAGTTAACAGACCACTTTAAAAGGATTTGACAACTGACAACCTCTGTCTACCAGAAGCAAAGGAGATTGACAGCTATTTTCCTAAAACTCATGAATCTTCTTCAAACAGACATGCTTGCAGTGCACATCCAGTATAAGAAAGGCTTTTGAATTCTCTTACAATATCTAAATTCCACACAGACTTTTCTGAGAAAACTATCACCACATCAGTTGTGCTACAGGCATGAGCTCTCAGCTCCATTGGGCACCCTACTCAACCAAAGCCTGAGCACTGGCTTTGTCCTAGCCGAATGGAGGACAGCTACTTTCATCCCTCTGCACAAAGGTGGAGCGTCCAGTCATCCACTGACCCAGGCAATTATAGGCCCATCAGCCTAACTAGCCTGATCTACAAGGCTATGGAACACATTATCATGAACCTTATAAACAAGGACACTGTCAACCTCCAAACCCTTGACTCCACACAGTTTGGTTTTGTCAACGGGAGATCATGCATGTTAAAATTGGTCAACTTCTTTGAAACAGTCACCAAAGCCATTGATGAGGGGAAGACCGTGCACACCACCTACCTTGACACAGCCAAAGCCTTTACCACTATTCCCCATTTGGGCATAATAGATAAACTCTCCCAGCTAGGCATCAACCTGCATGTTACCAAATGGGGAGCTAACTGTCTCACTGATAGAACCCACTCAGTCAAAATAGGGGATGCCACCTCTAGTTGTAGACCCGTAATGAGTGGTGTACCACAAGAACTGGTCTTGGGGCCTCTACTACTGGGGATATACTCTTCTGAGGTGCAAGCCAAAACCAGTGGTCTGTGGCTGACCAGCTCTGCAGATGACTGCAAGTTGGGCACTGTCTTAAATTCCCCTAGTGATGTGAACATCCTCCAAGAGGGCCTTACACAAACTAATGACTGGTGCCAGAAGCATGGCCTCAAACTGAATGCCGAGAAATGCATCATTATCCCCTTTGGGGAAAATGGTCCACCTCATAAGTAAGGGGGGTATTTCACTCAGGAACAGGGAGGTCATAACATCCCTGCACTCCTTCCTTATCAGACCCATTATCGAGTGCAATGCCCCCCTCGGCATGTACCTTGCCAAGCACATGCAGCAGCTGGAGAGACCACAGAGGTTCTGGACCAGGAAAATCCAGGGTCTCAGACACTTATCCTATACAGACAGGCTAAAAGCCCTTTCCCTCTACTCAGTCTCATACATACTGCTCAGAGGTGGCCTGTGTTTGGCATATAAGGCCCATCTCAGACCCAGCCTCAATGGAGTTGCTGCATATCCTTAAGTCAAATTCCACTCGCACAACCCGCACGCAAGGCCTCAACCTGGTTTGTGACATTAACAGAACTTGTTGGCAGGACAGATTTGTGTCCAAAAGACTCCCCCATCTGTGGAATAGACTCCCTCTCCATGTCATGAACAGCACCTCACTAGCCCTCTTTAAGAGGAACCTGGACAACTGGATGGAAAACAGAAAATACACCCTTGGGATCTCACCTGTGTCCCTTCTGGAGGGAAAAAGTACAGTTGTGTACACTTACCATAAATGTAGATGTTCAAGTGTATTCACTGTTGCAGTCATTACATTTGGGTAATCTGCTGGCAGGTTGCCTTCAGTCGGCCTGAATAACAAAGTCTTGGGTCCTGCGTCGGTTGTTGTCTCCTCTTCCATGACGTCAGGTCGTCAGGGGTATAAAACATGCAGCTGAAGCCATTTTAATCTGTTTTTCTTGCCCCAGATGTCAGGTGCCCCCCCAAATGGGGATAAAAAAAAATAATAATATATATATCTATATATATATATATATATATATATATATGCACATAATTTAGAACACAAAAAAAAATTACCGCCAACTAAAAGCAAATACACCAAAAAGGCTTTTGAGCATAGTGAAGGAAAGAAGAGGCATAATAAGAGAAAAAAGGGGGCTGGCGGGTGGGTAACCCAGACTGCAACAGTGAATACACTCGAACATCTACATTTATGGTAAGTGCACACAACTGTACTATGTTCTTCGTGCTTCACTGTTGCAGTCATTACATTTGGGTAGAATCCCAAAGCTATGGATGGGAGGATGGAATTAAACAGCATTAGGAGGAGCTATAAGGCCCTGCAGGACAGCAGTGGCAAAGCCTGCCTTGGAATTAGAAAAAAAGAGGTAAATGGTAATGTTTGGTGAATGTATGAACTGAGCTCCAAGTAGCAGCTTCTAGAATGTTTCTGGTAGGAACCCCTCTGAGAAAAGCTGCAGAAGTAGATGCAGCCCTGGTGGAATGGGGTTTACCATGGTGCATGTAACAGAAACAAATACAATGGCTTATCCATTTTGAAATAGTCTGCTTTGAAATAGCCCTCCCCTCTGCCCCTGCATCAAATGCCACCAGTGGTTGCCCAGACTTTCGTAAAGATTTTGTTCTGTTTAAGTAGAATCTTAGTTGTCTGTGTACATCAAATGAATGCAGAATCCGCTCCCCCTTGTTCTGCAGATTTGGGAAAAAAGTTGGCAGATGAATGGTCTGGTTAAGAGCCACACTGGATACCACCTTAGGCATAAAGTATGGATTGGTCCTGAGGGCCACCCTGTCCGGATAAAATATAATGAAAGGCTCCACTGCCATGAGAGCCTGTAGTTCTGAAATCCTTCTAGCTGAAGTCACTGCTAAAAGAAAGGCTGTCTTCCAAGAAATAAATTTTATGTCTGCAGTAGCAGCTGGTTCAAAAGGTGGTAAGGTGAGTGTTTCCAGCACAAAGTTGAGGTTCCATGCAGGAGTTGGTGCTCTCCTGGGAGGTCTCAAATTTTTGTCCCCTCTGAGGTACTGCTTTAGCAGGGGAGGAGAACAGAGAGGAGGCTCTGTGTTGCAATGAGCCGAGATGGCAGAGGCATGGATTTTTATAGAAGAAAAAGATAGGCCCTTGTGAAGAATCTCAGTTAAATAGTGCAGAATGTGAGGAATATTGGGCATTGCTGTGTTTATTCCTTGTGCTTGGTTCCAGGCACAGAATTTCTTCCATTTATCAGCATAACATTTTCTAGTACTAGGCCTTCTAGCCTCCAAAATGACATCCATCGCAGGTTTACTGAGAGATGTGACTGGTGAAATTAGTTGATTAGCCATGCTGCAAGATTCAGAATTTATCACAGGCTTACTGAGAGATGTGACTGGTGAAATTAGCTGATTAGCCATGCTGCAAGATTCAGAGTTTGGAGCGGAGTGTGCAGAATTTGTTAGTTCTGCTGCGGAGGAAGGTGTGACATATTCCTTAGAAGCGGGTACCAGTGTTGGCGAGGCTAGTCTAGAACAATCAGAATCATTTTTGTTTTTTCCTGTCAGACTTTTAGTAAAACCTTGGAGAGCCAAGGCAGAGGGGGAAAGGGCTAGACTGATAGGTTTTTCCAGCTGAAGGACACAGCATCCACTTTCCAAGCTTTTTTGTGATGAATTATTGTGCAGAATTTGTCTGATAGTTTTGGGGAGAGTTCATGGAACTTAATTGGATATTGAGATTAGGGGCGCATATAGCACCAGGATTAAATAATTTTTTATCTATTAAGCCAGTATTACTATCTAGGTAATAACAGCTTTTTATACATTATTTTCACTTTTGTTGTACAGTACATAACTGTATCTATATATGCACTTTTTATTTTCTGTTTCTGTCTTACTGTTGTTTACATATACATATACACAGATTAAATACACATTCTCAAATGGTGTAGTCATATGTATATGTGGTTTTATATTGTTTTAGGTTTAATCTAACAATAAAATGTCTCAAGCAATGTATATTCCATTACTAATAGAGACAGCATAATATTGCTCTTAGAACAATTTTGACTTTAGGTAGTCTATGTTAAATTAAATCGTTATTTATAAACTAGTTAGAGCTCACAAATATTGCCTTTCATATTATTGTTTTTCTGTTATGCTTTTTATAGTGGACACTCGCGATTCTTTTAGGTGAATCTGATGCAAAGGTATTATCATATATTATATACAGTTTTATTGTACACATTGTTGTCATTGGTAGATAGATATTGTTTTAAAATAACATGCTTTTCTACGTGTATATTTAGAAGATTTCATTTCGCCATTTTGTTATTTTTATGTTTTATTTACTACAAGTATTGTGAATTGAGCGTAACAGTTAAAGAAAGTTCTGTAGCTAGGACTTTAATTTAATTAATCAGAAAAGTTTTCCCGCGCTTAGCAGATGTATATAAATACAACAGCTGATTTTTTAAATGTTATCTGATGAAGCGTGGATGTACCACGCGAAAGCGCTCATCTTGTGTTTTCTAATAAAAGTTTTGGACTTTTCGTGAGTAGCCAGAGTTTTTTGGCCAGCTACCAGTGATTTTTCTAAGAACATTGCATTTGCGTTCCTTTGTGGTTGGTGTCTCACTGCGTTACTTTCATCTTTCTGGAGCTTTTTTTGGAGAGAGATCTATTCAGCAGGGACGACTTTCTTTTGAAGTTTTGGGGAGAGGCAAAAAGATCTATGTCTGGACTCCCCCATTTTCGAGTCAACATGCTGAAGATTTGTGGATCCAGTTTCCATTCGTGTGGGTCCATAAGATTTCTTCTTAGTTCGTCTGCCAGAGTATTTTGCTTTCCTGGCAGGAATTGAGCTTGTAGATGTATTTGGTAAGTCAAGGCTGTGTTCCACAAGGCCATGGCTAGTCTGCAAAGAGGGTAGGAGTGGGTATCCTCCTGCTTGTTTTATGTACCACATAACTGTGGTTTTGCCCGTCTTTATCAGTAGTTGTCCTGGATGAAGGAAGTCCTTGAAGGCTGTCAGAGCATTCTGTACAGCTAGCATTTCTTTCTGGTTGATATGTAGGTGCATTTGATTTGCGCTCCATTCGCCCTGAATGCATCTCCCTGCCAGATGGGCCCCCCAAGCATAGTCTGATGCGTCTGTAGTCAGGGTTTGGGTGGCAAGGGGTAGAATGAATGACAGTCCCTTGTTTGGGTGACAGGCCTCTGCCCACCATAGGAACTCCTGTTGCAGGCAAGGAATGAGAGGAATCATTGTTTCCAGGCTGTGACAATGTTGACTCCATAAGCTTTATAGGTACCATTGAAGTTTCCTCATATGCAGTCTTGCATATGGAATTAGTAGAATGCAGGATGCCATGAACACCAAAGCCTGCAGAATTTGTCTTGCAGATAGCTAGGTTTTTGTGGCCACTTGTTTGAAGTATGTTATCAATTGAATTTGTTTGTCTGGCGTGAGGTAAGCCATCTGGGCAGATGTATTCAAGCTTGCACCCAGGAATGTAATTATTTGAGAGGGTACCAGTTGTGATTTTGTTTCGTTTATGGCGTACCCTAGGCATGTTAGAAGCCTTTTTACAAACGCCAGATGATGAAGAAGAGTGTCCTTATCCTCTGCTTGAATGAGACAATCATCCAGATAAGGAAAAAATTGAATGCTTCTTTGTCTGCAAAATGCAATCACTGGTGCCAGGCACTTTGTGAAGACCCTGGGTGTAGTAGATAAGCCAAAGGGCAGTGCAGAGAATTGGTAATGCAAATAGCCTGCTTTGAAGTGGAGGTATCTTCTGCAAGATTCCCTGATTGGGATACGCAGGTAAGCCTTTAAGTCTAGACTTACCAACCAGGCATCCTTGCCTAGCATAGGCAGTAATTGTTGTAGAGTCAGCATCTTGAATTTTGGAATGTCCAGGAAGGTATTTAGAATGTATAAGTCCAGAATTGGACGCCATGATTTGTCTTTTCTGGGTACCAGGAAAAGTCTTGAATAAAAACCTTGTCCTTTTCTGGTACTGGTTGAATAGCCCCCATATCCATGAGGGACATGACTTATTTCTGGGCCTCTGCCCACTGACTTGGAGGCAGATCTGGCCATCCATTTGGAATTGGCAACGTGTGGAAATTAAATCTGTATCCCTGGGATACTATATTTAAGACCCACTTGTCCTGGGTAATTAGATGCCAATTTTGAGCATGAAGTGCTAGTTTTCCCCCCAAAGGGGCAACCAAAAGATAAGTGCTTGGAAATGGCAGAGGAAAGTCATTGAGACGGTTTACCGTAGGGGGGTGCTTTGCTACTTCCAGATTTGGAGGTGGAGGCACCCCATTGTTTTGTCCTGTAAGTTCCTTGTGACTGAAACCTGGAGCCTTTAGAGAGCCTGGGTTTGACCTGAGTGGCTCTGTTGGGTACTGGAAAGGACCAATTCTTAGTAGGCCAGTGCCTACTGAACCTGGGTGGCTGCACTTGCAAGAAATCTTTTACAGTTTGCATAGATTTAGCTTTGTCTTCCATCTTTTTCAAAACAACTTCTGCCTTACTACCAGACTGTCCTGCTGTAAAGGAGCATCCAACAATTTAGCTTTAACAGGATCAGGCAGATTTTGCTCCTTGAGCCAAACATGCCTTCTTATCACAGATCCAGTTACGGCGGACCTGCAAGAGGCCTCCAAGGAATCAAAACCACATTGCAAAGTATGCTTTCCAACTTGTTCAGCTGAATGCAATAAATCCTGTAACTCTATTTTCCACACAATCAGAAAACATAATTTTCTGTTTAAGTAAGCCAATGACATGCTGTTGATATTTAAGCATATGAAATTGACAGTTTAAAGCCCTGATTGCCAGGGTTGCAGACGTATAAACCTTCTTACCCCATCTATCCAACACCCTGGAGTCTCTATCTGAAGGGGTAGGATTTTTAGCAGTAGAAGCCTTAACACCCTTGGGACCCTGAGAAATTGTTTCAGGGTCAGCAGTAGGATTTTTGAAAAGAAACTTGTGGGAGTCAGGAACCCTGTAATATCTGTCTGGCTTACTAGGAGCAGGAGGCAGGGAATCAGAAGCCATGCTGGATTCTGAGAAAACATCATCAACAATGTCTAAAACATAAAAATATGGCCAAAGGCCTATGCTGAGGAAGAAGAAAATCCCTAAGCCTCTTTTTGGATTCTGAAAAATCCTGACTCTCCCAATGAAAATGTTCGGTTAAGGTATGCAAAGTTTCTCCAAAAAAAAATCCTCAGGAGGAGAAGCAGAAGGGATGGATTCTTCTGCATCAGAGTCCTCATAAGGGGGAATAGAAAATTCCTGATCAGAAGAAATAGAAACCTGATCTGAAGATTCATAATCAATGCCTTGCCTAGGCCTCTTAGCAGGAGGGGGTTGGGAACCCCTGATCAAGGTAATTAAATCCTCAGCCATTTTGATCATCTGTTTTTTAGGCATAGGGGCCTGAACACGTGGCTTATGCAACAGTTTTTTAGACACAGAAGTTGGTTTTGGCCTTGTTTTTGATGATGGCGTCGGTTTAATATACAAATCTTTAGGCCTGAAAACACCCTCAGAAGCCGGTGCCTGCTCAGCGGCTCCGGACCCATCCAAGGGAGAGACATCCACGGGTTCAATACTTGAAGAATCTCGCGACATACCAGACTCTGAATGGGTCTCGGTAGAGGCCTGCGAATCAAAAGTAACGGGCATCAGGGGCTGCGAAAGCGCCTCACTGAGTACTGGCGACTGGCTTAGGAGAAGCTTCGTTGTCGGTTTTGGACCTCGATGGTCTGCCTCTGTCTTTTTCTTTGCGTTTTTTTGTGAATTCCGGTAGTTGGATTGCTAACCGACGACATTTCAGGATAGTTAAATCTTGAGCCAAAGTATTTAGAAGCAAAAATATAGACGTTTAATAGTGCGTTGGTTAAATTTAGCACAAAACCGACAGCAAGGCACGTTGTGGTCAGGGCCTAGGCAAGGAATACAGTACAAATGAAAATCCTTATGAGGTATTTGCTTCCCACAAGTAATACAATTATTAACTTTTACTGACATCGGTAAGGAGGAAGAAAAAGTTTCCCCAACAGGGTACTTAGCTTTAGTTTAAAGACTTCGGTTCTGAAACTCGAAAACAAAAATTTCAGGAGTCGGACGACCGGCACCTGCGAACTGCTTCGGCTTCGGGCACCGCTCGGCAAGAAAGACTGATGAAAATGGCATCGGCTGCATGTTTTATACCCCTGACGACCTGACGTCATGGAAGAGGAGACAGCAACCGACGCAGGACCCAAGACTTTGTTATTCAGGCTGACTGAAGGCAACCTGCCAGCAGATTACCCAATTGTAATGACTGCAACAGTGAAACATGAAGAACATCAGGGGCTGACTTTGTGGGAACATGGGCAAAATTCTTGGCTAGGCTTATAAGAGCCTCTGGGCCAACAGTCTAATATCATCCTATGAATCTACTATAAAAATGGTGCAGTTGTATCCAGTGGCACAAAGCCCAGTTCACCAATTTCTGCAGATAGCTTCCATTAATACCAACTATAAGGGGGGCTGACTGCCTTAACCAACACATAGCTACTTTTAAATGACAAAAAGATTTAAAAGTGCGTGCTAGCCCTTACACAAACTGTATTAATAGAGAACAGTTTGCATATATGGTTGAAGTGAAATGGCTATCAGTTCTTAAAGTAACATAATTATTTCAGGACTAGAAACAGCAACATAAAACCAGGATTATCACTGCATAATAATGTGGAGGTGAATGGAGAGGTGTGCAGATAATACTGGTGCAATATATGGAATGAAACATGGGAGGAGGGCAAATGGAGAAAGGGTATTGGGTAACCTCTGGATATTATCGTCTGCACCCATGCATCAGTGGTTATATATTTAGCCAGGCTCTCCAGTGCAGGGGTAGTCAACCCCTGATTGCTTTCAGAGGTGGGCAATCGGATCTCCTTTCAGGAGTAGTGGAAGGGTTTCATAAAGAATGGTTCTCTGGAACCTTGGTTTTGCGGGCCTCCTCTGCCATGAGGGTGGCATCTTCCAGAATTGGTCCCCCCTCTGCCTCTGGGGGAACTCTTTCCGCATGTGTCATGATAAGACCTTTGTGATTTCTTGAACCATATTTTGCCACCACCTCTCTGACTCTTTGGATATGGTCTCTGCGGGTGGAAAAGCATATGCCCATGGCTGAAAGGGTCTTACCTTCCTTTTCACACCTGGATATCATACCACTGACCTTGAGACCAAAAAGGGATGTACAGTCAAATGGAGTGTTGATGAACGAAGACTTAAAAGCCTCAGGAAGGTCACAAAGGTGCATTCAGGCATGCCTCCTCATGAATATGCCTGAACAGGGCGCTCTGCTCATTCCCTCAGCTGCATGTGATATAAGCCTCATGGAAGAGTTAGCTATAGAATGCAGGGCTGCTAACTGGGAAGTAACGTTTTCTCGGACCGCTTCAGCTACAGCTCCCTCAAGGGTATCTGTGAACTCCTTGATCAGATCTTTCTGAAGTCTAGTAAACTGGGGAAGGTAATTCAGCGATCATAGGTCAAAGATCACTGAAGAGAAAACTCGCTTCATGCATCTATCCATCATCCTGGAATCCTTATTAGGGGGACGGATAATGGAACTTTCCTCTGAGAGTTCCTTCTTAGTAGCTGCCACCACGACCATGGCATCTACTGCAATCCCTTTTGTCCAAAACTTCTTGTCTTCTGGCACTGTAATTATTTTGTTTGCTCTCCTGGGAGTTGGTTCAATGGAGTCTGGTCTCTCCCACTCTCATCGAGAGATCAAATCTATGAGCTCGTCGACTGGCAGAATCACCCAGGAAGTAGATGGTCGGGATCTGAAGGTCGCCAGGCACACCGACTCCTCAGGCGAAGGACTGCTTCAAGACCTCCAAGATGTCCCTGAAGAAAACATCCTAAGGAGGTGACTGAAGGGATCCTTCTCACTCATTGAGGTTGGTGTCTTCTATGGCTGACTCTCTGGTGGAGTCCAAATGTTTCCTCTTACAAGACCTCTTCCGAGGGACCTCCTTAGTGGGATAACTCTGGGGAGGTATCATCAGAAGAGGCAGGGGTATCCTTACGGATATGTTGGGGCCTTAGGACCCGCTGTCTCTGTGGAATGTCAAGGTCAGAATGGGTGTGCAAGGGCTGTAGAAAGAAAGACTATGGATCCGAGGAGAGAGGTGTCTTCTTAGCTGCAGAGGCAGCTACTGCCCTCTCCAGAGCCCCAAAGACTGACTGCTCTTGAGCAGAGGACGACTCCAGATCCGACAGGCAAGGACTATGGACCAGAGTCCTCTCAAGATCCAAAGACAGCTCGCCCGAGGTCGAAGCCAGAGCCGAACTCACCTGTGTGGAAGCCCTGAGGTGCATCGACTGCTCATAAAGTCCCAGAGTCGAATGTACCCATGGCCCGAGAGGCTCACTATGGCTCCAAGAGCTCCCCGGCTCCGAAAATGATGACATCATCAGATCCAGCATTTCCTTGACATTTGTGTTTGGTTTTTTCCTTTTTAGTCCATCTCTCCTGGACTTTGAAGAGTTCAGTGTACACTTCTATGGTTGGTTTGATGTATCCACTGTCACATTTTGAGTGCCTTGTGAAAGGATAAAGGGTATTTTTTGATTCAGTCATGGGGACCGTTTACCTACTACCTGAATTCTCACTGAATGGCTAGAATAATTCACAATACTCTGTCAGAGGGTGCTAGTGTTTTAGACTCCAGTTTGCCAGGTACCAATATATTTTTCTCCTATACAGTTTCACTTGAGGAACCAAAAGTACGGAAGCTTACAGGTACCCCAGGGCTTTTAATATCTCCTTGGTTATCAAGCAGGTTCTGTTTACATTGGTGAAGATGGTATATAGCAGGGTGACCTGCTGTAATGCGGGGTACACATTGCTCTTTGCTGTGCACAACAAAGTTGTTTTTTTCTGTTAAGAGACACACTTGATTTATGGCACACAGAAATATCCAGGTTGTAAAACAACGAGCAAGGTTAAATACTCCCCCCCCCCCCCCCAGCGCCTCTTAAGAGGAGGTCAAACAAACAATTTTTTCCAGTATGTCTACATGGATATCCCTATAGCCAGACATGGGAAAATATGCAGCTATATATCTATTGACTATCCTGGGAGCACTCCAGGATTCAAAGTATGAAGGTGAGGTGCTGCCATCCTGCATGGCATCTTACAATTTTCATGTAGCCTCTGAAGACTGTTTTCACAGTATCATCAGTTACTCTTATCAGACTTCGTCATAAATTGTTTCAAAGCAGTCCAAGATGCAGCTCTCTTCATCATGATTTGGTAGAATGCTGAAGGTTGCAACCGCTCTGGATCCCTTTTTCTGTTCTCAGGCACACCATAGCTGATTTGCAGCATGATTCTTATAAAAGAAAGAACAGGACTTGGGGTTCCATTAAAAGCATTCTTGCTCCTGGCTGCAGGGGTTTAAAGTACAGTTCCAATGAGGTTATAAAAAATATCACCTTCAAACCCTCAAGGAATGGAAGAATGGCCACATATTTAGATGGATCCAGCCCCAGATCATCGATGCATCTCTTCTGGGCATCAGATACTTCTCTGGTTTCCCATTTGAAATGTGCCTTCATCTTTGATAAGTACCCTTAGACAAGATGTCCTCTGGGACAGAACCAGAGGACATGATGTTATCTATGTTAGTGTCAAACTAAGTGGGGAGAATTTTGTGAAGTATACGCAAAGTCATCTTCTTCTGGCTTGTATGACCAACTCCCAATAACTGAAAGACCTCTTTATCCTATTCTAAGGAGGAATCACCAAAACTGATGGCTGGCCCAAGTCTTGCCTGAAGATTTTACATTAAATACAATCATGTACACCAACTTACACATGGGCAGGAACCTAGTATGGACTCCCCTGCAGTCTAGTCAGAGGAAGGTGGGTGTCCTAGACTTGGAAACATGGATATTAGATTTTGCCATGGACACCTATGAGGGTCTTGGCATGTGAAGGGCCTCCTAGTCCTCCACCTTTGCTTGGCAGGTATCCTCTTATAACAAAGCTGATGCAATATAATAGAACTCATGCAACTCTATCCATCCCTTTGGACGTTACTAAATATGTGTCAGACCCAGATGCAAGTTGGGAGGCTTCAGGACTGAGCTGTACTGTCAAGGATTCAGCTCAGATGCTTCAGGATCTGACAACATGATGATCTCCGCAGGGAATTTCCTAAGGCCTCAGGTAAGGTTGGTGCCAGGGACTGCAGGAGTGTCTCACCAAGGTTTGGCATTTTTGGGCCTCCCTGTTTCCTGTCCTTCTCCTTAGGGCAATGGACCACAAGGTGACATCTGCAACAAGTGGATGCTGTCAGCTTGATGACATGGCAATGTGGAACAAGACCTCAAATATTTTCCTATCCAGGTAACACTGGAGCTCTATGTCCATTTGTCTTAGAATTTTTTTTTTTTCTTTTTAACTAAACCTAGTACAGATATCACAACGGGCAATATCCTGGTCTGTGATCAAACAGAAAAGATGTGCCATGTGAAAATCCTTGTGGGAAATGTCACCTGTACACCAGAGATTTTATCGATAGTGGAAATACCTTACTGTCCAATCACTAAGTAAGATATTAACAATGCAAAAGAATTAAAAACACAAAGAAACAGATCTACAGAAGGGTGCACAGCTCTACAATCTGGTTGACTGAACTAAAGTTACAGACAACAGACTTGATTCAAGAAAGCTCTAAATGCAGCATGAAATACCAGAAGATGCTGTCAATAGACACTGGCTTTGTACAGGCAGCATACTAATGTTCTAGCATAACAATATCCAGCCATCCACGAAGGCAAAGAGTATGCAGATTGGAAATTTGGGCCAGGCATCAAGCATTCTAAGGCAAGATGACTACAACAGCGACTTGCATGATAAACATAAAAAAAAAATCAGTAAAAAATATATAAACATGTACTCACTGGACTTCTAGGAAACTCAGCAGCAACAGCTGAATGGAACAGTCATTCAGAGAAAGAAGGGTAGCAAGTTCCCAAAAAGGAGGAATCCATCACAGATCAACTGAGATGGGAAAAAAAAAACAGTCCCCACACCAGATATTAACAGCTCTCAGCATGAGTTTGACTGTGAAAAGTCTTTAAAAGTACAATAAATCTTTCAGGAGGCTTGAGATGGAGAAGGGCCAATTCTGAGAGATAAACACTGGAGCAAAGCATCAAAGGATGTGTACTTATAACTGAAGCAATGATACTTGATGAAGGTATGAACCAATGACCAACTGTAAACAGTACAAATGTCCACTGATTCTTCTAGGACAAACACTGAAAGCAACCACACCTCCTGATGGTATGGTCTTTGAAGCCAACAATTTCTAGGTCCTTCGGTGGTAGCTGTCTGTTGTCCCTACTAAAGACAACTGCTTGTTTTACAGAAAAAAAAATGTCTGCAGTATTAAATGCCACACTCGGTCACCAGGGAATGAGATGGATAAGTCTTGTTAAATTACTTCTGTGATAGAAAAGAGGAAAGGCATACACAAACTTTTAGGATTTCCTTTAACTCATCCAGTGACAACTCACAAACTACAAATCACTGCAATGATTATTTTTTCTTGGTCTAGTTCCCGAAATGTTAAAAAGTTCTGCCCTGGCTGTGGTGGAGGCTTAGGTCCCTACACTCCCCCAAACGTATATGAGCAATCTCCAGGTTGCACAACACAGGAGGAAAGTGATGAAAATCAGACCATGAAAAACTCATTTTATTGAATGAGTTGTGGCTCTGATGAGTTTTGCCTCTGAGTCATAGGGCTTCTGAATTGTTGCCCTGATAAACCATGAACAGGAGGAAACCAAAGGTAGAACAGGTTGAATTTCAATGTCCCAGTCCTGGAAGATCTGTACCATACAAAAGTCCAAATCTTCAGCTCTAGGAGTAGCTCCAACTGCGGCTCAGTGTGTCTGGTAAAGTCACTTCTCTAAGAATGAGAACCACTGTAAAGGTTATGTCTCTCCAACCACATGATCAATGCCTCTCTGCAAAGCAGTGCAACCACATGTCCCACCCCACCCTCCATTTATTCACATACACCGCCACAGACTGGTTGTTCAAATGCAGGAAGGCTTGGAGCACAGTCTTGCCAAAGGCTTTAAAGTAAGAAAACTATCTGTAGACATAAACAGTGCACAAGGAGATACCAGAGGGCTATCCGCAGACATAATTCACGGAGATGCTATTCTTGTTTGGGGGTGGGGGGACTCTTTCCTGAACCAGGAAGGTGCCAAAGTAAGCACTCACTCTGCTAGGAAAATTCGCATCCTGAGAACACAGTCTGGGTTCTGCTGCAGGAAGAGAATACCCAGAAAAAGATTAGTGGGAAAGGTCCACTACCTCAGAGCTCAATGTCAAGGGTCTGACACCAGAAGATAATCTGGGTGAAATGATTTTTTTTAGATACCAACAGCTCATCACCCATCCCTCAGGACTGATAAAAGAAATGTCTTCATTCATGAAGGGAAAGGGCATGAAATACTGCCCCCAGTGGGCAAAAATAGCTATAATGCCACATTTAATTATGTCTTCAGGAGAAGAAGACCACAAGCTGATCTCAGAAAGTACTGTGCAAGAACTTACCATAACTTTAGATGTCTCTCTCTTCTACATACTACTGCATCCATAACACAAGGGAGTTTGCCATATAACATCTGAGTTGTATGTGTACATCTAAGGAGTGAAGCAGCCTTTCTGGGGGTTTTATGGAGACGGAAAAAAGGTTGGTAGCCTAGTTCAATGACAGTTCATTGATCGCTTTAAGCATGAAGGTTGGGCTGGTACGTAAACATATCCTGTCCTTGTGGAAAACAGTGAAAGGAGGAGAGGCCATATGGGTTTGAATTTCTGAAACCCTTCTGGCTAAAGTGATGGCCACCAACAGTATAGTTTTCCAAGTGTAATGTTGGAGGGAGCAGACTTTGGCTGGTTCAAAGGGTGGGAGAGTCGATTTTTCCAGAACAAAATTTAGATCCCAAGGAGGCGGAATGGGCTTCCTTGGGAGTCTGAGATGTAGTGCCCCTTTCAAGAAAAGTTTAACTTCTAACTTTGAAGCCAAAGGTGGTACCAGTGGCAGGCATGCTGAGATGGCAGACAAATGGGTTTTAATGGAGGAGTAGGATAGTCCAAACTTCATCAGATCACACAGGTAGGACAAGACCATTGGGGGCTCTGCCGACAGTGGTTGCAAGTAGTTTTTCTGACACCATACAGAAAATCACTTCCACTTAGACAGGTAAGATTTTCTGGTAGTTGGTTTCCTGGCCTCCTGCAAAACCTGAAGCACATCCTCTGCGTATAGGTGTCTGAAGGGAATCAGCACCCTATCACCCACAGTGTAAGATTCAGTGTGGACAGTTGGGGTGTAAGAGTGTTCCCTTCTCCTGTGTGAGTGGGTCCATTCGGTGGGGTAACTTGTGGTGATTGCCCTTGGCTCGATGTAGTAATAGGGAGAAACAATGCTGCCTTGGCCAATAGGGAGTCACCAGCAAGATTTGAGGTTGTCTTCTGAATTTTCAGTAGAACTCCTTGCACAAGAGGGAAGGGGGTAATGCATAAGTGTACATCCTCTTCCAAGGGAATAAGAGAGCATCCGTCCTCCATGCTTCTGGGTGTGGTGCCCTGAAGCAAAAGGTTGGAAGCTGTCTGTTCATGGGGGAGGCCAAGAGATCCACGTCTACAATACCCCATCAATGGACCAGGTCCAGAAACACGTCCCTGTTCAGCATCCACTCGTGAGACAGGGTCATGGCCCTGCTTAATGAGTCTACCATCACATTCTCTGCAGAAGGAATGTATACCGCTAGGAGGGGGATCTCTTTTTCCAGGGTGATTTCCCAAGCCTGCAGCACCAGCCTGCACAGGAAGTAGGACCTTGTCTCCCCTGTTTGTTGATGTACCACAGAACAGCGGTACTGTCTATTAGAAGCTGATCTTTGAAGATAATCAAGGTCAATATCAAGGCTCTCATTTCCTTGATATTGATGTGGTCTTTCTGTCGAGTGAGTGGCCATTTGTTCCTCACTCTCCATTCTCCTAAGGCTGCACCCCATCGTGTGTCTGAAGTATCTGTAAAGAGATCCTGGTTGGGGGCAGTGGTTGTAAGGGCATGCCAGCATTTGCCTGAATCTGGGTTATCCACCAGTTCAGTTCCCTGTCAACGCATGGAAGCATGGGGACCATGAAGTTTAGGGGATGGAGGTGTTGCTTCCAGACTGTTCTCAAGTACCAATGGAACTTCCTCATGTGAAGCCTTGCCAGAGTTACCATGGGGATGGTCGAGGCCATGAATCCTTGGATTCTGAGAAATTCCCTGGCTGAAATGGCTTTGAGAGGAAGTATTTCCTTGAAGTAAAAAGTGAGAATCACAATTTTTCTGAGGGAAGGCAGGCCATCATCTCCCCTGGCAGAATCAGACATCCCAGAAACACCTGATCCTGTGAGGGTATTAAGTATGATTTTTTTGATATTTATGATAAATCCCACATCTGTCAAGAGGGAGATGGTGAAGTTCAGGTGTTGTAAGGCCATAGTATTTGATGTAGCCTGAATGAGGATGTCATTGAGGTAGGGGAAAAGTTGTATTCCCTTTGTCCTGGCAAAGGCCATGACTGGAGCCAGACATTTTGTAAATACTCTTAGGGCTGTAGAGAGACCAAATGGTAAAGCACAGAACTGAAAGTGTGCAGAATCCAATGAGAAGCGGAGGAATTTTCTGAAGAGGGGATGGATTGAGATGTGTAAGTAGGCATCCTCTATGTCCAAGGATACTGAGAAGGTCTGTGGAAAGATCAGGGCAGAAGAATAGGTAGAGAGAGCATCCAAGAGGGAACCTGGAAGAAGATGTTGAGGTGTGATAGATCCAGGATTGGCCACCAGGGACTTTCCTTTCTGGGGACCAGGAAAATTCTGGAATAAAACCCCTTTCCTCTTGCCTGTGAAGAGACTTCCTGAATTGTTCTCTTAGCGAGAAGTTCCTGCAGGACTGGTGGGAAGAAGGGTAGTTGCTCTTGAGAGGGTTGAGGAATGCCTTTTGGAGTAGGTCTGGCCTCCCAAGTCATGAAGTATCCCTGTTTTATAATAGATAGGACCCAAGAGTCTTGGGTAATGTGCTTCCAAGTAGGGAGGGATAGTGAGAGGTGCATGGAAAGAGGGGTGTCTGGGTGAAGTGCCTGGTAGTCACAGGCTACCAGGATTTCCCTGAAAAGGCTGTTTGGAAGTAGGAGTGGTGGGAACAGACCTGGAAGGGGGCTGTTTCCTGTGGTCTTTACTGGCATTTTCCTAGCTGAGGTTCTCACAAAGGAGGTTTTAGCAGGGTAATTCCTTTGAAAATGTGGAACTGGGCAGACAAAAATATGTTTCAATTCCTGCAGTTCCTTGCCTTTAGAATGGAGGGCCTTGAAGACGTCAGCAGCAGCTGTACCAAACAAGTCTTTACTGCCTAGGGGGTGCGTCCGGGAGTTTAGACTTGATGTCATCAGGGAGGGGCTGCAATCTAAGCCAAGAGTATCTCCTGATGACAAATCCAGAGGTGGCAACCCTGGATGAAGCTTCTACGGCATCATAACTGCACCTGATAGACTGTTTGCTGACTTGAGTGCAGGAATTTAAAAAAGTGGATATTTTGGCCGTGGCTGAGGAATCGGGGAGCTCCTCCAATTGTTTGACCACATCTGCCATCAGATCCAAAGAGTATTTGGTCATGTGAGTCTGGTAGTTGATGGCTCTTAATGCTAAAGTGGCAGAGGTGTATACTTTTTTCCCCAAATGCTCAATCAGTCTGCTCTCTTTATCTGAGGGCAGTAGAGATGTGAAGGGAAGTAACTTTGAAGTTTTATCAACAGCCACAGTGATAACTGAAGGGTCTGTGGATGGGGCTTTGTACAGGAATTTAGCTTCATCAGGAACCTTATATAATCTATCTGGGCATTTGGGTGCAGGGGGCTGCGAATCAGGATTTTTTGAAGCAGCCAGGAAGGCAGGGTATACAGGGAGTACAGCACAGGGGCTAGGAGACCCCAACTGGGAGTAGTTCATAATATCTCTGTTGGGTCTCGGTGATCTGACTGCTGTCTCACTAAGAAAGTTTGCATTTGTGTAATAGTCTCTCTAAAGGTGAAGTCCTCTTCTGGGGAGCCTGTGCCGTTGGACTTCTCCTCTGGGGAGGCATATCCCAGAGGGGAAGCAATTCGAGAAGAATAAGTGAGAGATTGATCATCTAATGAATCCTCTTCTCCAGAGTAGATGTCAGGGGCAGGTCCCTTAGGGTAGAGGCCGAAGGGGCCTGGGCTGGAGCCGGGACATGATGAAAGGCCAGGAAGGCATTTAGAAGGCCTTGGGTGAAGGCCTGCAATCCGGTGGCTGTTAGACGGAAAGGGTAGTCGGCAGATAAGCAATAGGTTTAGTCTTCTGTTTTCACTTTTTATGCGACTCAGATGCTGAAGAACTGGAGATACAGGGAAGGGTAGGAGGGCCGGATGGCACTCCACAATATCTGAGGGTATATCGTCTCGCACTACAATCTGAGAGACCCCACGCAGACCCTCAGAGGTTATGAGCCTAGTTTCCCCCTCGGCGACTGAATCTGATGCCTGCGATTCCCTCCGGGACGTGACCTTGGGTGTTGTACCTGCAAAGGAAGATCTGAGGACTCTGGCTGAGACTCTGGGCCTTCACCAGCCTGTAGAGGTACGGCTGGAGTGGAGAATGCAGCAGTCGGTTCAGGCCTAGACTTTTTCACCTTTTTGACTGGAGGCTCGTCCGAGGAACCAGACGTCGGATCCATACCTGAAGCTAACTGTTTAAGTCTCTGATTCTCTAGGTAGAGTTTTAATGCTGCTAATCAGCTTCTAAGGGTTTTGGTGACGAAGGCCTGACAAATATTACAGGTAGTGTGGTAGTGTTCTTGGCCTAAGCAAAACAGGCAGAGATCATGCAAATCCTTATAGGGAATTTGCCTTCCACACCTACATTTGCCCTTTCTACCCGACATGAACCCAAAGCAGTGGCAAGCAAATAATAAAAAAAGCCTATGGGGTACTTTTATCTGAAGTTGGATGGTGCAAAATCACTTTCTCCGAAAGAGCGATGACTGGAGCTGGCAGTCACACAGGCAGCAGAAAAGTTCTGGGGAAGGTCCATGCTGACGGTCGCTTTATACCGGATGTCTGCAGGGAGACGTGGGACGTCATGCGCACCCTAGCGATAGCATTTAACTTTTGTATAATGGCCGGAAGTATGAGAGTTCACCAGAGGTAAACTCCTTTGTGTTATGGATACAGCAGCATATGAATAGGACATTAACCTTTTTTCTATATTATGGACAATACTGGGCCTGCAAACACAGGAGAGTCCAGGGGAAGTAGGTTATCAGAAATCTCCTGCCACAGGCACCAGGAAACCAGTAATCAAAGTAAGGGATCAAATGACGACCTCCTAATAAACCTCCACCTCCAAGGCTAGTACTTGGTATACATAATGGAACGGAACAGAACAGAAAGGCTAAACAACAACCTGGTACCGAAAATGACACCTACAATAAAGCAAACTGAAAGAAACTTTTATGATGACCTCAAAATCTAGTGTGGCAGAAGACATCCATCATATCCAATAAGACCATTCAAGCATTATGTGGAAAAGGGGGCACGTCTCTCTGAAGAGGCATGATCCAGAACTTGACACATCACATGTGCCTGCTGAAACTGCTGAGCTCCAAGACAGGGAAGGTACTCTGCTGTCCCCTTCAGAACTAAAAAGAGGAAAGTAAAATTCCTGGTCTCATTCTGTAAGAAAAACTGCATCTATGGTTACTTTTGGCAGTGAAGGGGGGGGGGGGGAGGAGCAGCCTGAAAAGATATGTGGAAACTGCCCGATTCCTGAACAATACATTTTTTAAAGGTACTGGGCCAAAGAGTTGGCAGACTGTGACTATCCATGATCAAACCTTTTTTTTTTGTTTTTATGAAACTGAGCCACCATGCACAAGTGTCAAAACTGAGAGTACTGGGTTGGCAGGGTCTGCAAACTAGTGGATTTGCTACGAAAAAATGGAATCTATGCTACCAATCGATCTACAGCAAAAGATAACTCCAAAGGTGCATGCTACACACAGCAGCTTGACCATGGGGGCTGCATTTCTTGCTATCCTCTTGCTGGTAGAAGATGGACATTTAACTTGACCCTCTGCAAGATGAGCTGGCAGCACATGAGGTAAAAGAGGCATCTTCAAGGGCAGACATGCCTTCGGAAAGGCATAACCAATGTCTAGCAAGTGACTACACTTTCTCCTGGATCTGTAGCACTGGCTGATCAGCAGAAGTTTCCTTTATAACAACAGACTCCATCAACCACTGAACTCTAGTGATTTCAAGCACACCCTGAAAATGCCGCTACCTTTTCTCTTACAGTGGTTAGGTTAAAATGCCAGCACTCATGACCATCCCTGACAATGTGGTTTTCATCTAGAAGACATCTTGCTACTAAACTGATGGTCACAGGAGGATTCAGAATGTTTTAGCTTTTTATGCATAAAATGCGGGAACTTTTTCAAGACAAACTTAAGTATACAAGAGCCACAATGAGCAAAAAAGAAATGGGGATTAAAGGGACTCTTCTACAGAGGTAAGGCATAGTTTCCTAACCTCATACACAATGCCATAACGTATCAGCAGAAAGCATCTACACTTCTGAAGATAGAAAAGGGTTGTGGACGGCAGAAGAGAAAATTCCAAGTTTACACACTGCAGAAAGTTACCAATGTCACACCATCCAGCATACCAAAAGACAAGACGTTCGGCCTTCACTTCACCTTGTTTCTATAAGAAATGAGGGTCTTCTTATGGTAATATGTAGTTCATCAGCTGCGACGTCTGATTTCAGATTTTTTTTTTCCTTACTAGCTTAGGGAGGTGCAAAAGAAGAATCTGGACACATGAGTTTGTTGTCTGATGCTGGTAAGAACAGAGTTCCAGATTTTGAAGACAATTTGAGCACAGGGATAGACCAGCACAATTGTGGGCTTTAGTTATCAGTATTACATTTCTACTTGTATTTCGTATTGTCACTACATACAATAAGGCAACAAAAATGATCTGGAGGGGTTGGGAGGGTGGCCTAATGGTTAAGGTGTTTGTCTTACAAACATATGTTGCACGGTTTGAGTCTCGCAAAGGATAACTGGCTAGGCTTAAAAAGGCTCGCAAGGGCAGTTAGCATAGTACTAATTTATCAACCTATAAAAGGAAGACTTTGCCCTTCCTTTTATGAAGCCAATAACAAATCTGCATGTGTGAATGAAGGGACACATTTCTAAGAAGGCTGATTTGAAAGACAAAGTTGACAAGTAAGCATTAGATGATGGGAAAAGTTCACACTATGGAGTTTAGTGAGCATGTTCATTTTAACGGTTAGACATCCAGGACTTGAATTTCATAAAAGCAAGAACATCCAGTCAGTGACTGATACATATTCAAAACTGGATACACCAGAAAAGTAACCGTTGCCATTATTCCTAAGGACCTGAAAGTCAACTACAGGGAACAGCGCCATTTATAGAAAACAGAGGCCTGAATTCAGTCACACAAGTGTTCAGTGTCAAATTTAATACAACAAAAGGAAAGCCAGCTTTGGAAGATTTCCAGTAATGACCAACTAGAAAAGCATTTCCCAATTATGGGAAGGAAAGTACAGCTGTGTAATTAAGCATACAGTAACAGTAGATATTCAAATAACCACTGTTACAATAGCCTTAGCTATATGGGATATATCCGGCATAGGACATAACAGCTGATAATATCCTGCATAAGATACAACAGCCAGCCAGCTTCCAAACCTTCAGGGCACTTTCCATGTACCCAAACCATTAGTCAGTTCAAGATGAGCTGACTGAAAAAACTGGTTTGGGCACAAAGCCCTGCAGAGCTTTCATGCAAACATAGGAAAGGGAGGCTGAGACCTGAAAGGGCACTGCTGAGAATCACAAAATTAATTAATTAATTAAATGTCCACACACTGGCATGCAAAACATACCAAAAACAAGGGAGATGGAGCTAGGGAGGGAGCAGCTACCACAACAGTGACCATTCAAACGTCTACAGTTTACTGTGTTTACTTACACAACTGTACTATGTTTAATCATAGTGATCATTGCTGCAATTACCTTAGCTATATTGATAGATTACTTTAACTACATTTGGGAGGTGGAAGGGGAATGGTCCTAACAAAGCCTGATTCTAGACCTAGAGAAGGAATCAAGCTTGTACTGCCTTGTAAATGTATGTAGAGAGGACATAGTTGCAGCTTTTAGAATACTTGCACACTCCAAACCTTTTCAAAAAGCCACAGATGAGAGAAAGGCACTGGTGGAGTGGGCTTTAACTGCGACTGGAATAGTTTTATTTTGATAAGAATAACAAAGGTTAATAGCCTGAGACAATCATTTAGAAATGATCTGTTTTGACACAGGTTATCCCTTACCTTCACAAGACACGAATAACTGATACGGAGATCTGAAAGAGGTAGCTCTGTCAAGATAGTACACCACAGTTGTCTGTGGGCATCCAAGGTATGCAGTATATTTTCTCCCTCATTTTTTAGATTCAGGGAAAAAAACAGGGAGATGGATAGCTTGGCTTAAAGTGCACTCGGATACCACTTGAGGTATAAAAGGAGGACTGGTTCTCAAAGAAATCCTGTTCCTGTGGAAAATGAGATAGGGCATGTACAACTTGGATACTTTTCTTGCTCGAGTCAGAGCAATTAATAAAAGAGTTTTCCATGTTAAGAATCTCAAGTCAGGTTAGTTGTTTCAAATGGTACCACAAATTTTCTTGGGAGGTTTCTTATGCAAAACCCCTTTCAAAAACATGATGTGAAAATGCACTGAAAGAAGAGGATCCATGGGTAGACATGCTAAAATGGCTGATAAGTGAACCCTGACTAAGTAGTAAGAAAGGCCAGAGGATAGTTAATCATATAAATACTATAAAACCAGTGAGCCTGAATGGGTGTTGGTTATGCTGTTGACAATTAGAAATCCTTTTCTATTTCCTGATATAAGATTTTCTAGTAGCAGACTTTCTTAACTCCAATAGTACCTGTGGCACATCCTCAGTAAACAGGTGCCTAAAGGGAATTAAGACCCTATTATCCAGGCAGTCAGTTGAAGTCGATGGGGGTTGGGGTGTTATCAAACATACCTGATCTTGTATGAATAGATCCATTCTGTAAAGAATCGTGGTAATTGCCCCTTCCTTGGTCATTGGAAGAAGGGTGCACCACTGCTCCCTAGGCCAGAAGGGAGTCACCACAATAATCTTGTGGGGATTCTTTATCAATCTTCAAATGTACCCTGGATACTAGTGGAAAGGATAGAAAAACAAACAGAGCATTCCTGTCAAAGGAAAGGAAAGAAAAAGGTATCTGTCTTCCAGACCTTCTTGTGTGGAATCCTGGAGCAGAATCTTGCCAGCTAACTGCTCAGACAGGCAACAAACAGGTCTACTTGAGGAACTCCCCACAGGTGGATCAAATATTGGAAGACCCCCTGATGTAGTTTCCATTTTTGAGGGTCTGCCCGTGCCCTGCTCAGCTTGTCTGACACAGTTTTGTTCTGAAAGAATGGAGGATGCTTACAGAGTGAGACTGTGCTGTAAGGCTAAATTCCAAGCTAACTTTTCTGCAAATGTAGTAAGACTTGGTACCTCCATTTCTTGATGTACCAAATGACTGTAGTACTGTCTGTAACAACTTAGAGAGTTTTAGGGGACCAAAGATAAGTGACAGAACTGAGTACCTTGATTATGGCAAGCATCTTTTTTATATTTATGTGCTTGCACCTGTCCTTGGAGTCCCACATACCTTGCACTTTTGTCTCTCCTGAAACTGCTCCCCAAGTCTGAGACATCTACGGTGACTGACTGCTTTGGGGAGAAGGGGAAACCTAGATGTAGGGAAAAAGTACAGTTTTGTACCTACCATAAATGTAGATGTTCGAAGATCCACATTGCTGCAGTCCTAACACTTGGGTAGTCCGCTGTCCCAGTCGGCCCGAATACCAAAGTATATGGCTGACGTCGGTCAAGGCGCATTAGTCTGACGTCAGGACGTCAGGGTACAAATGCGCATGACCGACGTCATATCCTCAGTCTTTTCTTGCCCCAGATGTCAGAAGACCCTAAAAAGATAAGGCTAAAACCAAAAAAACACCACACACTCCTGCACCAAATATATATATAATATATACAAATTTACAAGAGTATAACCTCACCCATACAACCACCCCTAAACACAGAGGGGAAGGAGGGAGGGTAAATTGGACTGCAGCAATGTGGATCTTGAACATCTACATTTATGGTAGGTACAAAACTGTACTATGTTCTTCATACCACATTGCTGCAGTCCTAACACTTGGGTAGAATCCCAAAGCAGAGGTAAGGGAGGCTGGCAAATCATAAGGAAGCAGGAGCTGACAACATGCCCTGCAAAATAGCCGTGGCAAAACCAGCCCTAGATTTAGAGTAGAGAGGAAGGTGGTAATGCTTAGAGAAAGTATGCACTGAACTCCAAGTAGCTGCCTCCAAAATATCCTTAGTTGCCACCCCCTTAGAAATGCTGTTGAAGTGGCAGTAGCCCTAGTGGAATGAGGCCTAATCCCAGCTGGAATCTCCTTGCCATGATGGGAATAACAAAATGCAATGCAAAACCCAATCCACTTAGAAATAGTTTGTTTTGACACAGGCTTGCCCTGAGAACTCAATGCAAAAGAAACAAACAACTGCTGAGACTGCCTAAAATCCTTAGTCCTGCTTAAATAATAACGCAACTGCCTGTGTACATCTAAAGTGTGCAAAATCTTTCCCCCTTATTTTGGGGATCTGCATAAAAGGTAGGCAAATGAATAGTTTGGTTTAAAGCCACACTAGAAACCACTTTAGGCATAAAGGAAGGATTAGTACGTAAAGATACCCTATCCTTATGAAAAATCAGGAAAGGCTCAACCGCCATAAGGGCCTGCAATTCAGACACCCTTCTTGCAGATGTAATGGCTAACAAAAAGCAGTCTTCCATGACAAATATTTCAATTCAGCAGTAGCTGCAGGCTCAAAAGGTTGTAGAGTGAGTTTCTCCAACACAAAATTGAGGTCCCAAGCAGGAGTAGGAGCTCACGTGGGGTCTTATATTCTTTGCCCCTCTAAGAAATTGCTTGAACAAGGGATGAGAAAACAATGGTGGGTCACAATCATAGTGAGCTGAAATTGCTGCAGCATGAATCTTAATGGAAGAGAAAGACAAACCTTTGTCCAATAACTCAGTAAGATATTGAAGAGCCACACTCAAATTTGGCTCAGAAACATCCAAATCCTTTGCTGCACACCAAAATAAAAATCTCTTCCATTTTCTGCATACACTTTCCTTGTACTAGGTCTTCTGGCTTCCATAATCACATCCAAAACTTGTTGAGGAAGCTGAGACCTGCTATGGTTCAAAACAGAATATGCCAAGCTGTTAGATGAAGAGAGTGAAGCTTGACATTGAGCAGATGCCCGTCCTTCTGAGACAATAGGTGTGGAATCAAAGGTAAGGGCCATGGAGGCTTCCTTACCAGACTCCTCAGTAATGGGTACCAGTGCTGCCGAGGCCAATCTGGAGCTATTAAAATCATCCTTGGCTTGTCTTGTCTGACCTTTAGAAGTACCTTTGGGAGGAGAGGCAGAGGTGGAAAGGCATACACATGAAGATTTGTCCAACTGAAAGAAAGAGCATCCACTTTCCAGGTTGTGTGATGAAACCTTTTCGTGCAAAACTGTGGCAGCTGGTGGTTTAGTGGAGAAGCGAACAGATCTATGTCTGGAGTTCCCCATGACACTGTCAATGTCTGAAATACATGAAGATCCAGTTTCCACTCGTGGGGATCCATGATTTGCCTGCTTAACACATCTGCTAAGGAGTTCTGTGCTTCTGGCAGAAACCTTGCTTAAAGATTCAGCTGCAAGCTTAACGCAGTCTCCCACAAAATCATTGCTTGCCTGCATAGAGGATAAGAATGTGTTCCCCCTTGTTTGTTGATGTACCACATGACAGTTGTGTTGTCTGTTAGAATCAACACCTGCCCTGGAAGAAGTAAATCCTTGAAAGCCAGTAATGCAAACTGGACTGCTAACATCTCCTTCATGTTGATATGTAGATGCTGCAGTCTGGCAGGCCACTTGTCTTGTATCCACTTTCCATTCAGATGAGCTCCCAAGCTGTGTCTGAGGCATCTGTCGTTAGAATCTGACTCGCCTCTGGCCGGGTCACAGAGAGTCCCTTGTTTAGGTGACATTCCTGAGCCCACCACAAAAATTCCTTTTGAATGCAAGGTATTATTTGAATGGCAGTGTCCAAATCCTGGCAGTGCTGTGTCCATACATTTTTGAGATACCATTGTAGCTTCCTCATATGCAGTTTGGCATTGGGAAGTACCAGAATACAAGATGCCATGAACCCTAAGGCTTGAAGGACTGTCCTTGCAGTCAGCCCGGACTGATGAGATAGTTGATGGAAGTAAAGAGAAAGATTCTTTTGTTTGTCCAGGGTTAAAAAGGCCATCTGGGTTGCTGTATTCAGTCTCACACCCAGAAAGCATGTCTTGAGAGGGTACTAGACTGGACTTTATTTCGTTCACAGAATACCCTAGGCATCTTAGCACTGCTATCACATATTCCAAATGCTGAAGAAGCACGTCCCTTCCTTGAGCCAGAATCAGGCAATCGTCCAAATAAGGATAGATTTGTATTCCTTTTAGCCTGAAGAAAGCTATCACTGGAGCCAGAACCTTTGTGAATACTCTGGGCGCAGTAGATAAGCCAAAGGGCAATGCAGAGAACTGATAATGAGAATTCCCAGCTCGAAAACGCAGATACTTCCTGCAAATTAGTCTGATAGGAACATGAAGGTAAGCTTCCTTGAGATCCAAAGTTACCATCCAGTGATCTTTGCCCAGCAGAGGTAAAAGCTGTTGTAACGTCAACATTTTGAACTTGGGAATGTCCAGATAAGTGTTGAGGATAGACAGATCCAAAATTGGTCTCCACGTGTTCCCCTTTTTGGTACTAGGAACAGGCGAGAATAAAATCCTAGGCCCCTTTCTGGCACAGGAACCGCTGAATGGCCCCTATTTGGAGCAACAGAGAAATTTGCTTGTGAGCCTCTTTCCTTTGCTGAGGAGGAATGTCTGGCATGCCTTTGAAAGGAGGCAAGGTATGGAAATAAAACCTGTAACCGTGGTGAATGATATCCAATACCCATCTGTCTTGGGTAATTAAACTCCAGTTTTCTTTGAAAAGTGCCAACCTTCCTCCCAAAGGTGCTGCCAGACGAGAAGATTCTGGCAGCTGAAAAGGCAGGTCATTGTGTCTGTTTACGAAAGGACTGACCCCTGCCCTCACCAGAAGACTGAGCAGGTGAACTCCTGTTCTAGGCCTAAAAGAACCTTGAGCTCTGCCTCTACCACGCCTAGACCTACCCCTAGACTGGGAATCATAAGCAGGATATGTCCACCCCTTGGTAGGCCAATTTCTACTAAACTTGGAGGCTGAACCTGCAAAAATCTTTAACAGTCTGCATAGACTTAGCCTTGTCTTCCATTTTCTTTAGAACTGCTTCCACAGGCGAACCAAACAACACATCAGATTGTAAAGGAGCATCTAAAATCCTTGTTTTCACATGCTCAGCTAAATTCTGATCCCTCAACCAGGCGTGCCTGCGAAGAACGAACCAGTGGCAGCCACCCTCGAAGAGGCCTGCACAGCATCAAAACCACATTGCAAAGAATGCTTACCCACCTGTTCAGAAACATGAACTAAATCCTGCAACTCTTTACACTCAATACCTTCCGCCAAAGCATCTACCTTAGACTTTAATTGTGAAAGGAGATAATTTTGGTATTTCAACATGTGAAACTGGCAATTCAAAGCTCTCATGGCCAAAGTGGAAGAAGTATACACTTTCTTTCCCCATCTATCCAAAGCCCTAGCCTCTTTATCTGGAGGAACAGGATTTTTAACAACAGAAGCCTTAACACCTTTAGGCCCCTGTGAAACAGTTTCTGGGTCTGCCCTAGGACTCTTAAAAGATACTTATGAGCTTCAGGCACCCTATAATATCTATCCGGTTTAACTGGAGCAGGAGGCAAAGAGTCAGGGTTCAGAGAAGCCTCTGCAAAAACATCCTCTACCACATCTAGAACAGGAGGTATAGCTAAAGGCCTATGCTGGGGTAGAAACAAAATTCCCTAAGCCTTTTCCTGGAATCAGAAAAATCCTGACCTTCCCATTTAAAATGCTCCCTCATGGAATGAAGAGTCTCTGAAAATGAAAAATCCTCAGGAGGAGAAGCAGAAGGAGTAGAATCATCTACATCAGAATCAGAGTAAGGGGAATACTCCTGCAAGTCTTCAGTCAAGACTCAGAAGCATCCGAACACTGCTCAAAACTCCCAAGCTCAGGTTCCACCCTAGGCCTCTTATCAGGAGGGGGCATAGAACCTCTAATCATTGTAATTAAATCTTCTGCCATCTTAAGCATATGCTTCTTAGGTACAGACCCTGAAGAACTAGGGTAACTCCTGAAACAAAACCTGGCCTGCCCCTGGGAGAAGCCTTGGAAACAGCAGGGGAGGGCCTAACCACCTTAGGAAGGGGAGGAAGAACAGCTACCTGAGAAGCCCCTTCCGCCTGGCCTACCTCCTGAGAGGTCACATCTTGCAGTAATAAAGTCTCTCCCTGGGATTCCAAAGAAATTTCTGGCTGAACCCCTGGCTCCACCGAGCCCTCTAAAGAACCGACGTCCGGGAAGGACGGTTCTTCCAGCCTAGGCTTTGCTGTTTTGTCCTTGCGCTTTTTTGACGAAGCGGGCGTCGGAGCATCCGGCGGCATTTTATAATTACACCGCTTCCCAAAAACTAACCTGGCACAATCTAATCTTCTCTTTATAGTGCGTTTGTTAAATCTAGCACAAGAGCGACAGCCAACAACGCCGTGCTCAGGCCCTAAGCAAGGTATACACAAGGTATGGTAATCCCTATGAGGTATCTGTTTCCCACAAGAAATACAGTTATTCACTTTTTCTGACATCCGTAAAATACTGAGGCAAGAAAACCAAAATAATCCCCAACGGGTACTTAGCCAACTTGGATTCGGTCTGAAACTCCGACTTCGGAAAATCTCAGAACGCCAACCTGCACTTGCAAAACTGCTTCTGCATCGGACCATGCGGCAAAAAAGACTGAGGATATGACGTCGGTCATGCGCATTTGTACCCTGACGTCCTGACGTCAGACTAATGCGCCTTGACCGACGTCAGCCATATACTTTGGTATTCGGGCCGACTGGGACAGCGGACTACCCAAGTGTTAGGACTGCAGCAATGTGGTATGAAGAACATCAAAAGTTATGTACTCACCATAACAATGCGTCTGTGTTGTGTTTACATCCTTCCTCAAACAATGGGTCTCAGATACAATCTTGGATCAGACTTTGGCCACTTCTACAGACTTTGGCTCCAAAGCTCGAGCTCCTCCCCTTACCCATAATCCTCCTCTTTAACATGAATTACCTCAGATCGAGTTTACTCTCTATTCAGCCTATAATACTGCCCATAGCACAATTCTAGGTAGACTACAAGGAAGAAATAAAGAGAATAAAAGATTGCAGCTCATCTCAAGTCAGGCAACATAACAAACACCAGTTCGAACAAGGAGACTAAAAAGCAAAAACTTCCAAGTAAGAAGGGGGTTGGAAGGCAGTAGGTTGAGGAAGGATGAAAACAGACAACACAGATGCATTATTAAGGTTAGTACATAACTTTCAGATCTGATGTTGTCTTTTTCATCCATTCCACAATCGAGGAGGCAGAGTCCCCAGCCAGAAACCCCCCAGGGCAGTCCTTCAAGGAAGGATATTTTAGAGTTCGGCGGAGCCAAATGCTGCCCTATTTTTAGACAAGGTGTCCAATTTGTAGTGAACAATGAAGGTATGAGTATAATACCAACAGGCAGCTAAACAAATATCCTCTATGGAAGCTCTGGGACAGAAAGCAGAATGAAACTTAGGAAGTTTAGGGAGTGTCAATCCTTTCTTCTTAAAAACCAGAGAAATGAGCCATCTAGCTAAAGTCACCCTTGAAACAGACTTGCCCAACATGGCTTTGAAAAAGGAAATAAACAGTAAGCCTTTTTTTCTGAAATCTTTTGTTCAGTGGAGACAGAACCTAAGCTGTCTGTGAACATCTAAATGGTGCAGCATGTATGGAAAAATTTGGAAAGAAAGCAATATTGGTGAATGACCGATTTACAGCTCTTTCTGAACCCACCCCTTTGTATAAAGGGAAGACTGAGATGGAGACAATCTGTCCTTGTGAAATATCAGATATGGTATCTTAGAAGAGACAACCTTGAGTTCTGATACCCATCTGGTAGATGAGATTGCAAGGGTCCATATGACTACATCGACAAGTCATAACATCGACAGTCAGTACACCGACACGAAATCACCGACAGATTAAATAACCGAAATCCCACTTCACCGACATTCACAAGTTCGACAACAAAGCAGTCAGGTAGGTGAAGTGTGCGTTAGTGTCGGAGCTTGGGCTAGGGGTGGGTAAGTGAGTTAGGGTTAGGGTGCAGGTAGGTGAAGTGTGCGTTAGTGTCGGAGCTTGGGCTAGGGGTGGGTAAGTGAGTTAGGGTTAGGGTGCAGGTAGGTGAAGTGTGCGTTAGTGTCGGAGCTTGGGCTAGGGGTGGGTAAGTGAGTTAAGGTTAGGGTGCAAGTAGGTGAAGTGTGCGTTAGTGTCGGAGCTTGGGCTAGGGCTGGGTAAGTGAGTTAGGGTTAGGGTGCAGGTAGGTGAAGTGTGCGATAGTGTCGGACCTTAGGGTTAGGGTTTGGGTCAGGGCTAGTGTGTATGCTATGTAGTGTAGTGTGTTGAAGTAGACCCGGTTTAGTATGTGTAGGAGTTTTGTGCAGTGGTTAGGGGCATTTACTTAGTGACTGCTTCGTTGTCGAACTTGTGAATGTCGGTGAAGTGGGATTTCGGTTATTTAATCGGTCGGTGATTTCGTGTCGTGTGTACTGACTGTCGATGTTATGACTTGTCGATGTAGTCATATGGATCCGATTGCAATCAGGCAAACAGTTTTCCAAGACAAAAACTTTTAAGTCCAGCTTGGCAGCTGGTTCAAAGGGGAATGGAGTCAGGGCTTGAAGTATTGTTAAATGTCATGGAGGAGTAGGATCCTTAATAGTGATTCAGACTAAAATGGTATCTTTCAGAAAGGCATTACATAATCTACATGAAGCCAGGGATTAATGGTTATGTTCTACATGAAATTTTGAGATGGTTGCAGGTTGGATCTTTATAGTAGAATGACCATTTCCATTGTTGAATACGGAAGCAAGAAATTCTAGGAGACATAAAAAAAGGTGTTAAAAAAGGATCTAATTGTCTCTGGACAGCTCAAAGAGAACCTTTTCCATTCACTGTGCCTTCCTAGCAGGATCCTTCTGAGAGGCTACGAGGATGTGTTGAACCTGGGAAGAAAATCTGGACTGTCTAGTCAGCACTGAAAGTGGAGAAACCATGTGGTCAATTAGAAGGTCTGAATGTCTGGATGAATCATCCCTGATGGATGAGACAGGACAGCCCAAGTCAAATCAAACACCCAAGGAGGGTGCACTAGATGAGGCCACAGGAAGGGAACCCTTACTTGTCAAGGCCAGAACGGAGCACTGAGGATTCTTCTGCTCTTTTAGCGAGATGCTTTCTGAAGAAATTTGGGAATTACAGGTGTAAGAAGAAATGCATATAGGAACCCAGGGGGCCCATTGTGAATTAGACAGCCTCTCTGTGACTTCCCGTCAGGATGGATCACAGCAAAGTACCTACTGTACTTGGAGTTGAGTGGAGAAGTGAAGAGATCACAGCATAAATAGCCCCACTGATGAAAAATTCTTTCACTACTAAAGGGTTGAGAGACCACTTGTGAGGGAGTAAGATGGACCTGCTCAATTTGTCTGCTAACTTGTTGGACTTCCCCAGGACATGTGTTGCCAAAAAGAAGCAACCAGAAGAGATTGGCCACTACAAAACTTTCAAAGCCTCTCGACATAGGGGATATGATCTTGTTTCCCCACTGCCTGATGATGTACAAGACTACTGACATATTGTCTGTCTGGATGGCAAACAACTAGAAGGAGAGCATCTTGAAACACCTGCAACACTAATAAGACTGCTTTCATTTCCAGTACACTGAGGAGGAGAGTCCCTCCAACTGTGACCAAGTTCCTTAAACCATCCTTCCCAAATAATGCCCACCACCCTAGTTGGGAGGTGTCCATATTCACTATGGCTGTGGGTGGTGGAAGAATAAAAGAGAGGCCCTAAGAAACTTCTGTATCAGTGCAGATAAGGGGTGTCATCTTACTGACCAATGCACTACAAGTGTCCATTCCAATACTCTAAGATAACACCTTGCTAGAGGACAGCAGCAGGTACAGAAAAAGAAAAACTGCTGCCCAAACAGAATTATGGAAGCTGCCATAGATCAAATGAGTTGCAATACCAACCTTGCTGGCAGGGAAGGAAGAGAGAGGATGTGAGATGCTGGGCTCTAAGTTGGACAGATCCTGGAGCGATAGTATTGGCATTGGATCCGGGGGGGGGGGTGTTGGGTCTTTTTGGCTCTCACGAGCTTTAGTAGTACGTAATCCATAGATGTTCTCGATAGAAATACTGAAGAAGTTGCCATGGACCTAGATGAATGGGCTCTTAAAGGTTTTATTAAGGTTAAATCCACTTGTTGTAAATAAATGAAATGCAATCCATCAGCCATCTGGCTAGGGTTACCTCTGCAACTGGTTTGCCCAATTCAGAGTCTACAAAAGACACAAATAATTGATCTGTCTTTATAATTTCTTTTATTCTCTGTAAGTAAAAAAGTACAGTTTTGTACCTACCATAAATGTAGATGTTCGAGTGCTCATACAGCTGCAGTCATTACAGATGGGTTATCCTGCCGTCAGGCGGGTCCTCGGTCGGCCTAATTCCAAAGTCTAGGTCCGGCGTCGGTTGTCGTCGCTTCCCTGATGTCAGTGCGGCAGGGGTACAAAAGAGGCAGCCAACGCCATTTTCTTCAGTTTTTCTTGCCCCAGATGTCAGGTGCCCCCAGAAGGAAGGCAAAACAAAGTTATGCAAACATGCAATATAGAATAATCAAAAAACAGTAGTTGCAAGCAAATACACCATAAGAGAATACCCCAAAAAGGTTGTATGATAAGGTGTTTGTCATAAGGCCTGTCCTAAGAGGGGACGGAGGGGGGGTAACCTGGACTGCAGCTGTATGAGCACTCGAACATCTACATTTATGGTAGGTACAAAACTGTACTATGTTCATCGTGCATACAGCTGCAGTCATTACAGATGGGAAGAATCCCAAAGCTAAGTAAGGGTGGTAGGCACTAAGTGGGGCTAGGAGGAGCGAGGATGCCCTGCAAGACTGCTGTGGTAAAACCCACTCTAGATTTAGAGTATAGTGGAAGGTGATAGTGCTTGGAGAAAGTGTGCACTGAACTCCAAGTGGCTGCTTCCAAAATGTTCTTGGTAGGGGCCCCCCTGAGGAAGGCTGCAGAGGTAGCTGTGGCCCTGGTGAAGTGGGATCTGATGCATGCAGGCACAGTTTTTCCATGAAATGAGTAACAAAAGCGTATGCAATGGGCTATCCATTTTGAAATTGTCCGTTTGGAAATGGCCTTTCCTTGAGCACCTGTAGCATAGGACACAAAGAGTTGCTCGGATTTCCTGAATGGCTTTGTCCTGTCTAAATAATAACAAAGTTGTCTGTGAATGTCCAAGGAATGTAGTAGTCTTTCCCCTTTGTTTTGTGGATTTGGAATAAAAGGTAGGTAAAGTGGATAGTCTGATTCAAAGCTACACTGGATACTACCTTTGGCATAAAGGTAGGGTTGGTTCGTAAGGAAACTGTCCTGATGGAAAATGATGAATGGTTGCACAGCCATGAGGGCCTGTAGCTCCGAAACCCTGCGTGCTGAGGTGATAGCCAGAAGAAAGGCTGTTTTCCATGACAAGTACTGTAGTTCTGTTGAAGAAGCTGGCTCAAAGGGAGGAAGGGTCAGCTTTTCCAATACAAAGTTGAGGTCCCAAGCAGGGACTGGTGGTTTCCTTGGGGGTTTTATATTTTTTGCCCCTCTGAGGAACTGCCTTAAGAGAGGATGTGAGAATAAAGGAGGATCTGTGTTGTATTGTGCAGAAATGGCTGAAGCGTGGATCTTGATGGAGGAGAAGGAAAGTCCACTATTTAACATCTCAGCTAGGTACTGTAAAAGTTGAGGTATATTTATTACCCAAGGATTCTGGCCCTTTTCTTGATTCCAGGCACAAAATCGTTTCCATTTGGTGGAGTAGGCTTTTCTAGTAGAAGGTCTTCTGGCCTCCAAGATGACATCCTGCACCTCCTTAGAGAGGAGAGTCTGTTGGGAAATCAAGGAATTCTCCATGCAGCTAGATTTAGGGTTTTGAGCTGGCTGTGAAGAGTTTTGTAGTTGTGCTGGGACAACAGAAGAGGGACTAGAGGTAGGACCCATGGTGGGGAATGTGTCAGGCTCTTCAGGAGTGGATACCAGTGTTGTCTTGGCCAGTCTGGAGCAATGAGAATCATTTGCGGCCTCTCTTCTCTGGCTTTTAATAGAACTTTGGGCAGTAGAGGAAGAGGCGGGAAGGCATAAACTGTCAATGTTGTCCAATTGAAAGAGAGTGCGTCCACTTTCCAGGCCTGTGGATGATAGGTCCTTGAACAAAATTTTTTCAACTGGTAATTTTTGTGGGTAGCAAATAGATCTATGTCTGGCTGTCCCCATGCCTGAGTTATCTTGGTGAAAACTTGAGGATGCAACTTCCATTCGTGTGGATCTGTCATATTTCTGCTTAGGTTGTCTGCCAGTGTGTTTTCCTTCCCTGGCAGGAATTGTGCCTGTAGTTGAATTTGCAATTCCAGTGCTGTGTTCCATAGGGTCATGGCTTGCCTGCACAGGGGGTATGAATGAGTTCCCCCCTGTTTGTTTATGTACCACATCACTGTGGTGTTGTCTGTCCTTATCAATAGCTGGCCTGGATGCAGTAGGTCTTTGAAGGTCATAATAGCATTTTGCACGGCTAGCATTTCCTTTTGGTTGATGTGTAGGTGCTTCTCTTTTTGGGACCATTTTCCCTGAATCCACTGATCTGCCATGTGTGCTCCCCAGGTGTAGTCTGAGGTGTCTGTTGTGATGATTTGAGTTGCTTGAGGTACACAGAAAGGGAGACCTGTGTTTCTTTGGCATGCTTGAGCCCACCACAAAAATTCCTTTTGAAGGCATGGAATGAGTGGTATAATTGTTTCCAAGCTGTGGCTGAGTTGAGACCATAAGTTTTTTAGGTACCATTGAAGCTTCCTCATATGCAGCTTTGCACATGGGATTAGTAGGATGCAAGATGCCATGAATCCCAGAGCCTGCAGGACTTTCCTTGCAGTTAGCCTGGTGAAAGTTGCCATTTTGCTGAAGTATTGAGGCAGTTGCCCTTGTTTGTCTGGCGTGAGGTAGACCATCTGGGTGGTTGTATTCAAGCTGGCACCCAGGAAAATTATTTGTTGAGAGGGTATTAGTTTTGATTTCTTTTTGTTGACTGTGTATCCCAGGAAGTTTAACAGTTTTATTACAAATGCCAGGTGCTGCAATAGTATGTCCTTGCTGTCCGCTTGGATCAGGCAGTCGTCCAGATATGGGTAGATTTGTATTCCTTGTAGTCTGCAGAAGGCAATTACTGATGCCAGTCATTTCATAAACACTCTGGGCGCAGTAGATAAGCCAAAGGGCAATGCAGAGAATTGGTAATGGGTTGATCCTGCAAGAAATCTGAGGTATCTTCTGCAATCTTGTCTGATAGGGACATGCAGGTATGCCTCCTTGAGGTCCAATGTTACCAGCCAAGACTCCTTGCCCAGCATGGGAAGAAGCTGCTGTAATGTGAGCATCTTGAATTTTGGCACCTGTAGATATGTGTTTAGGATGGATAGGTCTAAGATAGGTCTCCAATCTTTGTCTTTCCTTGGTACCAGGAATAGTCTGGAATAAAACCCTGGACCTTGTTCTTTTGCAGGTACCTGTTGAATCGTTTTCATGTCCATGAGAGCAGAAATTTGTTTTTGTGCCTCTGCCCTTTGATTTTGTGGCAGGTTTGGCATGCCTCTCATTTTTGGAAGGGTGTGAAAGTGGAACCTGTAGCCTCTGTCTATAATGTCCAGAATCCATTTGTCTTTTGTAACAATATGCCAATTTTTTGAGAATAATGCCAGTTTTCCGCCCAAAGGTGCTGCCATTAAAGCTTTGCTTGGCAGGTGTAGGGGGAAGTCATTGTGTCTGTTTTCTAAATTACTGTGATCTATCTTCTCCACCTCTTGGGGTTGGTGCTTGCCACTGTCTGGCTCTGTAAGATCCTTGAGGTTGCCCTCTACCCCTTGGGCGTCTGTATCTGCCCCTTTGAGGTCTGTCCGTGGCTGGAAAGGACCAATTTTTTGAAGGCCAGTTTCTGCTGAAACATGGAGGTTGTACCTGCAGGAAATCTTCCACTGTCTGAATTGATTTCACTTTTTCCTCCATTTTCTTTAGTACCTCTTCAGCTTTAACACCAAACAATACATCCTTTTGAAGAGGTGCATCTAATAGTTTAGCTTTGACATGATCTGGTAGGGTTTGCTCTTTGAGCCAAGCATGCCTACGTATAACAGACCCCGTAACAGCAGCTCTACATGAGGCCTCTAAGGCATCAAAACCACACTGCAAGGTATGTTTACCCACTTGCTCTGCACCATGCAACAAATCCTGCAACTCTTTCAAATCTGGTTGTTCTGGTTGTGTCATTTTGCTTTTCAGCTGAGATAACAAAAACTGTTGATACTTTAACATATGGAATTGACAGTTTAATGCCCTCATGGTTAAAGTGGCCGAGGTATACACCTTTTTCTCCCACCTTTCTAATGCTCTGGAATCTCTCTCTGAAGGTAATGGGTTTTTAGCAGTAGAGGCCTTAATTCCCTTGGGACCCTGTGAAATAGTTTCTGGGTCAGCAGTATGGCTTTTATATAGGAACTGGTGAGAATCAGGAACCCGGTAATACCGGTCTGGTTTAACAGGATCTGGAGGTAAAGAATCTGGATTAAGGCTGGCTTCTGTGTACACATCATCCAAAATATCTAAAACAGGAGGGATAGCCAGGGGCCTATGCTGGGGGAGCAGTAGAAATTCCCTGAGCCTTTTCTTGGAATCTGAGTAATCTTGGCCTTCCCAGTGAAAGTGTTCCCTCAATGTATGCAGGGTTTCCCCAAAAGAGTAGTCCTCAGGGGAGACAGGGAATAGACTCCTCAGCATCAGAGTCTTCAAAGGGAATAGGCGTAATCCTGGTCCTCAGAGTGTTCTGAGGTAATAGAAGCTTGATCTGAGGAAGGGTAGTCTTCCTCTAATCTGGGTCTTTTGTCAGAGGGGGGTTGAGAACCCCTGATAAGAGTAATCAAATCCTCAGCCATTTTAAGCATCTGCTTTTTAGGCATGGGGCCTTGAGAGGAGGTCTGAGGACCCTGTTTTTTGGTTTTCATGGCTGCTTTAGATTTAGTGAAAGATTTAATAGAGAAGGAGGAAGGCCTGAAGACACCTTGAGAAATGGAAGGCCTGTCTAAATTCTGAGTTTCCCCGCCAAGAGTGGCGTCGGTATCTGCAGTAGGAATGGGGACCGAGGAGCCTGCATCCTCGGGTACTGTAGTCACCGGTAATGTAGTGTCAACGGTACTCAGGGGCTGCGTAGGCGCCTCGCTGGGGACTGGAGAACCGGTAGTCGGCCTAAGCGTGGTCTCAGTAGTCGGTGCGGACCTCGGATGTCGGTCCTTATCTTTGTGTCTTTTGCTCAAAACTGGAGTCGGAGTATCCGACGACATGATATAATTACATTTTTTGCCAAAATAATGAAGGGCGAACTCCGCCCGGCGCTTAATATTGCGCTTGTTGAATCAAGCACAAAAACGGCAGGCCGAGATGTCGTGGTCTGGGCCTAAGCAAGGTATACAGAAAGAGTGGAAATCCTTATACGGTATTTGCTTCCCACATGAAATGCAATTATTAACTTTGTCTGACATCGGTCTGAGGCAAGAAAAGTTTCTAACGGGTACTTAGCTTTCAAGAAGACTTCGGCTGAAATACTTTTGTAAATCTCAGGAGCTGGCCGACCGGCACTTGCGAACTGCTTCTGCTTCGGGCACCGCGCGGCAAGAAAGACTGAAGAAAATGGCGTCGGCTGCCTCTTTTGTACCCCTGCCGCACTGACGTCAGGGAAGAAGCGACGACAACAGACGCCGGACCTAGACTTTGGAATTCGGCCGACCGAGGACCCGCCTGATGGCAGGATAACCCATCTGTAATGACTGCAGCTGTATGCACGATGAACATCGTAATTATCTGTGAAAATCTAATAAATCCTACATATATTCGCCTTTGGTAACAAATTTAGGAAAGAAAACTGGCAAATTAATAGACGATTGATACTGGATTCTGACACCACCTTTGGAAGGAAAGAAGTGCTGGTACGTAAAGTGATGTTATCTTTATGTTGAGAGGTTTAGAAAACAATGCTTTGTTCTGAAATTCTTCTTGAGGAAGTGATGGCCACTAGAAAGACAGTTTTCCAGGTCAGGAACTTAAGACTGCATTTTGCTGCTGGTTAAAAAGGGGAATGAGTCAAGGCCTGCAGTACCAAGTGTAAATCCCATGGTGGAATAAGATCTCTATATGGGAGTCTCAAGAGGGGTATGCCTCTCAAAAATGCTTTACAAAGCTTACATGAGGCCACAGACAAATTTTCAAATCCAATATGAAAATTAGAGACTGCTGCTAAATTAACTTTAACTGTTGAGGAACTAGCTCCCTCATTAGAAACTGTTGCTAAGAATTCTAGTATACTTTGCACAGGAGCTCAGAGGTGGTCAATGTGCTTTTGTTGCACTCAGTAAACAAACCTTTTCCATTTAATTGTGCAAAGTTTTCTTCTAGAAGGCTTATGGGAAGGCAAAAGAATATGATGGAAAGAAAAAGACAGCATCAGTTGTCTGGCTATCAATGGAATTGGAGAAATCGAGCCGACAGCTTGAGGTATGAGATAACCGGGTGAATCACACATATCGGGTGAGACAGAAGGTCTAGAATCAGATAAAGAATCCAAGGTTGGTAAACAAGATGAGGTCATAGGAAGGGGAATCAAATCTGTAGAGGCCAGTAAGGTGCATTAAGGATGACTCTGCTCTTCAACTTGGCAGCTTTCTGCAGAAATTTTGAAATTAGTAAAATTGTTGGGTGAGCATAAAGCAGACCAGAAGGACCAATCATGGGGATGAGCATCCCTCGGTGATGCTTCCGGAGTAGGGATTAGGACAAAATAGTTGCTACATTTGTTGTTTAGGGAAGAAGCAAAAAGATCGCAGCAAGGCTAGCCCCACTGACAGAAAATCATTTCTGTCACTTTCATGTTGACCATTTGTGAGGTAGAAGAATGGTTCTGCTCAATTTGCCTGATATGACATTGGATTTCTCTGGAATGCGTGTTGCTATGAGAAAGCGGCTGGATGAGATTACCCATTGCCACACACAGAGTGCTTCTCAACACAAGGGGTAAAGATCTGGTTCCTCCTTGTTTGTTGATTTACCAAATTACTGACATATCTGTTTGAATGGCAACTGTCCCTAAAGGGAGAGTATGCTGGAAGGCCTGCAACATTAAGAGCACTGTTCTCATCTCTAGGACAGTGATATGCAAACTGGCCACTTCAGGAGACCAAATGCCATGGACTGTTTTCCATCAGGAAGTCCACCCCCCCAATCTGGAAAGCGTCCATGGTCACTATGGCCGTGGGTTGGGGAGAATGAAAGGACGGCCTTGTAGAATCTGATTTGATTGAATCCACCACCAAAGATATCTCTTGCATGCCTCAGTGATTCTTATTTGTGCTGACATGTATTGGTAAAGAATCAATCACTGTGTTGCAAGCATCCATTGAAGAATCCTCATATGAGATCTTGCTACAGGAACTAAAATTATGGCAGCTGACTGACTCCACCGCTTGAAGGATGAGTCAGGTTGAAATTTTAGTATTGTAAATTATTTTCCTGACCTGGAATCTGATAGTCTGCACTCGACAGACTAGGAGAAGCTGTCAGTGATATCATATTGAAGACTGCTCCTATTAATTCCAAGGTCTGAGTCAGCTGTAACCGAGACTTGTAATTTACAGTTATTCCCAGAAGGGAACAACTGTGGAGTACTTCATCTCTTGCTCTTATCAGCAGATACCTTGTCAGGGTGGTAATGAGCCAGTTGTCTAGATATGGAAACACTCTGAATCCCTGCAGTCTGAAATGAGCTGCTACAACTGCCATGCATTTGGTGAACACCCTAGGGGCTGTGGTGAGGACAAAGGGCAGGACTCTGAACTGAGAGTGACTGGCTCTCAGCCGGAAGTGTAAATGCCTTCTGGATGGGCTGTTCACTTTCACATGATACTATGCATCTTGAAGGTCTATTAAGCACAAGGGTAGAATGGACTGATCTGTGACCGTACGAAACTTTGTATGTCAAACTGACTTGTTCAAAATGCTGAGATTCAAAACTAGTCTTCAGTCCCCCGTTTTCTTTGGCACTAAAAGAATCGTGAGTAAGTTCCGGATTCTATCTGGTATGGTAGGACATTTTCCAGGACTCTTTCCTGGCAGCTTTTGTATTCATAGTGCTACTGCTTTCCTCTGACTGGGTGAACATCGAGAATTTTGGATACAATAGGAGGAGAAAGGGAAAAAAGGAATTATATAACCTCTGGAAATAATCCTCTGCACTCAAGCATCTTTTGATATATCTAGTCAGACTCTCCGATGCAAAGATAGTCAACCCCCAACTGCCTCCACAGGGGGGACAACTGGGCCTCCTTTCAGAAGTGCTGATAGGTTCTGTCACAGGAAGAATCTCCGGACCCCTGGTTTTGTGGGCCTCCTCTGCCACGTGGGTGTCATCGTCCATTAGAGCTTTTCCCTCTGCCCCCTTGGGGAACTATCTCCACACGTGTCCTGGAAAGGACCATGGGACTTTCTGAAAGTACAGGTGTGTACACTTACCATAAATGCAGATGTTCGAGTGTATTCACTGTTGCAGTCATCACACTTGGGTTATCTGCCTGCAGGTAGCCCTCAGTCGGCCCGAATACCAGAGACTTAGTATTTCTGCGTGGGATGCTGTCGCTGCAGGACTGATGTCAGGTCATCAGAAGTATAAAAACAGGCAGCCGACGCCATTACATCAGTTTTTCTTGCCCCAAATGTCAGGAGCCCCCCAAATAGAGAACCAAGTTATGGTGGGGAAAACACCATCAGTAAAAAGTAAATACCAATACCAATACCCCTGAAAGGGGTGAGTAATAGCCATAGAGAGGGGAGAGAGAGAAAAACCAGGGGGCTGGAGGGAGGGAAACCAGGACTGCAACAGTGAATATACTCGAACATCTACATTTATGGTAAGTGTACACAACTGTACTATGTTCTTCGTGTTTCACTGCTGCAGTCATCACACTTGGGTGGATTCCCAAAGCTGAAGAAGGGTGGAGGCAGTCAAGAAGAGTTAGGGCTGGCTAGTATGCCTTGCAGGACTGCTGTTGCAAAACCTGCCCTGGATTTGGAAAAGATAGGCAGGTGGTAATGCTTGGTGAAGGTGTGTACTGAACTCCAGGTAGCAGCTTCCAGGATGTCCCTGGTAGGGACTCCCCTGAGAAATGCTGTAGAGGCAGATGTTGCCCTAGTGGAATGTGTTCTGACCCCCTGAGGGGTTGGTTTCCCATGGTGCTTGTAGCAGTAATGGATGGAGTGTGCTATCCATTTGGAAATTGTTTTGAAATTGCCTTGCCCTCTGCCCCTGCTGCAAAGCTGACTAGGAACTGGCCAGACTTTCTGAAGGGCTTAGTCCTATCAAGGTAGAATCTGAACTGTCTGTGCACATCCAAGGAGTGCAGGATCCTTTCCCCTTTACTTTGAGGATTAGGGAAGAAAGTTGGCAAATGGATGGATTGGTTGGAAGCCACAGTGGACACCACTTTAGGCATGAAGGAAGGGTTAGCCCTGAGGGAAACCCTGTCAGCATGGAAAATAATGAAGGGTTCCACAGCCATAAGTGCTTGTAGCTCAGACACTCTTCTAGCTGAAGTGATGGCCAGAAGCAAGGCTGTTTTCCAAGAGAGGAATTTTAAGTCTGCTGACGCAACAGGTTAAAAAGGGGGGAATCATGAGCTTTTCCAGTACAAAGTTAAGGTCCCAAGCAGGGGTGGGTGCTCTCCTTGGTGGCCTTAAGTTTTTTGCCCTCTCAGGAACTGTTTCATAAGAGGGTGCGAGAAGAGAGGTGGCTCAGTGCTGTAATGAGCCGAAATGGCTGAGGCATGTATCTTAATGGAGGAGAAGGACAGGCCTTTGTGGAGTAGATCTGCTAAGTAATCCAGGATTAGAGACAGGGAGGGCAGAGTTGTGTCCTCTCCTTTAGACAGAATCCGGGAGCAGAACGTTTTCCACTTATCAGCATAGGATTTTCTTGTATTGGGTCTTCTGGCTTCAAGAATGACGTCCAGCACCTGCTTGCTTAGGGTTGTTGGGGGAGAATTCAAGGAATAAGCCAGGCTGCAAGACTTAGGGTTTGCAGTTGTGGATGCAAAACCTGTCCCTCCTGCTGAGAGAGCAGGGTTGGGTTCTGGTATAGGTGCCAGAGTGGCACCAGTGACAGGCTGCGCAGGAGTGGGTACCAGTGCTGGCGTGGCCAGTCCAGGGCAATCAGAATTGTCCTTGGTTTGTCCTGTCTTTTCTTGAGTAATACTCTTGAGAGAAGGAGCAGAGGGGGAATGGCATAGATTGAGAGATTTACCCACTGAAAAGATAGGGCATCTACTTTCCAGGCCCTGCTGTGAGAATTCCTGGTGCAGAATTTGCTGAGCTGGTGATTGTAGGGGGAGGCAAAGAGATCCACCTCTGAGGTCCCCCATTTCTGAATCAGAAGGTTGAAGGTGCTGGGCTCCAGTTGCCACTCATGTGGGTTTAGGAGATTTCTGCTTAAGTCGCCTGCCAGTGAGTTTTGTTTGCTTGGCAAGAACTGAGCTTGCAGACGGACTTGCATGTCCAAGGCCGTGTGCCACAGGGCCATAGCTAACCTGCAGAGTGGGTAGGAGTGGGTTCCCCCCTGCTTGTTGATGTAACACACAACTGTGTTGTTGTCTTTTTATTAGCAGTTGTCCTGGAAAGAGTAGGGATCTGAAAGCTGTCAGGGAGTTCAGGACAGCTAGCATCTTGTTTTGGATGACGTGCGATGAATTTGACTTGGGCTCCAGTGGCCCTGAATGCATTTGCCATCCATGTGTGCTCCCCAGGCATAGTCTGACGCATCTGTGGTTACGGTCTGGGCAGCCTGGGGTTGAGAAAAGGGCAGTCCCTTGTTGTGGTAGCATGCTTCTGCCCACCAAAGGAACTCTGTCCTTAGAGAGGGTATGATAAGAATGACTGTTTCCAGGTCCGGAGAATTTTGGCACCAAAGACTTTTTAAGTACCATTGAAGTTTCCTCAGAATTAGCAGTATACATGAGGCCAGGAACCCTAGGGACTGCAGTATTTTTCTTGCAGACAGCTGGGCTCTGGTGGCCATTTGTTTGAAGTAGGCTGTCATACAGACTTGTTTTTCTGACGTGAGGAATGCCATCTAGGATTGCTCCCAGGGATACAATCTTTTGACTGGGTAACAGTTGTGACTTTTTTTCGTTGATGGTGTACCCCAAGGAAGTGAGAAGGTGTTTCACAAATGTCAGGTGCTGCAACAGCAATTCCTGACTGTCCGCCTAAATCAGGCAGTCGTCCAAGTACAGGTAAATTTGGATATTTCTCTGCCTGCAGTATGCAATGGCTGGAGCCAGGCATTTTGTGAAAACTCTGGGCGCAGTAGATAAGCAAAAGGGAAGTGCAGAGAAAGTACAGTTGTGTACACTTACCATAAATGTAGATGTTCGAGTGTATTCACTGTTGCAGTCATTACACTTGGATTATCCTGCTGGCAGGCTAGCCTCAGTCGGCCTGAATTCCAAAGTCTAGGTCCGGCGTCGGTTGCTGTCGCCTCTTCCCTGACGTCAGTGCGCCAGGGGTATAAAAGATGCAGCCGATGCCATTTTCGTTTGTTTTTCTTGCCCCAGATGTCAGGTGCCCCCAAAAGGGAAGGCTAAAAATATGCTAATCAAGGATACATGCACCAAAATATATTACACCTTCATCTACAAGCAAATACACCACATAGGTTGTATAGATTAGAGAAGTACAGCTAAGTTCCAGCAAAAAGTGATGGGGGATGGTGGGTAACCTGGACTGCAACAGTGAATACACTCAAACATCTACATTTATGGTAAGTGTAAACAACTGTACTATGTTCTTCGTGTTTCACTGTTGCAGTCATTACACTTGGGTTGAATCCCAAAGCTATAGTTGGGAGGCTGGAGCTAAATAGCATTAGGAGCAGCTATGCGACCCTGTAGAACTGCAGTGGCAAAGCCTGCCCTGGATTTAGAGTAGAGTGGTAAATGATAGTGCTTTGTAAAGGTGTGCACTGAACTCCAGGTAGCAGCCTCTAAAATGTCTTTGGTTGGTACTCCCCTGAGGAAGGCTGCTAAAATGGCTGCTGCTCTGGTTGAATGTGGCCTAATGCCCTTAGGCACTGGCTTGCCATGTTGTGAATAGCAGAAACGAATGCAGTGGCCTATCCACTTTGAAATAGTCTGCTTTGAGATAGCCTTTCCTTGTGATCCTGCAGCATATGCCACTAGTAGTTGCTCAGTTTTTCTGAAAGCTTTGGTTCTGTTCAAGTAGAAGCGTAGCTGTCTGTGTATGTCCAAAGAATCTAGAATTCTCTCCCCCTTATTCTGTGGGTTTGGATAAAAAGTAGGCAGATGAATACTTTGGTTAAGGGCCACACTGGACACTACCTTAGGCATAAATGTTGGGTTTGTCCTCAGAGAAACCCTGTCTGGATAAAAAATGATAAAAGGTTCCACAGCCATGAGTGCCTGTAGCTCTGAGACTCGTCTTGCAGAGGTTATTGCTAGGAGCAGAGCTGTTTTCCAAGATAAAAACTTTATATCAGCTGTAGCGGCTGGCTCAAAAGGGAGCAGAGTGAGTTTTTCCAAAACATAATTGAGGTCCCATGCAGGTATTGGTGATCTCCTTGGAGGCCTTAAGTTTTTAGCTCCTCTGAGGTATTGCCTTAACAAAGGATGTGAAAAGATTGATGGCTCTGTATTGTAATGAGCCAAAATGGCAGAGGCATGAATTTTAATTGATGAAAAGGATAGGCCTTTGTCCGGCATCTCAGTTAGGTATTGCAAAATCTGAGGAATATTTGGTACAGCTGTGTCAATTCCTTGTGTCTGGTTCCAGCCACAGAATCTCTTCCATTTTCCAGCATAAGATTTTCTAGTACTAGGCCTCCTGGCCTCCAAAATGACATCCATCACCGCTTTAGTGAGAGGTGTGTTTGGTATGATTACATTATCCGCCATGCTGCCAGATTTAAGGTTTTGAGTTGGCTGTGCAGGATCTGATTGTTTTGTTGGGACAGTAGGTGAGGTATTTTAGGTAAGGTCCAGGCTGGGCATTCAGACGAGTTCCTTAGGATTGGATACCAGTACTGGCGGGGCCAGTCTGGGGCAATCAGTATCATTTTTGGCTTCTCTTGTCTGACCTTTAGGAGTACCTTGTGGAGGAAAGGCATATATTGTTAAGTTTTTCCAGCTGAAAGATAGGGCATCCACTTTCCATGCTTGTATGTAAGTCCTTGTGCAGAATCTCTTTAGTTGGCAGTTGTGAGGAGAGGCAAATAGGTCTATGTCCGGGCATCCCCATTTCCTTGTTATCATGCTGAAAACTTGTGGATCCAATTTACACTCGTGGGGATCCATGAGGTTTCTGCTTAGTTCGTCTGCCAGAGTATTTATCTTTCCTGGCAGGAATTGTGCCTGCAGATGTACTTGGTAAGTCAATGCCGTGTCCCACAAAGTCATGGCTAGTCTGCAGAGGGGGGGGGGGGGTAAGAATGAGTGCCTCCCTGCTTGTTTATATACCACATGACCGTGGTATTGTCTTGTCTTTATCAGTAGTTGTCCCGGATGAAGTAGGTCCTTGAAGGCTGTCAGGGCATTCTGAACAACTAGCATCTCTTTTTGATTGATATGTAGATGCATTTGGTCGGCGGACCATGTGCCATGAATACATCTTCCTGCCATATGTGCCCCCAGGCATAATCTGATGCATCCGTTGTCAATGTCTGCCTGGCTGGGGGTAAGGTGAATGGCTGTCCCTTGTTCTGGTGACAGGCCTTCGCTCACCATCGAAACTCCTGTTGCAGGCAGGGAATGAGAGTAATTATTGTTTCCAGGCTGTGGCAATGCTGAGTCCAAACACATTTTAGGTACCATTGAGGTTTCCTCATACGCAGTCTTGCATATGGAATTAGTAGAATGCAGGATGCCATGAAGCCCACAGCCTGCAGATTTTTTCTTGCAGATAACTGGGCCTTTGTTGCCAACAATTTGAAACAGGTAGTCAGTTGCCTTTGTTTGTCTGGCATGAGATAAGCCATCTGGGCAGTTGTATTTAAGCTTGCACCCAGGAATATTATCTCTTGAGAGGGTACTACTTTTGATTTCTGTTTGTTGACTGTGTACCCTAGGCATGGTAGTAATCTTTTTACAAACGCCAGATGCTGTAGTAGAATGTCATTGTTCTCTGCTTGTATGAGGCAGTCGTCCAAGTAAGGATATATTTGTATTCCTTTGTCTGCAGAATGCAATTACTGGTGCCAGGCATTTTGTGAAGACCCTGGACGCAGTAGACAAGCCAAAGGGCAGTGCAGAGAATTGGTAATGCATTGAGCCAGCTTTGAATTGGAGGTATCTTCTGCATGTTTGTCTGACTGGGACATGCAGGTATGCCTCTTTTAGGTCTAAAGTCACAAGCCAAGCCTTCTTGCCCAGCATGGGCAGAAGCTGCTGTAAGGTCAACATTTTAAATTTTGGTATATCCAGATATGTGTTTAGAATAGATAGGTCCAGTATTGGTCTCCAGGATTTGTCCTTTCTGGGTACCAAGAACAGTCTTGAATAAAATCCTTGTCCCTGCTCTTGTTCTGGTACTTGTTGAATGGCCCTCATGTCATGAGGGATGAGACTTGTTTTTGTGCCTCTGCCCATTGGTTTTTTGGTAGGTCTGGCCAACCGTTTGCCCTTGGCAGGGTAAGAAAGTGAAACTTGTAGCCCTGTGACACTATGTCTAAGACCCATTTGTCCTGGGTTATTATGTGCCAATTTTGAGAAAAAGATGTTAGTTTTCCCCCTAAAGGTGCTGCCAGAAGATAAGTGCTTGGCGCAGGCAGGGGAAAGTCACTGGGACTGTTTCCTGTAAGGCTGTGATTTGTCTTCTCCACTTTTGAAGGTAGAAGCACCCCATTGTTTAGACCTGTATGAACCTTGGGGCTGGGATCTGCCTCTTGGGCATCTGTATCTGCCCCTTTGTGGTCTGTCTGACACTGGAAAGGACCAATTCTTTGTAGGCCAGTGTCTGCTAAATCTTGGAGGTTGCACCTGTAAGAAATCCTTGACTGTTTGTATAGATTTAGCTTTGTCTTCCATTTTCTTTAACACCTCTTCTGCTTTAACACCAAAGTATCATGCTGTAATGGAGCATCTAATAATTTTGCTTTAACATGATCCGGTAAATTCTTTTCCTTTAACCAAGCATGCCTCTTAATGACAGAACCCGTGACAGCAGCCCTGCAGGAGGCCTCCAAAGAATCAAAACCACATTGCAAAGTATGCTTTCCAACTTGCTCAGCTGCATGCAATAAATCCTGCATTTCTTTGTTTTCTACACCTTCAGAATTTATCAACATTTTCTGTTTAAGCAGTGACATAATATATTGCTGATATTTGAGCATATGAAACTGACAATTTAAAGCCCTTATAACCAAGGTAGCAGAGGTGTAAATCTTCTTTCCCCATCTGTCTAATGCCCTAGAATCCTTGTCAGAGGGGGCAGGGTGTTTTGCAGTGGATGCCTTGACCCCTTTGGGACCCTGAGAAATAGTTTCTGGGTCAGCAGCAGGGTTATTGAAAAGGAATTTATGAGAGTCAGGTACCCTGTAATACCTGTCTGGCTTAACAGGAGCTGGAGGTAAGGAGTCAGGGGTCAGACTGGATTCTGAAAATGCATCATCTACAATGTCCAACACAGGCGGAATAGCTAGAGGCCTGTGTTGTGGGAGTAAAAGGAAGTCCCTGAGCCTTTTCTTAGATTCAGAATAATCTTGGCTCTCCCAGTGGAAATGTTCCCTCATGGTATGCTAGGTTTCCCCGAAAGAGTAATCCTCAGGAGGAGAGGCTGAAGGGATAGATTCTTCAGCATCAGAATCCTCATAGGGAGGAAGAGAGTATTCCCGATCAAAAGAGGAATCTGAAGAAATGGAAACCTGATCTGAAGATTCATATTCTGTGTCTTCCCTAGGCCTCTTATCAGGAGGGGGATGGGTACCTCTGATCAAAGTAATTAAGTCTTCAGCCATTTTGAGCATCTGTTCTTTGGGCATGGAGGCCTGACCATGAGGCTGTTGTACTTGTTTCTTTGTCTTTAAAGATGCTTTAGTCTTTGCCTTTGTAGCTGGAGTCGCTTTAATGTACAATTGAGTAGGTCTGAAAACACCCTCAGAAGCCGATGCCTGCTCAGCGGCTCTGGACCCATCTGAGGGAATAGTTTCCGAAGGACCAATCCACCTTGAGCTTCCAGCAGCCTAGGCGACTCCACATGGGAGTCTATAGCGGCCTGCGGGTCCAAAGTAGCGGGCGTAAGGGGCTGCGAAAGCGCCTCACTGAGAGCCGGCGAACCGGCAACTGGCTTAGAAGAAGCCTTGTCGTTAGTTTTAGACCTCGGATGCCTGTCCTTTTCTTTTTCTTTGCGTTTCTTGTGAATTGCAGTAGTCGGTTGGCTATCCGACGGCATCATGTAATTAAATCTTCTGCCAAAATAGTGAAATGCAAAATCGTACCGGCGCTTTATAGTGCGCTGGTTAAATCTAGCACAAAACCGACAACAAGCAACGTCGTGATCAGGGCCTAGGCAAGGAATACAGTAAGAATGAAAATCCTTATGAGGTATTTGCTTCCCACAAGAAATACAATTATTAACTTTTTCTGACATCGGTCTGGAGCAAGAAAAAAGTTTCCCCCGACGGGGTACTTAGCTTTTAATGAAGACTTCGGATCTGAAATTCGAACACGAAAATCTCAGGAGTTGGCTGACGGGCACTTGCGAACTGCTTCTGCTTCGGGCACTGCGCGGCAAGAAAGACTGAAGAAAATGGTGTCGGCTGCATCTTTTATACCCCTGGCGCACTGACGTCAGGGAAGATGCAACAGCAACCGACGCTGGACCTAGACTTTGGAATTCAGGCCGACTGAGGGTAGCCTGCCAGCAGGATAACCCAAGTGTAATGACTGCAACAGTGAAACACGAAGAACATCTGATAATGCATAGATCCTGCCTTGAAATGTAGATACATCCTGCATGACTCCCTTATGGGGATGTGCAGATAGTCTTCTTTTAAGTCTAGGGTGAATAACCAGGCATACTTGGCTAGCA